>NC_137961.1:2050700-2217106 GCF_963924665.1 Micromys minutus
ATTGTTTTCAAAGATATAAGTAAATAAACATGTAAGTATAAAATATAATAAATAATATATAAAGATATAAATAAATAATAAATATTGATAACATAATATAAATAATATTAAAAATATAAAAGTAAATACACATATAAGTAAATACCATTACAAAAACCCTAGATTAAAGTATGCTACAAGGCAGTTTTATTTTACATAATAATTTATCTATGGCCTGGTGACATGTCAGGCTCTGCACAGAGAGTTTCACACCCTTTATGAGTCCATGTGATATGTCTGTAGGTTGTTCTATCACCTCGAAGTCAATAGTGTCCTCTAGACTTCAGAACCTGCTCCTTCCTCCAAAGAGTGTGGAGAGGTTATGTCATTACTTGTCACTGAGCACACTTGTAATTGCTCTTTGGGGCTCTGGTGATGGGCAGTTATTATCCAAAGAATGTCAAGTTCAAGTGCTAAAATGCTTTCAGATAGACTTAGGGGAGCACTTTCTTTGCAAAGGCAGGACATTAAGGGGAAAATGCCTTAACTCTCCAAGAATTTAAGTTCAATTATTGAACGTGTGTAGCCCTGAGAATGGCTGGCTGCTTCTGTCCCACCCAATAACTGCTAAGGGAACTTGGAATTGTTTCTGGTTAGAAAGTGGCACATTTTTGTCAGCAAAAAGGGGGCTTTATTTTAAGTTCTATTTTGTTACAAGAGAAGTAAAATCAAAGTTGTGAATTTAGAGATTTTAGTTTATTCTGTCCTCTTGTTTAGTGAATTAATCCTAATATGCTAAATTCATCTCTGCTTTATTTGATAGCTTTCTTCACTATAGTGAGAAGGGTTGTAGTTTCCTTTAAGATAACAAATCAGATTTTGAAAGCTATCTTCCATGAGAAAGGGGACCAGTTAGTCATAGGAGAATTCGAACAACTTCTTTGATCTCTGGGGGACTAATTCTGTGGTTTGAGGGAAAATAAATAGTCATTGCCTGCTGTCATGGTTTTGTGCAAAGCTACGGTGTTGTAAAGCGTTTTGGTTTGGGTCTGTGTGATGGAGAAGTTATTGAGGAAAATCTTTTTTTTTAATTGGTTAGTTTTTTTTTATTTACATTTCAAATGTCATCCCCCTTCCTGGTTTCCCCTCTGAAAACCCCCAGTCCCGTGCACCTCTTCTGCTTCTGTGAAGGTGCTCCTCCACCCGTCCACTCACTCCCACTGATTCATTCCCCTACACTAGGGCATCTAACTTACACAAGATCAAGGGCCTCTCCTCCCATTGATGCCGGACAATGCTCTGCTACATATGCAGCCGGGGCCCTGGGTTCACCGTGTGAGTTCAATGGTTGGTGTTTTAGTCCCTGGGAGCTCTGGGGAGTCTGGTTGGTGGATACTGTTGTTCTTCCCTTCAGCCCCTCAGTCCTTCCCCTAACTTCTCCATGGGGTCCCCTTGCTCAGTCTGCTGAGATGGTTGGCTTCAACCATCTTCATCTGTATCCTCAGGCTCTGGCACAGCCTTTCAGGGACAGCTGTACCAGGCTCCTGTCAGCAAACACTTCTTGGCATCAGCAATAGCGTCTAGGTTTGGAATCTCCATATGGGATGGATCCCAGTTAGGGCAGTCTCTGGATGGCTTTTCCTTCAGTCTCTGCTCCAATCTTTGTCCTTGCATTTCCTTTAGACAGGAGCAATTCTGGGTTAATATTTTAGCACCAAAGAAGAAGAAATGGGACAGTCAGAAGTTCAAGGTCAACCTTCGCCAGATAGCAAGTTTGAGGCCATCCCTGTGACACCTGAGACAAACAGGAATCATTATGTTCCTCTGTGTTCAGTGTGAAAGCTTCTTCCTTCCATTCCTCTCTAGAAAAAATTACCTATAGAATCACACCCAAGAAAGTGAGGCCAGACGTGTGTAGCAGACATTGAACACAGTGGGAGGAGTGAAAGAGGAGGAAAGGCCACAGGGTTTCTTGTCCATTTGAGCTTGAATACTGTCCTGGGAAGGTCCCCCTGTGTGAGGTGCAGTGACTGTGCGTTGGATCAGAAAGTGAAGCAGATAAAACCGAAAACCATTCGCAGGGTGGTGGCTCACACTTACAGTCTGAATACTGGAGAGATGGAAGAAGGGAGGTTTGGTGCCATCCTGAGCCACACAAGACTGAGGCAAGCCTGGGCTATCTGACAGCCTGTCTTAAAAACACAAAAGCAGCCAAGTAAATAAGAGCCTAGAAACTCTTACAGCATCATCTGAGGTCACAGTGTCAAGCCACCGCACTTCCCAGTCCTCCCGGCACGGTGGGTGTTACTCGGTGATGCAGCAGAGGAGGATTTGGTCCTGTGGTAGCATGGCTTCCAGGAAGCAGGATGTGCAGGGCTGCAGAGGGCTAGGTGGTAATACCTAGTCATTTTCTTCCAAATCCATAGTAATTCTAGATGCGACTGTGATCCAAAATCTCATCAAACATTCAGAGAGTAATTAAATACCTCTGTAATTACTGATTTTGAGACTTCTCCATTTCCTGTGTGTAAGGCAACTGTTTGCAACTTTCAAATAGCTGAATGGGAAAATTGCTTATTGCCATTATGAATATTAATTGAAAATTATTTAATTAATTTTGTCAGGACTTGCTTATTTCCAAGAGTAGGGCAGCTGTTTTAGATGCCTGAACAACTCCTCTAGTGGACACTGTTTCAGGAAGAGCCTGGCTTCAGTGTGTACGAGGAGGTTGGGTAGAGATCGACTGCAGGCAGCAGGAACAAAAGCAGATTTTAGATTCCTGGACACAGTAACTCTCACATTAAAGCACCTTCCCTTCTTGTTATTTTTGTCAAGTGTCTATTAACTGTACAAAACAAGGGCTTTCAGAGAACATTTCTACACACTCAGGCTTTGATTGTTTTCTGTCTTTTTCTTGATTCTCCTTGCTGTCCCTGAAATAAATACATTTCACCAGGCAAAGCAAAGGTCCCTGGTTTTAATAAATGATTTCTCAGAACACATTTTATAAAGGACCCTCAAAACTTTTCCTGAGGCCTTTACTTCCAGCACAGATGTAAGATAATGGCCAGAAAAACAAAACATATATTTAACGTATTTTATCAATGCCTAGCCATTTGCCTACTTTATGCCTATGTGGGCCATGTTCTTTAAGGAAGGTATTACTGTCAGTGTGACTGTTATGAATAGTAGTAAAGTGTAAGGCTGTCCGATGACTGATTTTATATCTTTACCTATTTCTCTAGGTGGACGTTGAAGGAGATATGTGTAGATTAGAAGACTTCATCAAGAACCGAAGGAAACTAAGCAAATACGAGGATGAAAATCTCTGTCCTTTGCACCATTCGGCAGCTGAAGGTCAAGTTGACCTGATGCGGTCGATCATCAATGGTTCTTCCTGTGAAGGTAGCTGAGTGTTGCCCTGAGGATGCCTATCTGCGTCATTCTCTTAGATTTGTGACCATCGGGAAATTTAGACGGAATAAAAAGAGTGTGTCTGGGGAGCTGAGCTAAATTTGAGTTCTACTTTAGGAGATTAGGTGAACAGCATGACCAGCCACACCAAAGAGGAATGACATCAGCGTGAGGGTGGGAGATTTGGTTACTCCGAGTTGGCATATCTTGGGCACATGCGCAATCAGATCTGGGAGGAGCGACCCACCCTCTAGGGCCTTTCCTAAGCAGTAGGTGAGACTGAGAAAATGGATGGACACAGTTTAGGAGAACAGAGATTCCTAGTAAGAAGTAGCTAAGGGGACTGACCGAAAGGGACTGATGGCAGATGTAGAGTGGAGAGGGCGAGAGAACGGCGAGACACAGCCAGGAGAGCAGTCACTGGGGTGAGAAGTTCGGTGGTCTGTGGCCACAAAGGCATCGAGCAGAAAGGAGGTCACAGGAAGGACCCTGCGCTAACGGGGAGACCAGTTAGGAAAGGTGCTCAAGATAAAAGGTGTTTCCGAGTTGTGTGCTGCTGAATGAAGCTGCCTAGTTGTCTGACGCTGAATAGAATTATTGTCTTGCTTAACCGAACAGGGGAGGGCTAAGATGCACATGCGTGCATAAGTGTGTGTGTGTGTGTGTGTGTGTGTGTGTATGTGTGTGTGTGCATGAGTGTGTGTGTGTGCATGAGTGTGTGTGTGTGTGTGTGCATGAGTGTGTGTGTGTGAGTATGTGTGTGTGTGTGCATGAGTGTGTGTGTGTTAAGCTGAGAATTAAGAACTTGGATGAAAAAAAAGAACTTGGATGAGCAAAAAGAGCAGTGAAAGGAATTTTTCAAAGAGAGCAAACAGGAATCATGGCTGCCTTATGGCTCACACTACCGTTCATGGCTCCCAAATGCGATTTGTGTGTGAGTACTTTCTCCTCAGACTCAGTAATAATATATTACCAATTTCACCTTATCACCGATGCAGGGCAATGCAGGGTGAAGGGCATTCTATTTCTATGCAGCAATCACAAGGCAAATAGCGCCACATGTTATGGGGGTATCTTTTGGGCATTTGCAAGCTTAAGTAGATATAAGAGTCACATGGAACCCAGTTATGATCTGTTACAATGTAATCTCAGCATAATATCACAGTTATGAAATTAGTATATAGATTAAAAGTATAGTAATGAGAGGATCTTTTTTATAATTAGTATTTTAAAAATTTAAACCAGTTTTTAAGATCTATAGGTCCTTTCACATGGTCTCAAATGGTGTCCATTGGGTAATCCTGGGGCTAAAACTACCTCCTATTTCTGTAGTCCACGGCAGTGTGCTTGGCTTTATAACTGAGTTTTGGACTGGGTAGCTATTCAGGAGGTATGAAGCAAATCCCCAACAAAATGTAATGCGTGTTTTGTTATTTCTTTAGTGCTGAATATAATGGATGATTGTGGGAACACCGCACTACACTGGGCTGCAGAAAAAAATCAAGTTGAAAGTGTGAAGTTCCTTCTCAGCCAAGGAGCAAATCCAAACCTCCGGAATAAGAACATGATGGCGCCCCTTCACATAGCTGTTCATGGCATGTACAATGAGCTGATCAAGGTGAGCCTGCTGCCCGTGGCTGTGATCCTGACCCTGAAGCAGGGCCAGAATCCACATCTGACTCACTCACTCTTTCAGAGTAGCTGACTCCAAGTGCCATGTCATGGCAAACAAAACATAACAATTACGCTTATTTCTCACCTAATGATGGTGGTGATGAGGAGGAGGATGCAGAGGAGTAATGGTCATGAGACAGAATAATAGGATTGAGATGGTGATGATGATGGTGGTGATGGTGATGGTGGTGATGATGATGGTGGTGATGATGATGGTGGTGATGATGGTGGTGATGATGATGGTGGTGATGATGGTGGTGACGATGGTGATGATGATGGTGATGATGATGGTGGTGGTGATGGTGGTGATGATGGTGATGATGGTGATGATGATGGTGGTGATGATGATGGTGGTGATGATGGTGGTGATGATGGTGATGATGATGGTGATGATGATGGTGGTGGTGATGGTGGTGATGATGGTGATGATGGTGGTGATGATGGTGGTGATGATGATGGTGGTGATGATGGTGGTGATGATGGTGATGATGGTGGTGATGATGGTGGTGATGATGGTGGTGGTGATGATGGTGGTGATGATGGTGATGATGATGGTGATGATGATGGTGGTGATGATGGTGATGATGATGGTGGTGATGATGGTGGTGGTGATGATGGTGATGATGATGGTGGTGATGATGGTGGTGGTGATGATGGTGATGATGATGGTGGTGATGATGGTGATGATGATGGTGGTGGTGATGATGGTGATGATGATGGTGGTGATGATGGTGATGATGATGATGGTGATGATGATGGTGGTGGTGATGATGGTGATGATGATGGTGGTGATGATGGAAAGTATATCTGCTTTCTTCAAAGAGGAATGGCGGTCACAGATGAATTGCGTTATAGAACAGTGATTCTCAGCCTGTGTGTCTCAACACCCCTGGGGCTACATATCAGATACTCCACATTCCAGATATTTATATTATATGTCACAACAGTAGCAACATTACAATTATGAAATAGCAGCACAATAATTGCCACCACAATGTAGGGAACTATATTAATGGGCCACAGCGTTGGTGAGGTTGAGAACCACTGTTCTAGAAGGTCTTCTTTAAGTTGGGCTTTCTGGAACTCAGCAATAGGTTTTTCTGTGGAAACACCACAGGAAATGATGATTAGTTAAGTGCTAACTCACCCCCAAGCCAACTGTCAACAATGACAATAGAGAGTTACCTTTGTCACAAGAAGTTAACTCTCAGCTGTTGGTACAGTCTGGATTCTAGCAGGTGGAGATACATGCAGTTCCTTTCATCTTGCCCTATATGCTTTGGGGTCTGAAGTCCACCTTAATTTTCATGGCATGACAATGTCATTACGTGTTGCTGTGCTCCTTCCTAGATAAGACAAGGTTATGTATATTTATCTGAACAAAATTGTACTTTTGAAGCCGTGCTGGTTATTGGAATGAAAGGGAACAAAGAATGAGGTGTTAGAATATGTCCATGGTAACAGGCTGTTTGCCCTCTTCCCAGTCTCTTTGCACACCGCCATATCATGCACCAGGCCAGGGCTTCTTCCATCTAGGCTGCTGGGTCATTAGTGCTTGCAGAGACAGCTCACTGGGGTCATACATTTCCCCAGGGAGTCCGGGTGTTTTCTCTGAAGGCTCTTTTCACTGATAAATGCTCATTAACTAATTTATTTTGACTTTCAAAGCCTGATTTGGGAATTTACAGGCAGGTAGTAGTTGGAAGAGCCACAGTTAATTGGAAAACTCTTTAGACACAAATAGAAGTTCAGAAGCAAACCCTGTAACTAATTTGCAAAATGAATGCATAATAGAAGCAAAAGTGGCTAGTTGTTCCGAGCAACACAAAAACCAAAGAGAAAGCTAGGGCATGAGAGAGTTGAATTGTGTGTGCCTTACGGTCTTTGTTTTACCAACAGTAACCATGTTATCAGTGTTCTTAAACACCGTGCCTCATGCAAACAGGAGGAAGAGGAGGAGGTTTGCTTATACCCAGCAGTTCTGTCCCATTCTTCCTCTCTGTGCATGCCCATGGTCTAGCCTCTGCCTACTCAACCTTTCCCAGGTCAGAAGGCGTTTTCTCTGTTGGATTTACCAGTTTTCCTCTAGAATGCCCACCATCATCTATAATCATAAAATTCAAAGAAACCGCAGTCATCTCTGAATCACCTCAAGATCTTATATACACAACAGTCTCCTGGACTGTTCCCCTAGGGGCTAGGGCATGACCTTATTTCTTGATGGTCTTTGTCCTTAGGGTGTCAGCTAGCTCATTTGCCTGAGCCTTTCCTTAGGTTTCCTGGATTCTTCTCAAAGGATCCTGGAAAGTCCCGTGGGGCTTCTGTACATGTCTGGTCATGACTGAATTGAAGTAGTCACAGAGTTCGGTTGCTTTCTCTGTGACCACTGCCATCTAGGATTTATCTCAGCCCTTTGAAAGCTTATGCTTACGACAGAACAAATACATGTTGCCAATCTGTAGTCTGCAGTTAGTTCTATGAGGTAAGGTGGGGGAGAATGCTTGTGAGAGACTCGATGGATTCTTCTGCATGTGAATCTGGATGTGAAAGATAGAGTCTGAAGGGGCCTGAAGTCTGTGGAGAGATCTTCATCTAATTTCTCTTCATCTGTACATAGTTGTCCTATTTGTCCTGATGCTCTAAACTTCCACTGGTCTCTCCTATAAACAGAACTCGCTAGGAGGCTAATTCAATCTACGGGGTGTCAGGTTGAAACACTGTTGGGAAGGGGCTCTGCTAGGAAGTTGTTGATTATTCTGAATAAGCAGAGAATTTCAGGAAACAGCCAGTTGGATAAACTTAACAAACAAACAACAGTAACAAACCCAAGTCAACTGCTGCAGCAATAGTGTGGGTTTGTAATCCAGCTGCACAGAGGCTGACAGAAAGGATCATACATTCAAGTCTTTCCTGCACTACATTACAAAACAAAGGCAATTCTGGGCAATGAGACCCTGTATCACCATTGACAATAAATCAACAAATAATGAAGAAGAAATGGCTCAGTGGTTGTGTGCATGCCCAACAAGCATGAGACACTAGGTCCAGCTACCAGTACCGAAAAGGAAAGACTCCTGTTGACACAGTGCTACACTGCTGTGTCGTCATGTCATTCCAGTGCTAATGCCCGGAGAAGGGGCCAGTCCTCTACTTGGTTTGGGGTGTCTGATACAACTTAATATCCCTCTGTACCACTGTAGTCTCATGTCGCCTTGGTAAGATCAGATTCCGTTCGATTCCCAGGAATAAGTGTCAGTCTGTGCTGGCTGCACAGTGCCATACAGACGGAGTGGTCAATGGGCCCGATCAGATCAAGAGTGTTGCTCATCCTTTTCTCTCAAAGGGGAGACAATGCTACTTGTAAAGTTGAGACACTCAAAGCAAGGAATGATGTGAAAATTCACTATTCCACCCAATGTGAAGTAGCGTGGGGGATGGGGGAGGGTAGCCTGATCTCAACACTCACAAAAGGTACAGATTGTTAACTTTTATGTGAGACTTAGCCCTGGTTGATGGACTTGGCCAGTAATGAGCTGGTAGTTACTGGTGAGGGAGTAGTGGATCTAACTTAGATTTCATGAGAATGGTTAATTGACATTTAATTAGAATATGAATTTTTTTCTTCAATTCTAAACCAGGTTTGAGATAATTTATACTGAAGGCAGGTCTACACAAAGCCAGTTTTTCTGCTAAAGAGAGTAGGGTTCTCACTGGTGTTTCTTATGAGGTCTGCATTCTGCTTACCTGTAGGGAGAAAGAAGTCATTTCCCCTTCCTCTCTTTCTCAACCCACATATCAGGGGTGTCTCCACACATTTATTTCTAGAGACATCAGCTAATGTAAATCCTTGAGAGTACTGTCCTTTAGGGAAATTATTATTTACCATTATGATCCTATTTCCAAAATACAATTCAAAGTTTTACTAATTGTTGGCATGAAAACCATTCATTTATTTGCTAGCTACTTATGGCAGAGGAACTGGAAAAGATGAGTGAGAAGTGGTGTTTTGCAGCCACGTTTCCTGGGAGGCATGTTGCTATTTGAAAGTCAGTAGATCAGCTTTTTAAGAATGATTTCTTTGTTTTGTGCAGGTCTTGACTGAGCACAAGGCCACTAACATCAATTTGGAAGGAGAGAATGGGAACACGGCTTTGATGTCCACGTGTGCCAAGGACAACAGTGAAGCCTTGCAGATTTTGGTTTGTAAATCCCTCACAGTCCCTTGCTTTCTTTCTGTGAATTGGACACAAATAGTTATTTAAGCAATTCATAGTGCTTCCATAGCAAAGTGGGAAATACAGAGAACAGGCTGAAAGAACATACATGGATATACGTCTAGGATCCCATGTGGACCCTAGATTGTGTACAGAAGACTAGAAGTGAGCATGAAAAAAAGACACAAGAAAAATTAAGGTAAAAAAATTTGGGCAGGGATGAGGATGAGTCAGGCACTTGGGCTAGAGTACAAAATCAAATATCACATCCTGAATGACAACAAAGCCATTAGATCCCGAGCTGGAGAGATGGCTCAGTGGCTAAGAGCACTCACTGTTCCTCCAGAGGTCCCAGGTTTGGCTCCCACACTCACATGGTAGATTACACTCATCTGTATCCCCTGGAGATCTAATGCCCACCTCTGGTCTCTGTGTGCACCAGGCACTCACAGGGTTCACAGATATGCGTGCAGAGAAATCCATACACATAAAATCTAATAAAATACAATGAAATCATTTGATTCTGAGCTTCCAAGTGGCCAAAGATAAAAAAATAAACATGGACAGAAGTGCTTCATTTTCATTCCCAAGATTGGTACTGTTATAGTTTCCCCAAGGGGAGTCCTGCATTGCCTAGTTGTCCTAAGTCACAGGTCTGAAGTGAGAAAGCAGCCATTTCTGTGGAGAGTCACCCAGGTGTGACACACCAAGAAACTAGAGGTCCCTGTCTCAGGGATGGCTTCTGTTCTTGGTAGTGAGGGCTCTTCTGCAATTTCATCGAATAGCTCTTTTGCAAATGTTTCTGGGCTGCTTGCCTACTCTTCAGAAATAAAAATGTATGTGAAACTTTCCTGATAGTTATATATGCAAATATGTATGAATATTTTGCTTTTATGTGAATATTTGTCATTAACAGTTTAGAACAATAAAACACTGCAGGAAGTGAAGGAATGTCAGACTATTCCAAACTGGGAAATTTTAATATGGTAGGTCAAGTGCCTCAAGACTTCTCTATAAGCAATGGCATCTACAATTTTCTTATTTATCACACTTGCCATAAGCAGTTATTGTAAAACTGAAAATGTGTATATGACTCAAATAGCCTAGTTTTAACACTAAGTGTTTCAAATGAAATTGAAAAAGCTGTGTTGATTTTGTTGGGGGATTGAGGTAGATTCTTTTTGAATCATGGAATATCTTCATCTTTATAAGATGTGGTGTTCCCATTGTCTTAGCTCAGTTCTGAAGTTACGTCTTTCCTAGACTGCATGTTTTCTGTATGTTTTCCCATGTGTTCAGGGGTGTGGGATGGCCTGCTAGAGACACAGAAATTCTGGTCCACGTTGCTCAGTTAATTTATGTTACCAATCTTCTCTACTTTTTCTCCAGCTAGAGAAAGGAGCTAAGCTGTGTAAATCAAATAAATGGGGGGACTTCCCTGTGCACCAGGCAGCGTTTTCAGGTGCCAAAAGGTGCATGGAAATAATCTTAGCATACGGTAGGTTGATGCTTTTTATGTTGTACTTAAGAAATTAGCTTTCATTTGAAAAGTGATAGAATTTATACATGGGCCTTTGTGTCACTCCACATATCCTTTCCCTTTACAAGACCATTTATCTGAGCCTCAAACGGCGCTTTCTTCTAAAGGTGAGAAGGCCGGTTACAGCAGGGAGTCTCACATCAACTTTGTGAATCATAAGAAAGCCAGCCCTCTCCACCTCGCCGTGCAGAGCGGCGACCTGGATATGATTAAGATGTGCCTGGACAACGGTGCACACATCGATATGATGGAGGTAAGACACTCCATCTGTGCGGCCTCTGAGGTGACAGTTTCCGCACACTGCTTCTCCTTTACAGTCTGGTCAGACCAGAAATGCACACAGAGCAGAGGAATGTTGTTCCCCTGTCCACAGGCAGGACAATATTCTCTAAACGTAGACATTTCAGTATTGCAGAGCACGTGACAAAGTACCCCGCCCCACTGCCGCGAGCTGTGGTAAGGCCCAATCGAAAAGATAACGGTGTTCATATCACCAGCCAGCACACTCAAGCTCAATTATGAACGTCTTTGGTGGTAGTTTCAGTCTAAGACTTGCGTGTTTTCGCTAGGGCTCACCTGATTTACTTCTAGGCATAGGTATATAGGAGTTTAGACTGAGCCTGGGTCCTGACCTAATGAGAAGCAAAGGCTTCTGGAAGATTTTCCTATAGTGGTCGAGGTCAGCCACCGTAAAGGTGTTTCCTTTCAGAAGAAAGCAGGGATTGCTTATTGGTTATTGATCCCACGAAGCTTCTTCCCATTGCTTCCAAATTCTTTGAGATAGAAATGACCTTGCTCATATGAAGTCATTTCATCCAGCCGCTTCAGTACTGAGATTCGTGCTCACTGAGCAAAGAATGGTATTTAAATGCTAGTGATTAAAGTGTCTGCTGAGGGGTTGCTTGCCAGGGAGGACCCTTGCTGGGTGTGTCTTTGAGTAGACAAACATCTTTGACATCCCTAGACCTGGGAAGAACAAGGTCACTGCTAAATTTAGATGCGATAAATCCTTAACTTTGAGATTTAAGCACTAATGCCGACATCCACACTCTTTGTAGAACGCCAAATGCATGGCCCTCCATTTTGCTGCAACCCAGGGAGCCACTGACATTGTCAAGCTGATGATTTCATCGTACACTGGAAGCAGTGATATTGTGAATGCCGTTGATGGCAACCAGGAGACCCTGCTTCACAGGTAAGTGGCTTACATGCTAAGTGTACCCCAAAAGTTAATAAATGAAAGGTGGCAAGTTTCTTTAAAACATGCAGATTGAGAGAGAATTATCAAAACGTCAGGTTGGAAAACCATATCTAACAGGGAAAGTTTTGAGCCATACATAAATCAAAGCCACCAGCCAAATGACATCAACAGGACGAGTTATTAAACAAGGTTCAAGGACACAAGTGAAGATACATAGAAACAAAAGTGGGAAGGTTGGAAACAATGTATCATGTAATTAAAATCAAAGCTGCCATAGTGACATGGCTTTTAGATAAGTCAGCCTTGACGTCAACCATGAAAGGGACAAGGGTCAGAAGAGAATTAATCACAATGTGCTTCAGTTAGAACCTGTAGTGCCCCGAGGAATTAAAGTAAGGCAGTGCCTTGGCATATTCTGGGTCAGTCAATAATCTACTGATCCAATCATTCAAGAGTTGAACCCCAGGTGGGCTAACAGCCCAGATCCTATTAGAATCACAGGGGTGAGTTAGGACATTCTTAAGAATTCTTTGGTTCAGTTAATTTTGACATTCAGTGGCTTCCCATAACATAGTTTTAGAATATTTACTATGGTTAAGAAGCAATTATATTAGGAAAATAGGGCCTTGGAGCTGTTTCTAGTGAACATTCTGTGACACTCAAAAAGCATGTTCTGAAATTTGTGTTTATACAAAAGGTGAAGAGTAGTTGAGGGCCTTGAACAGGACCAGTGTGGACTCAATAGAAAACATCAAGTTTTAAGTCATTAGCATGAATGTCTGTACAGTGGCGTTTAATGAATATTTGAAGATTTTGGTTATTTTATTTATTAGTATTTCTTGTGACTGGCCAGAAGATGGCCCTAAAATAACTTTAGTTCTTGCTACAGTAAGTTCAGGCTTCGTAAGAGCACAGCAATAGTGCTTGGGTTTGGTGGCTGCATATGGGATGGATCCCCAGGTGAGGCAGTCTTTGGATGATTTTTTTCTTCAATCCCTGCTATTTGTCCCTGTATTTTCTCCTGTGAGTGTTTTGTTCTCCCTTCTAAGAAGGACTGAGGTATCCACATCCTGTTCTTCCTTCTCTTTGAGCTTCATTATGTCTGTGAATTGTTTCTTGGGTATTCAGAGCTTTTTTGGCTAGCATCCATTTATCAGTGAGTACAAACCATGAGTGGGAGTGCTCTTTTGTGACTGGGTTACCTCACTCAGGATGATAGTCTCTAGTTACATCCTTTTGCCTAGGAATTTCATAAAGTCATTGTTTCTAATAGCTGAGAAATACTCCATTTGTAAATGTACCACATGTCAAGGCAGGCGCTGAGGTAGAGAGGGTGGTTGGGAGAGGGAGCACCTTCATGGAAACTAGTGGAGGAAGAAGGGCCATGGGAGTAGGGGAAAGGGCATAACATTTGAAATGTAAACACAGAGAATATTCATTAAAAAAAAAAAAAGAGCTCAGGAAAGCTGATGCTTCTTCATTGTTTTGCAGAAGAACAGCCCAACCCCCACACCCTCACATTGACTTTCCAAAGGCTACAGATGCATTTAGGCCCACCTTGCCTTGATCCTCGCAGTCACAAAGATGCCCACCACTTCTATCAACTAGAATAAGGCAGATGTTGTGACTCCCTTCAGAATGATGATTTTTGTGGGAAAGAGGAGTGGGCTCATTAAAACATGGGACAAAGTGATTTTGTATTTTATTTTTCCTGATTTTTTAATATATTTGAAAACAGTCTACTCAGAATCTGAATTCTTTAATATAACATTGTGTTATTCTGTGTCTAGTTTCTGAATACAGCACCTTTGGGTTTCATACTTATTTCAATAAAATCTTAGTTCATTTTCTCTCTCTCTCTTGCAGAGCCTCATTATTCGATCACCATGATCTGGCAGACTACCTAATTTCCATGGTAATTATTTAACTCACAGGTCTAGCTTTCTTAAACTAGTACTTACGCTATATCTGGAAACATCGTCTGTTATAGTATGAGTTTTTATTTTCAGTAAACCACAAGTTCTTGGGTAACATGTCTGTCCATTTAAAATTTGATAGGAATATTTGTGGTGGTTGAAACTATTTTAATCTTAGTCTCAGACACAAACAAATATAATTTGGCTTTCAAATGCTAGTCTAAATCATGCCCATAAAATTTTTACTTATTAATTACAATTTATATAAAAAAGGACTTGAGGTGAGAGTTAAGGGATTGCTAACAAGGTAGTCCAAAGAAATTCCAAGCAGTTGTTTGTCAGCAAAGCTTCCAGAAAGCTGATTAACACACATGCCAGAGAGTGTACTTCCTGTGGGTGCACAGTAGCCAGACTACGACGTTAGAAAAGCTGGAGTATATATTTTTATATTTTTATGTTCTCCTCAATGTGCTTTGTGTTTAGAGTTTCTGGGTCTATTGTAAAGAAAGCTCCTTTGGGTGCCTGCGAAGGGATCCTGTTAGGACTGGGTATAAACAAGTAGACTGATGCTCTATCAGCATTGATGTATCTCTTGGGCAGAGATGTAACACAGGCCACCCACATCTCTTTCATCTTCCAAAAGGAGGTATTTTTATCCTCACAACCTCAGCATCGTCTTTCAAACCATGAAAAGCAGTGAAGTCAAAAGACACATTGAAGATTTGGTGCCAATAAAAGCCCGAGGTCCTCTTCACTAGAGAAGCAGATGTGACTAGCTTTTTGACTGGCATTTTCCCAAGCCTGCACATGAGCGGTTGTGTGCTGGTGGGTTTATTAGTTCCCACAAGATGGACAATCAGCAAAGCTTCATTCATAGTATTTAGCAATTCCTGTGTTATTAGCAGTATCTACTGAGTTTGTGATATTTGCACAAACGTACACAGAAGAGCATCACTAGGTGCTGTGTGTGTGTGTGTGTGTGTGTGTGTGTGTGTGTGTGTGCTTTCTGTTGATGGGCTGTTGGGAGAGTCATGGCTGGGCCTCACCTATTGCTGTCATCTTCCCAAGAAGCTGTTGCTACTAGCAAAGGAATATGCCTGATTCTAAGTTTGTGCTATTTTTACTGATCTACCCAAAGTAAAGACTTAATCTATGGACAATTTAAAGCTCCTTTGTTTCTTATCATGTGGAACACAGACTATTAACACACACACACACACAACAATAAACATTTTAATGTGAATTTTCACATGATGTTTGGTCCAACTCTTATCTCCATAATTTCAAACCAGTTGTCTTATTTACTATATTTCAAATACTGTTGGCACTTTTAAGTAGTAATGATTTCTTACTAGTGCTTTTTAAAAAATTACACGGCAATACATGTGGAGAAAATCAAAATTAGAAGCATTTAAATAATTTCTTATGGTGAGAACAATACTGTTCTAAGTAAGAAGGTTTTGTTCTAAGAACTTGGTTAGTAATTGATCTATCGACACGTGTTAACCAAGAACTTAAGTTAACACGGGGAGATAATTTTTTTGTTGAATTTATGAGAGGATATCTTGATATCTAACGGTATTTGAATTTTATAGAAATGTCAAACAATTCTATTGTTAGTTAAGAGTGAGTGCTGAGTAATGGACAGTGTATTCTAGTTAGGCACTGCAAGGTCAGCTGTGCTTTTTATGAGTCATAGTCTCCTTGCTGAGTGACCTCCTTTGTTTTAGGGAGCAGACATCAACAGTACCGATTCTGAAGGACGCTCTCCACTTATTTTAGCAACTGCTTCTGCATCGTGGAATATTGTGAATCTGCTCCTCTCGAAAGGTACCAGTCAGAAGCAGACCCATCTGCTCAGATAACTATCTGTTAACTGGCTGTCTCATGCCAGGCACCGGGACATACTCTGTGCATACAAAGGTTATTAAAAGGCTTTCCAAGCCTACAATAGTGTTTAGTCCTGTAGAAAAGTATTGCAAAGGTAATTCATAGCAATGCCAAATCACATGTGTAAGGCAGTTGGTGCACATGAGGAATTGGCTGAAAATGTTATAGGCCACAGCAGACACATGTATAAGTGCTTCTCACTGTCCCCATTGCAGGCTGGCCTGGTGCTGTGGGGACAAAGGGGACTGCCCATCTCTCCTTGTTCACCTTTAATGCTTAAAGCCTACAGATTCACACAGAATTGTAAAGCATCACAGACTATTCTCAAACATACACAAACACAGACAGAGTGAAGTAAACCAGTTTAAAAGAAAATGTTCCATTTTTCCAGCTAACTGTAGTTGACTGTAATTTCAAGATTCCGGAAGGACCACCAAGGACCGTGTGACAGCCGCATGAGTAGGTTTTCACTGTTGTGCTTTTTCTCAGGGGCCAAAGTAGACATAAAGGATCATCTTGGGCGTAACTTTTTACATCTGACTGTGCAGCAGCCTTATGGACTGAGAAATTTGCGGCCTGAGTTTATGCAGGTAATGTGTGCCCGAAGCCTGAGTTTATGCAGGTAATGTGTGCCCGCAGACTGAGTTTATGCAGGTAATGTGTGCCCAAAGCCTGAGTTTATGCAGGTAATGTGTGCCCATGGATTCCGAACTGACTCGTAGTCAATGAAGACTATGCTGGTTTTGTTTCATTTGTGTTCTGAGAACTCATTTTAGAGTTTCTATACTGCTTTACAATAAAGATTCATTATTTCCATCGTAGAGGTGGGGATGACAATTAGTCTGAGTTTTGTGTCTCATCTATGAGTGGGAACCATAGATAACCAGTTGTGTTTTCACTGTTTTGTTCGGCAAACTCCTTGTGAATGGAGAAGACAAGTCTAAAGGTGAATGACCAATGTTTCAGAGTCAGGAAACCGCTCAACACATTTGACTGACAGTATCATGTTTAATGAGCCAGCCAATATTTACTGCCTAGCTATTAAGTGCATCTGTAATGTGTGGCATTTCTTATCACAAGTAGATTCTCATGCTGTTACTGTGTTTAATACAGAATCAAAATACACATGGACCCAAGATTTTTTTGTTTTGTTTTATTTTGTTTTTTAAACAAACGTAAGTGTTTACTACAATGGATCAACCTCCTCATTTGCCTTTCATATTCTCACTTGATTTATTTTCAAAAATAAGTAAATCCACTTCCAAGACCCCCCCCCTGTTTTGTTTGCCTTAACCTAAGAGAAGGAAGAACATGCCAAACAGTCCCAGAACGCTGCCTTGCCCATTCCTTGCCTTTGCAGTGTCTCTCACATGACATGGGGACACGTCTCAACGTGCGAGCTCATCCATGTGGATTTTCCTGTCTGTAGTTAGGTTACTTACATGTTTGTCTGCACGGACTGAGAAATGCTATGCTACAGAACAGTGTGAAGTCTACCCCGTGACTCTGATGTGGTGATACTCAAAGACCCCCTTTCTCACAGATGCAACACATCAAGGAGCTGGTGATGGATGAGGACAATGACGGATGCACGCCTCTCCATTACGCCTGCAGGCAGGGCGTCCCCGTCTCTGTCAATAACCTCCTCGGCTTCAATGTGTCCATTCATTCCAAAAGCAAAGACAAGAAGTCGCCCCTGCACTTTGCAGCCAGGTGAGGATCAGACTTGCAGCATTTGAGCGTGCTTGTTTCTGTTCTGCATCCATCTTACACCTATGAACCTGACCCTTTCAAGTTATGGGCGCATCAATACATGTCAGAGGCTTCTGCAAGACATCAGTGACACGAGGCTTTTGAATGAAGGGGATCTCCACGGCATGACCCCTCTCCACCTGGCTGCAAAGAATGGTCACGATAAAGTCGTTCAGCTTCTTCTCAAGAAAGGGGCCTTATTTCTCAGGTGAGGCATGGAGTCACAGAATTGTGTATATTTTAAGTTTAGGTATTTTAAACTTTTCTGTCATATTTTAAATGACAGTATGAAAAAAATCTAGCCCATTTTATGTTCAAAGAAAACAATTTCTCAAATGCTAAAATAAGCATAATTCTCAAATGGCAAATTAAGTATATGGATCAAGGACCGAGTTGCTGCAGGCTTTGGGAGAGTAATTGAATATCATCTTTGTAAAAGGGAAAAAAGCCTAGAGACACTTAGGTTCAATGCAGTATCTTTGAGCTTCCCAAACTGTCGGAGAGCAAGTGGACCTTTGGGCTCAAGATCACCAGCCAGTTTCTTCCCCTAAGCACATCCAGCAGTTTGAGGGACAGCCTTGAACCAAAGGCTTTGCCCAGTGTATTCCTGCTTCTAAGGGACATCAGACCTGTAAAAGGGGCACATGGAGACCCAGCTTCATAGTGGGCTTTAATTACAGCATTACTGAAAATAACCCAAAACAGTTACTTATGGATGCCAAGATTAGCTGTGTAACTTATTTCTGATATTGTATTTGGCCAAGCATCACCACTATATCAACCTTCCACTGTATCTGTATCTTTAATTTCTGTGGAGAGTGATAAACAACTTTGCTAACACAGGAGGAGGGTGTAGACCTGAACGCTTAGTGAAAATACTAACTGCTTTACAACTGCAGTCAGCAGTGACTGTAAAGGTGGTGAAAATATCATAGAAACCTTTCTGACGAAATGTTCAGGGGAACGTGATTAAGGACTTATTTATAAATGCACCGAAGCTTTGCAAATAATACACAGAACGTATCATCTTTTCCCGACTCTCAAGAGTTTGATGATAGCCTTATGGCACACGTGTAAGTCATAATTATAAGTAAGTGGCGGCTACTATGCTTGAAACTGCCTCATGTATCATAAATAGGGACTCAACATGGGGTCGCTATGCCTCACACTTTGCCATCAGCTCAGGATACACTGGTGTCAGCTTCCACGTTCACCCGTCAGAGTATTTGCATGTCTTCTCTTCCCTCTTTGACAGTGACCACAATGGCTGGACTGCTTTGCACCATGCGTCCATGGGTGGGTACACTCAGACCATGAAGGTCATCCTTGACACTAACTTGAAGTGCACAGACCGGCTAGATGAAGAAGGGGTAGGTACTGGATTTCTGTCACCAAGTCAGAATCCTGGCACAGAGCAGACCTGAAGAACTGTAAATGGCCTTCTTCCTGGAATTTCTGTTCCTCGTTCCTCTCTCAGCCTTTCGCTGGAATTTTAAAAAACTGGTCTGTGAGAGGAATAAGTAAAAGGGACTAGAAGTTGGATAATGGTGAGGGATGTGTGTGCACTGAAGCTACCATTTCTTAGCTGTCAAAGACTATGATTTCAGCCTAAGAATTTGATCTCTCCTTGGTGAACCCAGAAAAATAAAGAGAACAGAGCTGAAAGACCCAGAAGACCGGTGCTGGACACAAAGCTTAGTGATGTGAAAGGGTTGGTGTCCTTTGATAAAACAGCCCGATAAGCAACTTAGGGGAGGTAGGGCTTTATTTACTCACAATTCTAGGTTACAGGTTATCGCTGACAAGAGCCAAGAGCAATGAATGGACCCCTGCTGCTTCTCTCTGATCAGCAGGATTGTTGGAGCCCACAGTAGGCAGAGGAAACTAATAACCAGAAAGTGTTCCCTAGGCACACCCTCTGGCTGACCCGATCTAGAGGACTCCTTAATCAAGGCTCTGCTCCTTGGTTGGCATTAGTTCTTGGCAAGTTGACAATCAAGTCAAGTTTATAGTGGCATCGTTTGTGAACTATATATGCCCTTTTCTTACTAGTTCTCACCTTTATATTATGTATGAAATATAATTTAATTTTAATGGTCCCAGTTTTCTCATTTATCCTGGTGGAGTCATCTTGCCCCAGAAGCAACACAGAAGTACACAAAGCAACACAAGCCCTTAAAACACACACATTTTCTCTCTCTCTTCTCTCTCTCTCTCTCTCTCTCTCTCTCTCTCTCTCTCTCTCTCTCTCTCTCTCTCTCTCTCCATTTGCCCTCCCTCCTATCTTTGTTTGGATGACAAACCCATTGTTTAAAAACTTCATTGTGAACATGAGTTTAGACTTGTATACTCTGCTATTGAGTAGTTAGCTTTATTAAACATTCCTTTAGGAAATCCAGCAATGGAACAAGACCAATAAAACAGCCAAAGGATGCTTACTGCTCTTACCCCATACTGTATGTTTTGTTTTGTTAAAAGAACACAGCCCTCCACTTTGCAGCACGGGAAGGCCATGCCAAGGCTGTTGCGCTGCTTTTGAGCTATAATGCTGACATCCTCCTGAACAAGAATCGAGCTTCCTTTCTGCATATCGCCCTGCACAATAAGCGCAAGGAAGTGGTTCTCACAACCATCAGGAATAAGAGGTATGTATGTGTCCACCTGTGTCTTCTGATAACATGGTGCACCCCTAGTCTGAGAGCAGGTGAGAAGAAAGGAACATGCTTCATCTCTAAGTCTACATTTACAAATGCCTACTGTTCAGTTATTGCTGATAACAGAAGCATTGCTTAGTCCTAAGTCTTCATTTCCACACATTTTAACCCAACAGCCCAATACTACCTGGTTAGCCCTCTATGAGAATGTGGGGATCTAGGCACATGGAAGATTTGGCAACAAGGTTACTGTCAAAGCAAACTCCGGGCTGCCTTCTTGGACTTGCCTGGCATGTTCTTGTCTGGATGCTGATGAAGGTATGCCTAGTGCTAGTAAGATAGATCAGCAGGTAGTCATGCTTGGCACCAAGCCTAACTACCCGAGTTGGTCCTTTGAACTTATATGGTAGCAGGTGAGAACTGACTTCCACAAATTATCCTCTAATCTAACATGCACACTGTGGTACATCCCCCTCCACACAAGCACAATAAATAACATGTAAATTAATGATTGGAAGAAAGAGATAGAAATTATAACAGCACACTAAGTATAAGTAACCTTAATATTACTATCTAATGAAATGGACCTTAACAACAGCTGACCTTTTATGTAAACCATTCTCAAAGGCATTTGCTCTTGTTTTACAAAACATTTATGTTTTTTTTCCTGCATGTGTACGCATGCACCACGTTTGTGCCTGCTGCCTGAAGAGGAGGCTACTATCCCTAGAAACTGGAGGTTGGACGGTTGTGAGCCACCACGTGGGTGCTGAAAATCAAACCCAAGCTCTCCGGAAGAGCTGCCACTTCTCTTAACTACTGAGCCCCTCTAAAGAGTTCGGATGATAAAGTTAGATGGCGATTTTATCCACTCCTCAAACAAAACTTCTCAATAGCACCACAGATAAGTATTTAGACAGCCCCTGTGTCACTCACTGGGGGACGCAGAGGTGGCCAGTATTCATGGTAGATCTAGCCTACATTTGGAGCTTATTGAGTGTCTAGAAATTCATTTCCTTTGAACTAGCAGTGAACTGAAGTGCTTAGACATCGTTCCTGACAATAATGCAGATATCCCACAGTTCGTAAACTGTAGGAGTTGGTAGTGGTAGCATCCGACTCATCCTACAGCTCGTACATCAGAGTTCAATGAGCTCATCTTTGCTTCTTCTTATGGGTATAATTTCTCTTTGGGATCATGAGTGCCTTGAAATCTCATCTCTTTAGCCAGTGTTGAGGAAACAGACTCACAGAAATGTTACAACAGGATCAACATTTACTACTGTGTTCAGCGCATGTTATTTTTTTTAAATTCAACTCAATATGTTACATATATGTGCGTTCAATATGGATGCAGTACAAGCTGCTAACTCTTGTATGTGGACATAACTTTTCCTACCTAACACAGTCACCTTCGAATGTCCTTACTGTGTCATAATTTCAGGTAAGAAGGAAGAGTAAGGCGTGCCTTCTTTTAAAGGCTTTTAAAGGAAGAGAGAGAGTAGCAAATATAACAGCCATCCTGGACCTTACCCACACTACTAATCGACATCAATAGATTAGTACCATATTGATGAATTGACCTTGGTTCACAAGGCACCATTGAATTAATGAGAAAATGATGCTTTAAGAATGAAAGTAAAGCTTGGCTTCCACTAGACGTACACGATCTTCAGTTTGAACGCAAAGCAGGGATCACTCATACATACTCCGACATATTACTTGCAGATGGGATGAGTGTCTTCGAGTTTTTACTCATGATTCTCCAAGCAACCGATGTCCAATCACGGAAATGGTAGAATACCTCCCTGAGTGCATGAAAGTAAGTTCCCAAAAGCAAAAGTCTCCATGGTTGGCATGTAGTGTGGTAGGTGTCCTTACTCTCATAACAATAGTTTCTGTATTTCCAGTTTCTAAATGAGGGAAATTGGCCAACAAACGTTCAATGAGAACTTGCTTTGACAAAGGAATCCTAACAATTATTACATGTAATACATATAATAAAATTTGGTAAACAGATTTGTTTCTCCTTCAAATTATTAAAGTTTAGGGCAGGGACACTGGTATTTTAGCATTGAATGAATGTTCTTCACATTTGTTTCTAACATATGTATCTAAGATGTCTGCCTTAAGGATGTGGGTGCTTGGAATAAAAATCCTAAGCTGCCTTCTCAGAAGCAGAGATAACCATGTTGAATACTTCTATGTGCAGAAGCCTATCCGGTGCGGCACACCCAATTTCTCCTTTTTGCACACTCAGCTCTAGTGTTACATGGCAGTGGTCATATATCGTCAGTCTTATGAAACTGCTTTCTTTGTACTAGGGAGATTTTTAATTTATGTGTCTCTTCAAAGATGAAGACTACAGCTTAGGACTCGAGGAACAATGGAGACTCTGACTGAGTCCCCCGCACTCCGGATGAGCATATAACCTAGAAGGACAATATTATTGACAGGAAGAAATTTCACAGTATCAAATTATCACAGCCTTTCTTAGGGTAGCAGTTAGGAGAAAACTCCCAGGTTCTTGTTCTTCCTGGAGCAGATCATGAAGCAGAGGAAAGCCGGGGAATGCTTGTATATTATTTTAAATGTGGCTAAAGTCCTTTCTCATGTGCAGCTGGCTGTCCCAATATTCAGCTGGATTTTCTTTCTCAAAGGTTCTTTTAGATTTCTGCATGATACCTTCCACAGAAGACAAGTCCTGTCAAGACTACCATGTAAGCTTATTTTATTATGATAATCTAAAGTGTATTTTATAAAAATTCCTTGAAAATATGAGCGTGGTACTACTTTATTTCTACAATCAACAGTAGTGAGTGAGTGTCAGCTTTGTACTGCATTATTGATTTATGAGAGACTATTCCCCTTGCAGTCTAACCTTCCACTGAATCTTAGTTTCTTATAACACAAATATTTAGTATTATTTCTAGTGTTTACATTTACTTAGGTATTTTGTGTGAATGATGAATATCCCTTGGGGTGGATAACAAGTTGTCCAGGAGTTCATGGTGTGTGTTTACTACCTAGAATATCCTGTCCTTCCAGGCTCCAAGGACAGCATGACAAGCAAAGTTTGTTCCCTCAGGATGATGAAACGAGACCACTAGATTTGGGGTGATTTCACAGACATGGGTCTAAACCCAATAATCAAATTTTATTTACAGCTATGAATTGTAAAAAAAATTAAAAGAATATCTTTCTAATATACTTGTTTTATAATTTACATGTTTTAATTCCTGTTCTTCATTTGAAATTACCCGTTCGCATGCCATTGAACTTCCAGCAGAAAATTAAACTTGTGTGTTTGACTTGTCAAGAAGTGACGGGGACTAGACAGATGGCTCGGGGCTGACAACCTCTGCTGCCCTTTCAGACCCAACGCTGGTTCTCAGCATCTTCATCTGGCTCACAGTTGATGTAACTCCAGTTCCAGCGGCTCCAATGTGGTTTTCTGAAATTTGTAGGCACCAAGCACACATGTGGCATACAGACAAGCATGCAGGGGGAAAATCCATGCGTCGTGAATCAATAAATTAATAAATAATAAATAAATAAATAAACAAATGATAAATAAACAAATAAATCTCAAAAAGAAGTTTTACAAGGAAGTCTTTATTAAACTAATGCTTTTAATTTATGTCTTCCACAGATTGAGTATAATTTCAAGTATCTCCAATGCCCATTAACCATGACCAAAAAAGTAACACCTACCCAGGACGTGATATACGAGCCTCTTACAATCCTCAATGTAAGTCTGGTGTTTGTATTAATAGCCTCGTTTGCAGTCAAGCTCTGAGTTCCTTGGGCATAACATGCCTGACAGAAATGGGAAAGCTCTAGGGAGACATTTCTATGATTCAAGCTCCATACCCACCATGTTGTCCGAGTCTGTATTTCTTTAGATTTTCTAGAATTCGTCTTCTGTGGAGAACAGACTTTCTAGGTTCACTTGTTCATCTGGTTCGCAGGCTCCTCCCAACTGGGGTCTCTGCTGCTCACCAAGGTAGTTTGGTCTCCGCACTCTGGTGAAAGTGATGTTTGCCAATGAACAAGAATGTGGGGAATTCTCTTGTCCCCTCACCCTCATTAATTTCTCATTACATATTCCCGTGATAATTAAAATGTAACTCTAAAAGAGATATTAATATCATTAATAACAACAACCTTGAAAACGTATAATGTACATGTCACTTTAACTACTTATACGTGCCCTATATACCTCTAGAAAGGTAGGGCTGAATTTCTTCAGTGGCAGAAGGAAGGAAAACCCTTGCCAGTTGACTTAATGCCTATTTGTGCTAGAACCCTGTGTACAGTCAACAAGATTATGCCATATTGTTGGGACAGAGATGGAAAAAGACAGACTAAATCAAGTGGTTGCATCTTCATGAAAATGATTCCTTTTCTCTCTACCTCTCTCTCTCTCCATCTCTCCCCTCCCTCTCTCCTTCCCTTCCCTGTTTTTGAGTTTTCATTTTTGTAAAATGAAAACTCCTTGAGATACATACATACATATATACATACATACATACATACATACATACATACATATACTTTTTGAAATTTCTAGAATCAGTAAACATTGCACTCATAATACCATAATAATGTTGTGAATCGGAAAACACAATGCTCAGTTCACCCTCATTTGTTTCACACCATTTTGTTTTGATGGCGTCTCATTTTCAGGTCATGGTCCAGCATAACCGCATAGAGCTCCTCAACCACCCTGTGTGTCGGGAGTACTTACTCATGAAATGGTGGGTACCAGCCCCTCTCTTTAATTTGATGTTACCATTAACTCTACCTAGAGCCTTTTAAATAACTTTGTGCAGTGACGATTTGTTATTTTGGATGTTTTTTTTTTTTAAATCATGTCTTAGAATTCAAAAGGAATAAGCACCAAAAGGCAGATTTTGTCATTAAAAGCCATTAAGGTTGTCTTTGATATGAATACGTTTGTGTCAAATTGTGAAGGGTAGGAAGGGACTATTGTCTGAGACATAAGCCAACATCCTGTGTCATGAAGTTTAGTGAGGTAATTAACAGGCATGTAGTATGGATAGCCTAAAGTTGCAATCAGAGCACACGGATGGAAAGACTGCTTTTTCCATGAGTTGGTGACTTATATTATTGCTCAGCAACTGAGATTCTATCTCTGAAGTCTGAAGTCGGAGCAGGTGAATTACAAGAACTTCAGTTGTAAAATGCAGGGGATTATAGAAGAGACGTCTGGAAATAGATCGTTGCTATTTTTCATAGGTGTCTGTTAAATATTTTTATTAGAGAGGGTCAGGTTGTGACTTGCTCATTTCTTTGTAGGTGTGCCTATGGATTCAGAGCCCATATGATGAACCTGGGATCCTATTGTCTGGGCCTCATACCTATGACCCTTCTTGTTGTCAAAATAAAGCCTGGAATGGCCTTCAATTCTACCGGAATAATCAATGAAACCAGCAGTACTCACGAGGAAACAATAAACACCTTGGTATTTTAAAACTTCAATATTTTAAAATTAAGAACCATAAAAACCGTTTTTCCTCGGAAATAACAAGCTTATAATATCAGGACTTTATTATGAATAGACCTTGTAGATGGTACACATTTCTTCTAAAATCTGTCTTGGTGTGAGGACAAATATTATCAAATGGCCAATGAGAGAGTTGGCAAAAGGATGACATCTGCCTAAAATGCTAAGTGTGAGATGTCACAGCTTTTATGGATTGTTTTTAGGGTATTTAAGATGTAGAGTTTTTAAAATAGCAAATTGGGGGGGGGACAGTGAGATGGATCAGTGGGTAAAAGCACATATTACTAAATCACTGATGTGAGTTCAATGTCTAGGACCCAAATAATAGAAAGAGGGAACCCACTTCTTCAAGGTGTGCTCCAGTTTCCATATTCATGTCATGACACATGTGTGTGCGTGCACACACACATGAGTGCAACACACACACACACACACACACACACACACACACACGAAGAAGTACATGCAATAAAAACTGTAAAGTTTTTTTTGTCAGTAATTTTTATGACACGTGTGGTTAGTCACTTTTTTTTAAAATGTGTGTACATCTGCAGATCTGAGTCCCTTTATAGGTCACTTTGCACTGTCTGAATGTGCAGTGTTTGAAGAGCTAAGAAATTAGAATGTTGTGTCTACTAGTGGGTGTTGCCATGACAGTAGCTTCCGCTTTAGTGCGATTGTAGACAACGGAACAAGAGCAAAATAAAGTGTATTGGTAGGAAATTATGATGCGAGTAAGAGTCGTCTCCTTTTGAAACCCTCGTCACCCTCTGTCTTGTACTTTCTGTTGCAGAATTCATTTCCAATACAATTGTGTATGATTCTAGTTTTCTTATCAAGTATATTTGGATATTGCAAAGAAGTGGTCCAAATTTTCCAACAGGTATATAATTCAGTTTGTATATTTTAAGTTATAGCTATTTTAATATAGAGTATAATTAATTAGTAAACAATCACTTGAAATAGTTTTATCATTCTAAATGGACACCGCTTGACTAATATAGAAACTTCAGAATGTAAAAGTCACATGATTTTGGTAAGGTTTCTGCCTGGTTAAGGTATGTGAGAAAGTGTTGCCCACCATTAAGCAGAAAGGTTCATCTGCTTGTCTGTCCACAGTGATCCTCATGAACGTCTCTGCCGTGTTGCTCTTGCCCTGTTGGAGATATTTTGCTTATCATCAATTTTAATTGTAATTCTATAAATTCATTTCAAATTTGAAATACGAACAGTTTTACAGAGTTTATCCAGATCCCCTCTCAAACAGGTCTGCCTTTGAATTGTTACCATGAGATGAATGTGTTTTTCTTTTTCCTGAGGAAAAGGAAATTGTTATAAAATTTGGAAACATTGTTTGAGATGGGGGAAGTCCTACTCTGGCTAAATCTGGTCTTGAAGGCATGATCTTCTTGTCATCGCCTCTGGAATGCTGGGATTCTTTGTATGTGCTACACACTTGGCTTGAAATTTTTTATGTCATTTTTTGGCTTTATTTTTATTTTTAAGATAATGAGTTAGGTGCAGATTAAACATAAGAATTATATAAAATGCCCAAAGATTTTTATTGGCAAATGAGAGAAACCCATTATTTTTATGTTATAGTTGAAAATTTTTAATTTATACTTTTTGTATATTTTTAATTTAAAAAAATCACATCTCTTATAGCATTGCATTTTTAAAGTTTTGCATTGTTATATAGTGTAAGTGCATAGTTATTTGTGCTAGAGACTAATGGTGTTAAAAATTGTATTCATTTACTATTATGGATTACAAATACTTGTGTGTGTGTGTGTGTGTGTGTGTGTGTGTGTGTGTATTAGTAAATTATTACAATCCTGAGAGTTACATTGTTGTTTTACCTTAAATGATTTAGGGCACATTCTCTCTTATCTTTTATCATTTTCTTTACTGAGCATTACAAATGATAGCTTAGAAGCTACCACACTACATGAATCTTCTGTTAGAGTTGATTACCCTCCATTTGGTTTATACTTAAATGGTCTTCAATATGGAAGATACTGTCTAAGACCTTCTCCTGAGCACGGCCTCGTGCTTCAGGCTGGTTCCCAGCTGACTCTCAGCACAGGTCTCAAACGTTTGTACCGAGAGACTTGCTCCCAGTGCCTTACCAAAAATGTGTCCTCGGGGGCAGAAAGAGCTCAGAAATGATGAAAGCAGCATGCAGCTCTTTAGAAGTTTCCTAAAGAGGAAATGTAGCCTGTCTGTGGAAAACCAGCCAACCAACCAATCAACCCACCAAACAATCAAACAAACCAACAACCAAACCAGGCAGCATTTTACATGGATGCCGGATTTCTCCATGTAGCCATTCTCCTTCCTTCCCTGTCCAGAAGAGGAACTACTTCCTGGATTACAACAACGCTCTGGAGTGGGTCATCTACACCACCAGTATCATCTTCGTCTTGCCCTTGTTCCTCGACATCCCAGCGTACATGCAGTGGCAATGTGGGGCGATAGCGATATTCTTCTACTGGATGAACTTTCTGCTGTATCTGCAAAGGTAAGAGCAGTTCGGAGGATGGATGACGTCTGCGCTCTCTAAGCCTTTTAATATCAAACAAAGAACTATTACAGGTGAGGTGAATTTGACGCGAATTTGTAACACTTTTTTTCACTCGTTCCAACTGCCCTAAATGTATTTTAATATCTTAATCTTGAAGGGTACAGGGCTCTGGAATTCGGTATGTAGACTGAGGCCTCGACTCTTTAATTGTGGGCCTAATTGTTTGTGGTGTGTGTGAGTGTGTGAAGGGGGCCGTTCTGCAAATTCGGCAACACGTTGCATAGTTAGCAGCATCCTTAACTTGTGCCCACTGGGCACCAGCTATTAGTGTAATCATCAAAGCCGTAGTCATGGTTACCCCCACGCCAAATCTGCCTGCAGCAACAGACCCAGACCAAATGTGGGCAGAAACGGCAATGAAGGCATCGTCTCTTCTCGCTGCACCTGACACTGCTTGATAAGCATTTACTTAGGGTTAAAACAATCATATCAAGTGAATAAAAGTCATAGAAATGAAGGGCATTTTTTTAATGTAAGTAATTCACGAGAGGGAAAATGGGCTAAGTTCACCCCCTAACAGTTGCTGGTGTGGAGTTAAATGTTTACACATATGTTTATAATAACAAGAAGTAAATGGCATGGTCTGCCTTGCATCAAAGAAGAAACTTCTGCCCCATGTAAAGGGAGCATACTGATGGTTTCAGCTAGTGAGTTGAGAAATCAGTTGGACTGGAGACTGGGGTCTTCAGGGAAATGCTTGCCCCACTTTAATCTCGTTGCTGTTAATGGCACAGTCTCGCTGTCTGAGGTGTGGGTCCTCAGAGAGAGAGAGGGCTTGGGTGTAGGAAGAGCAGTGAATGCAGATTCACACCAGGCACTAGCCATGAGCTTTCTATATTTCTGTTCCCATTGGGAACATTTTGAAATTTCCTTTAAGATTTTCAAAAATTTGTATTTTTTAATTGACACACATATTTACAAAGCCAATGTTTTGATTCAGGTATATATTAGGTAGTGTGTTTAATTTTTACATGCTGTGGTTCCTTCTTTTAAGAATCTTTCTTTGACAGGAGAGTATAAGCTAGTGGATAGGAGTCACACTTGCTGGCTATCCAAACATTTCACAGTGTATATTATGCTACTGGGGGTCACAAGGATGGATGAGTGTAAACTTCCCTGACCTGTGGGCTTCTGCAAATGTAAGCTCCTTTATTCAATCTCTTCTCGATCCATCACAAAATTTTCTGTCTCTAATCTCCTTATTAAACAGCTGGTATCATTATTTTTTAAGTTGGGTTGTGATGATTTCTCTTTACCACTTAAAGAAAACTTCTGTTCTCTTGGTCAACTGATAAAACAGTGAAAGATGGTATTAATAAGACAGAAACACTCTGTTCAGGGCCACACAGAGAGACCCTGTCTTAAAACAAGAGGAGGAGAAGGAGGAGGAGGAGGAGAAAGAGAAAGAGGAGGAGGTGAAAGAGGAGGAGGAAGAGGAGGAGGAGGAGCACACAGATTTGGTTCACAGAGATATGCATTTCTTTCTTGATTCTTCTAGAAGGACTGGCTTCGGTGATCTCAGCTATTAACCCCCATCTGACGTACTCCATATAGTGAAACTGTTTTAATATTTTTACACTTCCAGGTTTGAGAACTGTGGGATTTTCATCGTTATGTTGGAGGTGATTTTTAAAACACTACTGAGATCGACCGGAGTGTTTATCTTCCTCCTACTGGCTTTCGGCCTCAGCTTTTACGTCCTCCTGAATTTTCAAGTGAGATATATGCATCTCTAGTTGATTTTCTCACTCATAATATTGAAAGCACACATTTATATTAAATATTAATGGCTTAGTAAATTAATAACTGTATTGAGTAGCTTTTATCTTACATATCTTTCCAATAATTTTATAGCAGACAAATATAATTTCATTAGATTTTTCTCTGTCAAAAGTTTATATTTAAGTACAAACATTTTCTTATGTTTGCTTTTGATGATTTTAGTTTTTAAATACTTCTCATGACTACACCTCACTAGCTAAATGTGTGAATTAAATTCCCAACACCAGTTGCATCTTTTGACTGTCCTGAAATCCCTTCTCATGCTATGAGATTTTCATCTCCTGTTTTTTTCCCCTTCTATTTTCAGGATGCCTTCAGCACCCCGCTGCTGTCCTTAATCCAGACGTTCAGTATGATGCTAGGAGACATTAATTATCGGGATGCCTTCCTAGAGCCCCTGTTCAGAGACGAGTTGGCATACCCAGTCCTGACCTTTGGGCAGCTTATTGCCTTCACTATGTTTGTCCCAATTGTTCTCATGAACTTGCTGGTAAGTGTTGTATCTTTGCTCACTCCATTAATTACCTGAGCATTTAATGATGATAAGGATGCTTAACCCCTTTAATCTCTACGAGTGGTGTATTAGTCAGCTTTCTGTGAAAGGACAGACTTACAAAGATTAGGTTAATACCTCCCGGATTCCTTGTCCAGAGGCATGGTACCCAGGTCATGGAGGTTTTCTTAGTTACTGCCTCCCTGCCTTCACCCCTTCTTACCCTCACCTTTTCCTCTAACTGGCCTCCATCTTTATCACAACAGTAAATGGATGAGTATGCACCTTGTTTCTCTGCCAAGTTCTTACTATAAAATTTCACTAAAGAATAGCTTATTAAAAGCCGGTCATTTTGAAGTGAGCCTGTTAACTTTATTCTCATGTTTCTTCAAAAGCCTTTAGAAGTCCAGACCCACCAGTACTGCATGCTTTAATCTCCTTTATCTTTATCTTTAATTATTGTCATCTTGATCTTGGCTCCCATTTTCCACAGGACCATTTCACCTTTTCTTCCTGCCTCTGGAACTCTTGTGCAGGGTTTTCCTTTTACCTAGAACATCCTCCCACCATAGGCCAACTCTTTATGATCATTCAAAGTCCAGCTCACATACTGAATCCTCTGGGCGGGCCTCCTTCACCCAGGAATGGCTCCCCCCACATCACTTCAGTGTGAACCGGACGCCGCCACCTCATCTTACGCTAGGATCCCACTTTGGCGGAGAGATCTTGCCACCGTTTAAATGTTTAGTTGGCAAGATGCTAGATAGTAACTCTACCATGAGGACAGTGAGCAGGGTTCACACCTTTATGAAAAAAGTATGTGGAAACTCGTTACCATGTTTTTTCTGTTATTCCTTGAGAGTATGTAGAAGACACTGTGTGTAATACTGAATCTGCTACAACCATCATCTTAGACGTAAGGCTCTGATGTTAATTTCTTTCCTTCTTAAAAACTTTTCTTTTGGTTATCACATACTGACTTCCATTTTCTCTCCCTCCCCCCAGTCTCATTCTTCCCCTCCCCTCTCTATCCTCCCCCATCTCCCTTGGAAAAGAGCAGGTCTCTTGGAGAAATCAAGTAAATGCAGTTCAGCAAGCTGGCCCCCAAAATGTAAAGAACAAATTCACATTGCACATATATATACATATGTACATACTTACATACATACATACATACATACATACATGCATACGTACATACATACATACATACTTACATACATACATACATACATACATACACACATACATACACACATACATATTACAATTTGGTCCATGATGTACAGTTGCTTGTGCACCATTTAGAGTATAGTGCTTAGTTATTGAAGCTTGAGTGGACAGGAAGGCCAACCTTAAACGCATTTTTTTTTTTTGCTATAATTGATCTTTTGTCATTCCACAGATTGGTTTGGCAGTTGGGGACATTGCTGAGGTCCAGAAGCATGCGTCATTGAAGAGGATTGCTATGCAGGTAAGTGTTATAATCATTGAACACATAACAAAACTATCACTCCTATAATTATGTGTATACAAGAACAGCTAATTTTCTAAGAACATGGTTGTTTAACATGGATAGTTCTCCACATTGAAGAATGCCAGCTGTACATTCTTGTTATAATCGAAAGAGACTGAACAAACAGCCTGCAGTAAACTGTTCAGAAAAATTGAGAAACTGTCTACTATTCATACCAAGTTAACTTATGGGTGGGTGACTAACTAACTGCTGACCAAAAGCAACACTGGTGTGTGTGTGTGTGTGTGTGTGTAGGTATATGTATGTGGGGTGTGTATAGTTGTGTATGTGTTTGTGTCATTGAGTAGGTGATTATATATGTGTATGTGTAGATGCATATGTATGTGAATGTATCTATCTATCTATCTATCTATCTATATACACACACATATATACATCTCTGTGTGTATATGTAGTGTACATATAAGTATGTGTATGTATTTGTCTAGGTGGGTGTTTATGTATATGTGTGTGTGCATATAATGTGTGTATGTTTGTATGTATGTAGGTATGTATTTGTGTATCTTTGTGTGTATGTCTCTCCCTGTCTCTGCCTCTCTGTGTGTGTGTCTGTATGTGTGTGTGTATGTGTGGGTTTGAGTGTTCTACCAGGCTGACCTTGAGCTCACTTATTCATTCACTTTGGCCTTGAACTCATGATTCTCCTGCCCCAGCCTACTGAATGCTGGAATTCTAGGCCTGTGCGATCTTTACCCAACTGGTATGAAGAAGCATTTTCTCTTATTACAGCACAAATATTCAGTTGAGAAACTCTCCTGACACATGACCACACAGTCCCTACACATTTTACACTGAAGCTTTCACTAGGCTCCTGAAGCTTTGTTCCCTTGTGTCCTTGTCTTATTTTGTTAGGCATTTTAATATAAATTTTCCCAGAGCCAAAGATTCGTGGATGAGTCTTCGGCTACCGTATCTTGAGGTAGCTTCTCTATGTTCTAGATGGCATAGTCTTTATATTTACACGTTGAAAGGAACTGTGTGGTGCTTTAAGAATACTTGACGATCTGCTGGATACATGCAGTTAGAAACTTAGGAAGACTCAAGAGAAAGAGAAGCCCATGCTGTGGCATCATTTTGATTTCTCCCTTGTCACACTGGACACATGCTGTGTGTTAGAAAACTGTTCCGTGAATAAATATCCACACAACAAATGAACAAAGAAAAGGCAAGAGTGAAAAGAAAATTATATCCTGGCTGGCTAGAAGCACACGTGATTAAGTACTTGTGGTCAAGGTGTGATCTGTTCCGTCACCGGCCTGGGGTTGTCCTCGCTCCACACTGCCCTGCAAACTTGTCTCAGCGGTTGTTAAAACCAGGTGAAATCTCTTAGCATACACGCTGCTCTCCTGACTACTGCCAGGGCTTCAACCTTCCCCTTTCCTCAGAGTGGAAGTTCACTCTGATGTTTGAGCAGTCTTGTAGCCAAAGAGGATCAAATGGAGAGAGTGTTTAGACTATCCTTTCTCCTGCCAGGAGAGGAATAGGGTAAGTGGAATTTGAAAGATGGTGGACTGTGGGTAGTGAGGGCCTGGAGATTTTGCTCAGTGGTAAAGACATTTGCTACTGTCTCCAGATGATGGCTCCAGTAGGTATATAAAACACACATGCACACCCCAATGTACACACGCTGACGCACACAGGTGGTGAGGCATCAGTGAGACTGTTCAGAACAGGGCAGAGCTAAAGGAAGCACATGAAATTCCTAAGGTGCTGACGTACAACCGTTGGCCTGGAAGGGTGGCTGGTGTGAGCAGGTGACATTGTTGCCCAGATGATGAAAAGCTCTATTTGCAAAAAGCAAAATGAGGAAGACTTAGCACCTGAAAAACATGGGCAGCCAATGAAACGCTCCAAGTTGTCTTATCAGTGTGTAGAGAGTTGTTCTCAGCCCACACCAGGTGAGAGCAACATTTAAGATGATCTGCTACTTATCTTGGTTACATGGAGAAAAACTAGAAGAAAGAAAGAAAGAAAGGAGACTGGTGAGGTATTATTCTAAGACATCCAGGTTGATACAGAGGATGGCCAGTGACCTTTGACAGACATATCTCTTCATAAATATCCCAAAAGCATTTTTTAAATAGCGGTGGGGAAAAGAAAAAGAAATAATGTAAGTAAAAAGCAACAAAAATACCTTGAGAAAGGTGCTAACCTATTCGCCAATGGGCCAACCAATTCGCCAATTGATACTATCCAGCATCAGTGAAAGCCCCGTCTTATGCTGTATTTGCTCTGCTCCCTGCAACCAGACAGCATCTAAGGACAGTGTGACGCTGCTCCTTCTTCTAGATGAGGAACAACATTGACAGGCAAACCAGAAATTCATTCTCTTCTTCCTTGAGCTGTTTTTAAATCAATTCTCTGCATCTGTAACTGAACAGGAGCACAATGGAGCAGAGGTGTGGAATGTTGTCCACAACCATTCAGTTCTTCTCCCAAACCACTCCAAACCCCAGTGTAGACAGAGGGTCCTGGGCTGGTGCTCTATATAGGAGTTCCGGTGCCTTGGGGACAGGAGCACTGTGGGGGGGCTTGCACTGGTGTGGTAGGTTCTCTGTGGATCGAGTTTTCTGCACAGTGTTAAGGACTCTAGTCACTCCAGAGATATGCATAGCTCTGCTCAACTTGAGAAATCGGATCTGCAGAGCACACACTACCCTTCAGCATGAGAAGCCATCAGTGAGCAAAGGAGGAGGTGCTGCTATAGTCTAGCAGAGTTGTGCATGCTCCTGGGCCAGATCTACGATCACCTGTGGCTCACCCTCCAGGGTTCCCAAGACTATATTTGAAGGAGGGAATATGGCAGTTCCTTTAAGACAGTGAGGAGAGTTAAGACTTCATGGCCCTTATCTGTTGTCCAAAACTGGGCTTCACTAAGTAATTTTCAGTTGACTTTAACCAACAATAAAATGTGACTTCTGACAAGTATATAAGGCTAAGGGGACATTGCCCAGAAGACCTAAAGGAGAAGTGAACTCAGCTAATGGTCACAATAATCAAGACAAGTATATAACCAGAATTATAATCAAAGCGCGGGACAAAACAGCATTTTTAAACTTGAAACTAATTTACTGTATGTAGTCGGTGGAAAGGGAACGGGAAGCCAGATAACTAGTGTGTCTTACTGGGGACAACTTTGTCTGAGGCTGTGTACTCAGGGAGGTCTTTCCATCTGACCTGGAGTCACTGAGTCAGTCAAAGTCATAATTGAAATCATAAGCATTGCAGAGCAGCACTGTCTTGGGTTAGAAAGATTGCTGTTGAACGGTTACCACAACTAACTCATTCAAAGAGCTGCCCAGAGCTGGAAGACAGTAGAAGATACATTTGGTGAATACAGGCAAAGATGAAACTTGGCAGGCTTGGTGGAAGACTGTGTGAGCTTTCGGCGGAGCAAGTGTAAGGACCTGATAGGGGTATCCGCTACTGCCCCCAAAACAATAAGCAATATGACAATTAAACTCAACACAAGCTCTAAAGTGTTCAGTGGAAACACTAAAGAGATGAAATACATACAGTCTCTCCAATAGAAGTTATAGTCAATATATATCATGGAAACTTCTACCCTGCTAAAATAACACAACAGCACAACAGCAAAAACCAAAGGAAGGTGCTAGTTCCATTTTGTTTGTCTTCCTTTTCATTTGTGCATTTAACTATATTTGCATATTTACTTCATATCTGTCCAGCTAAGCAACCCTTCCTCACCTGTCTGGGAACACCATACGATTTAGCTTTCCCAGCAGCACTAGACTCCTGGGATTGTAACTCCCCGAGAGAGTGCAGCCCATTTCATTCTTCTTTGTATCTCCACTCCCACCTCTAAACACCAAACTCCAGCTCACTTACATTTGTCTCACATGGTCTCATGGGTGACAGATGAGGTGAGGAAGGGAGAGCTAAGGAAGGTGACAGGGGAGGACAGCCTTGTCTGCTTGCCCACTGTGTATAAACTGGGATTCGAGAATCCATTTTCTCTTACCGTTTGGTTCTAGATGTGATTGTTTTAGATACTATTCAATGACTCTACCAATAAATCCAATGTGCATTTTAGGTGGAACTTCATACCAACTTAGAAAAAAAGCTGCCTTTCTGGTACTTACGAAAAGTGGACCAAAAGTCCACCATCGTGTATCCGAATAGACCCAGGCATGGCAAGATGCTCGTAAGTACCCCTGAGGAAAAGCATTCTGAGCAATGGTGCGTGACATCCATTCATTGTAATGTTCTCAGCAGCGCCCCCCGCAGGAGGGCTTTGAATCTACCCTGCCTATAGGAAAGAAGTGGTTGTAAGTACACAACACATTTTATGAGAGAATCAGGATGCTGAGAGGGAGGGAGCTGTTCGTGCACAGCAGCACGTGTGATAAGCACATCTGTGCACAGCAAGCCCACCCAGGCAGGCAGTGGGGTGGCTCCGCCATGTTAGTAGCTGCCTTTCATGGCAGGTGTTCAGTGCCTCGTTTACTTTCCTGATCATTTGTTCTATGCACTTACGTGTAGGCTTCTGTTCAGATGTGTGAATCTAAGTGCAAACATAGGATGCGAAAGCAAGAACATATGCTGGAGAATGTGTATTTAAAACACATGTAAAATAATCCAAGGGAAGGCCGGGGCCATGTTCTTCTGTAAGAGAGAATAGACAGATGTACTAAAAGTCAGAAGTTCTAGATCCTAACTCTGCCATGCCCAGGCTGACAACATCTTTATGATTCTTCTTCCTGGATTCTTTGCAGGTTACTTTTACCTGTGTAGTCACAAAATCATGCTTACATGTCAGATTAAGTTTTATTTTAACTCTATACTATCCCTCAGCCTGGTAAATGGTTGCAATCGATATCCTAGTCTAAGACTACCCAGCAACTTGTGTCTCTAGCTGAGAGCTTACTTTTAAAGCCCAAACCCCTGTCCTCTACTGGGTACCTTATATACCCCCTTGTCCATCTCAAAGCTTCTTTAAATTTAGCAAACTCAAAGCTAAGTTCACTCCTTCAGGCCTCGCCCTCTCCGTCCCACAGTGAAAAGGTCCCAGTGTCTCCTTAAAGTTCATTGCAGCTTATACACATTCCTTAGCCTGATGGGCCAGCCATCCTGGTTAGGCCCACTCCCTCTTCCCCTGTCCCCTGGTTTACTTTGTCTCTGTGCCTGCTCTTCTTGACTGCTGATTGGCCTGGAATCCCAGAATTGTGTCATGCTTGGTCATTTCACATCTACCCTTGACCTTCTCTAGTCACCTATGATATGACAGTCACCCAGTCAAACTCAAGTATGTCTCAGTGTTAAAGAGCTCCCTGGCATGCGCAAGCTCCTGCAGTCTGTCCCTGGCACAGGGGGTGGGGGGATTGACCTCTAAGTTTAAAAATTATTAAAATTTAAACTTCAGAAATGTTTATATGTGGACTGATGTTTGGTACTTGAGTCATGTTGGATAAAGAGGCAGAGTGGTTTTAAGGAATCGACACTGCATTTGGAACAGGCTTGACATAACATAGAATGGGCATCTTTCATGAGGATTTGTAAAACGGTACAATAAAATCCTCTTCAACCATCTCCTTCCACATGTAAGCCTTCTGTGTCATTTGCAATTTGAAATTTCTCTTTTACCAATGACTTTACTGTAGCTTTTGGCCTGACTTGGGGGGCTGAACTTTGGTGCATGCACATGAAATAGTTCCCGAATTTAACCCACCTTAAGTAACTACTGTGTTTTATCCACAGCGTTTTTTTCATTACTTTCTCAGTACACAAGAAACAAGACAAGAAGTACCAAACATTGACACGTGTTTGGAAATGGAACTATTAAAACAGAAATATCGGTATGTACTTTCCCATGTGTCTTCATGTGAGAGAGTAGGTACATTATGACAGTAGTCTTTGTTTTGTATATAAAATTAGGCTCTACTGAGTTGAACATGCCTTCAAAACCAAGAGACATTGTTTCAGACTCAGTTTATTTGTGGCTAGACAGCAACCAGGTTGCCCTCCACGGAGTAAGTGAATGAGAATTAAGAGCTAATTTCTTTGCTCCTGCGTTTGTTATCATAAACTGTATTCTTCATGAGCCAACTGGGTTCATATAGCAGAACCCTAGAAGACTTGAATTCTTAGAATAGCTGTCCAGTGGGCTGGAGAAATTCAAGAGAGCTGTACAGTTACCTGAACTTAGACTGCCAATCAACTGTTTTAGTCACGATGTCCATGGGAAGACTGCTTAACCGTCCAGTACATGTTTCATGTCAGTAACTAAACAAGAGCTAGTCACAAGCTAGTACTCTAACGAAGGGGGAAGTCACGTGACCTTCCCCAGAATGTGATGACTGGCATAAGGCTACAAGCTGAGCACAGTTACCTGGTGCAGCACATTTCTAGTCCCATTCAGAGGGACTTAAGTTCATGGCGTATGCCTCTCTTACAGGCTGAAGGACCTCACTTCTCTCTTGGAAAAGCAACATGAGCTCATCAAACTCATCATCCAGAAGATGGAGATCATCTCAGAGACAGAGGACGAGGACAACCACTGCTCTTTCCAGGACAGGTTCAAAAAGGAGCGGCTGGAACAAATGCATAGCAAATGGAACTTTGTCTTAGATGCAGTTAAGACTAAAACACATTATTCTATTAGCCATCCAGACCTTTAGTGGGAAGTCTTATGGGAGTGGGACACTGCTTTACTGCAGTGAGTTTCAGTTTGGAAAAGAGCAAAGAAAAAGAAGTTTGACTGGTGTCCCTACAACTATGTATGTGTGTGTGTGTGTATGCTCATATTTTCTGTCAGTCATTATGTATTGGGAAGATCCTTTCTGACATGTTTAAATTGAACTTTAATGGAGGGTAATCTCCTTTCAGTGAATAAAAAAACAGGGTTGTTGGAATACACATTATGAAGGACAAGAATTAATGTAACTATTAAGTCAGGATACAAATGTCAATATTGGATTTCTACTTAATAACTGCATAGTACAAGATGTATTCTTGTAAACAAATATTCTGTTTAATCTCTTACCATGTAAAGCCTCCCTATGTTAGCACCGGGGTGGGACACTAAAATCTCTGTCCCTATGACTAAATCATAATCTCATCCTCCTCGTCCTGAGCCATGCAATGGAAGTCCAAGTTAGCAGACTGTGATAAGTAGGAATGTCACAACAGATATGTGTCCCCTCTGCATTTATACTCATCGTTGTGGGGGTTTGAATGAGAAACGTTGCCACACGCTCATGCATTGAAAGCTCTGGTCCCAGTCGATGATGCTGTTTAGGGAGGCCACGCCTTGCTTACTCTCTCTTTCCTGGGCGTGGATAGAAATGTGATCAGTCGGATTCCTGCTCCTGCTGTCCTTTCCTCCATTATGGACCCTTTCTGAAACTATGAGCAAAAATTAAATGTTTCTTCCCCAAACTTCTTTTGGTCATGGTATTGTATCATAGCAACAGAAAGTAACTTGTATGCCAATGGTCTTAATAAAGGTTAAAAGCCTGTGTGGCCATTCCTCAGAAATGGCAGAATGAACTTTAATCTAATTGAGCTTTATGAAATTGGAAATGCGCCTACATTAGATCAATACCTTTATTCTTTTCTTGTATAATACAACGTACGAATTTATCAGATAGCCCAGTTCTGAGCTTCATAGAGCGATTCTCGTGTTTTTCCCCTCTCAAACTCCAGAGGACATCCACCCTATGAACATGACTGACTATCCTCGCCGTGATGTTCTGTAGATGGCATTGTTTTGAGTGTTTTGTGTCTATTTGCTCTTCTTTCCCAAAGGACGTTGTGTTTAGTTGACAAGAAAAACTGCACCCTGTGCCCATCGACTGCAGCATCTCTAACAGTCCGCCTTGGTTTTTAGACTCGTAGATTTCCCTGATCTCAGAGATGGAAATCTTAATGGTTTCTACCTTCCCACTGCCACATATGATCAGTGCACGTTCAGTAAGTTAAAGAGTGTTGCATAGCAACTTGCCATATTCTAAACCCAGACATGTCTACGTTCACAGTTCAGCCAAACACGTGCCATGGAGGCAGTGCTCTGTGTGACTTTGCCTTTGGTGTGAAGTTCTCCGCTTCCTCCTAAAGTCCAAAAGCCAGAATTTCCCAGGGCAGGAACAATAGCCAAGCACCTATTGATCGTCATATTAAGTCCTCCACTGTCCTCAAATCTCTCTCAGTACAAATATCAGGACTACTGAGATCCATGTTAAAGGAACACTATGCCTCATATTGTGGGGAACACTGAAGTATGCAGGTTGACATGTTACAACCTCATAAACATGTGACAAGCTCCTAGAGCTTACAACTAAGGGAATTCTCCTGAAACTCTCTTGCTGTGGCCTCCAACACTGTTTCTTCTGCCGGCTCCTCTCCAACTGCATCTTCCTCCCTGACTGCTGCTGTGGTGTCTCCATTGCTCCATTGCTCTGCATAATTGAGCTGACAAATTGAGGTTTTCTCCCTGCAGCCAAAGCCTAGGCTTATGTCTCCATAGTTTTTCAGATTAATCGTTCTTGGTCCACAAATTCATGGTTTCCACCCCCTTCTTCTCCTGTCTTCTGGACAGTCTGTTCTCTCTCCAAGTCTTTCAAAGCTTAGGTATCCTGACATTGAGGTCCTCCTGAATTATGCTCCTGGTCTCTTGGGGACTGATACAGATGTGCCTTCTACTTCTGCCTATAATGGTGATGTTGAGCTGCCTCCAACCCATAGCCAGGCATGGCATAGACTTGTTCTCTTCCATCTTCAGTCTTAGGTGATACAAAGTATGGCAGCTTTATTTGCTTTTCCCCCCTATAGCCTAGAGGGTTCTAGGAGAACACCTTGTACTTAATAGATGCTCAACGAACACAAATGGGAATCATATAAAACCAAGAACCTATAACAAGTATGGGCTAGAAAGAGAAGGTAAGGAAACTGCCTCAGAAGTGGCCCTTGTCCTGGTTCTGCTGGGTCGGCCGTACTCTGCAGACTTCTTCCTGAGGAGAGGCGGTGTCACAGAGGCCACATGGCCATGCTTTCCCTTCTCATTGTTCCAGTCTGTGCTACCCTCATTCCTTTAAACTATGGTGGGGATGAACAACGGAGAGTTTGCACTTCTGGACAAGACAACGTGGGCACGGCTTACTCAGTACTCAGTAAGTACTCACTTAAGAGAGCTGCCACGGCGGAGAGAAGCAGACAGGAATTACTCTTCACATTCCCTTGAAAGTTCATCAGCATCTTGCTATAAATGGAAGCTCTCCGAAGCTCCATTATTCAGGCTACAACATAAATCACACGATTCACGAACACGTTCTTTAAAATGAAACGTTTCAGCGTTTTTACCTTTACTCTTTTGCCTCAGACTCAGATGAACAAACCCAGCTGGATACTAACTCTGGCGCTTCACCACGCATCACCAGCACTGATGGGTTTTCTGAAACTCGTGAGATAGCTATCAAAATAACACGTTTAGCAGAAAATCAATACAGTATATATACATCATAACTGAAAACTGTACACCATCATACAAAAAGGGACTTTATTTTGGGAAGTCAACCTCTAATTGTGGCAAGTGTTACTTTCAGAAGGACATCCACAGACCAATGTTCTAATCCACCCTTAGAGACTGGCACGCTGAGCAAGGAATATCCTTATTCTCTGTAGGAGTTCCTACTTTACACCATCAGGTACCAGGGTTCTGCCTTTAGCACTGATTCTATTCACCGAGTCATCAACAGTAGCGTGCCCTAGTCTGTTTTCTTTAATCACCTTTACAGTGTGCCTTCAACTGATCCTTCCAGCCGCCCGTAATTAATTTAGCTCTTAACTATTCAGATTCTCAGAACCGCATGTCTGAGCTATGATGACCACTCCTGTTTTATGAAAGAAAATGATTACCTCCAGGCTGGATCCCATGTTTGAAGTCACATCACCGAGGGAGGAGCACAGCCGCACAGCCATCCCTTTCCAGAATTGTACTCTCATCTTGTACCTACGTTCTCCCCTAAGAAACAAACAAGAGAACATTACTTCTCCGGTGGCTTTATGCTTAGCTTACTGATTGGACTCATGCACGGGAACATTCATTATAAATGGGGGTATTGGAAGGCTAGGGGACATAGGGCATGCAGACAGGGAAAGCAAGCCTGCAGGCTTCCCTGAGCAGACTGAGAAACTTCCTAGCCCCTTCCACTCCACAGCTTGCTACAAGATTAAAGCACATGTCTCGAATACTTGCCTGAAAGATTAAATGAATTAACACCAGTATTTCAAAAGTGACTTGGCACATAGCACTCAACAAATACTAGCCAATGTGCATAAATGTATTACTTGCAAAGATCTGAAAGATCACTCATTTATTTAAGTTTTTTTTAATTTTTGTTCCATACTAAGAAAAATAAGATCTATGCAAATCCATCTTAAAAATTCGGTGATCAAATCCTATTTCAGTGTCTTTCAGCGCGGTTCCAAATTTCACAGGCATGGTTTGATTCAGGTACCAAATGTCCCATCACTATTTCATCAAGCCAACACGACATTGTGTAAGCTGTAAAAACTCAGACAGGCAAGCTACTTCTTTAATATGATTAGAGTAAGTTTCAGCTCCCCAGACATCTGATTTCATGGGACAATAATTCATAAGAAGGTCAAAGAGAGAGACTGATAAAGGAGAACACGAAGATAAAACACATCATCTGAGAACCAGCTGTAAATACTAGTGCTTATAATTTCCCAGGCTCAATGTGTTTAAGCCACAGTCTTACTTTAAGTAATATTTTTAGGCACGATACTATTTTAAATGAGTTTAGGCATTGCTACATCCTTCCAAAACAACTAACCATTGACTGTGATAAGAAAATACTTTTTTCCCCCTAAACCATCAATGTACTAAAAAATTAAAATAAAACCATTTATAAATCCAGTCAGCCAGCATATGCAGTGGGAATTGGGGTGCAGCTCCAAACAGACAGCTTTCTACTATACACTGACTCAGTCTCTGGGTGGGTGGTCATTAAGGGTAAACCGAGAGAATCGGAACCTGACGAGGGAACTCATTGACCACATACAGGAATGATACCCTTACCCTGCAACTTCAGGATCAAATGGAGGACTTGTTTCTGACGCCATGATTCTTGCCGCTCAGTTCGCCGAGCACTTTCACAATGAACATCACTTTGTCGTACCAGGCCGCTACAGCCTGAAACATCGTAATGGCATGTGTGTGTTCACGAGTGTCTGTGCGGACATGCGATGCATACCTGTTGGGCAGAAAAGCAGTTGTCCCTAAGGGTAGTAAAAGATGGAAGGGAAACGACTCTCACGGTCACCATCACCAGGGAAGCTCAGGCTCCAAAGATCAAGGCCCCCATCCTGCCTGCCTCCTGTCTTCTGTATTGATGACTGACAGCACTGATCGCCGATGGCGATTCAAGCTGTTTGCCCTTCACAGTCAGGTGCTGAACAGCATGTTCGAATATTAAGCCATCTTGCTTTACATAAAAAAAAAATCAATTCCATTGGAAGCAAAGTCAAGTACATAAATAAATATAGGGAGATGCTTTTCAAGTGTTAGATGATCAAGACTATAATGTATGCAAGACGCCCACTAATACACATTTAAAAAACTGAAATTACTAAATAAACAAGGGTCCACAAAAGTTCCAAGGCATCATCAAGAGCAGACAAGCTAAAAGATCATTTATGACAATAAGTGGGAAGGATACAAGATGGAAAAAGACAAAACGGTTCACGCTTGAGTTAAGAAACACCGTTTCCAGAGCCTATTAAAGAAAGGTCTGTAAACTAAGACATGTACAACACAGAAGTAACAAAAGGGGATTTGTGACCAAGAACCCAAGGGAAAGCCTGAATTCTGATAAAATTACTGCTACACTAATGAAGGCTTTGCTGACAAAGAATTCATGTTATCAGCCTCCTGCTTTCAATAAATTATCAAAACACGGCAACTTACTGCTGATAGAGAGGAGTCATATGTCACATGAAAACCCTTATTGCACTGTGCATTAATCTAACCCCAGCTCTATGCTCATGCACCACGAGGCCTACAAAGGTTATTAAAACACAGTTGCCAAGTAGCCAGGACTGTCTGCCAAGTGTCTGCAGAGGGAGGCAGCCGCCGGACTGGCGCAGGTGTTTAGACTAGACCAGGGCCTGGCCAGGAAGCTGGTCTCTGGGCTAGCAGGGCTTATCAATAGGTGGGTGTACTTCCTAGGTAAATGTCACCTCTTCCCCTGACCTGGCTGTGTCTCTTTTTTTAAATCTCTTTCCACATTTTGACCTTCCAGTTTTGATAAACCATTCAGCATGACTAATGAGAGTTTAATTTTTTTTAGCCATAACTTTGGCCCAAAATGGCAGTGAAGGGACTGTGACAGCATCCCCGAGACCTTTGTGACCTGAGTCATCTCCTGGACTGACTTCAGCCACCCGAGATCTATCCTGCTTATCTACTTAAGTGTAACCTTGTTGCTCTTTTATTGTAACCCACTCTTTAAATGGGAGCGTCCCTGGCATCAGATATCCCGTCCTGTCCGCATTGTGTTCTTCTACCTTGCAATTCCAGCCGTGTGGGGGGGACTAGGAATGGTAGCCTGTAGAACTTCAACCTCGCTTTGAGCTGCAGGAGCAGACTGTGCAGTTCAGTAAGATCCACTTGCAGAACTGGGGGTATACTGGGGGTATACTGCAGTACTGTTATTGTGGGGAAGCCCAGGGATGGGGTAGATAGGGTAACAAGTGGGGGAGGGGTGGGAAGGGAGAGCCCTCTTTCTGTAGGCACCCTGGGATTACACATGCACACTATTGTAGGCTCATGTGGACTCTGAAGAACTGAACTCAGGTTCTTGTACTTTCCCGGCAAGTGCTCTGCCCACCAGGCCATATCCCCTAGCTCCAGGGCCGTCAAATGCTTTTAACGTAATATTACAAAATTGTTCTGAGTTTGGGAATCCTATTTAAGCAAATGTTTAACTTTCAGTCTCCCCCCCCCAAAAAAAATGAAGCAGTACTTTTCTTAATTATTTCTTTGATTTGTTTGTGAATTATAAACCTGGTGTATGGCAGCTCGTGCATTTGGTTCTATGAGACTATGGTATCTGAAGGCAAAGGTCACAAACCAGGCTGGGATCGGTGAAAACAGTCAGAGAACACAGAAGGAAAATGACTGGGTGCCAGGAGCTACAAGTTGCACCTGATTTAGCATAAACCACATATTTCCAGAGTGCAGACATCACAATATAACATCAACTTTCCAGAAAGATGGATCACCTGTTCTACTTTAATCCAGATGTGCAGGTTTGGAAACTGAATTGAAAGACAAAATAACATAGAAAACTCCCTTCATTTGGTTAACACTAGATGTCAGTGATTGATAATAATTATTTGGATATAAATGTTGGATAGCACTTTTAATCTCATCACAGATACACATGGACTATTCTTATTCTAGATATAGAAAAAGAAAAAAGTTACCTAATACGTTTTTTGCTGGTGTGTGTGTGTGTGTGTGTGTGTGTAAGTGTGAGTGTATATGTGTGTCTGTGTAAGCATGTGTGTATGTATGTGTGTGTGTCCATGTGTGTGTAAGTGTGTGTGTCCATGTGAGCATGTGTGTGTGTGTGTGTGTGTGTGTGTGTGTGTATGTGTGTGAGCTAGAGATCCTAGAGGGAGAAAAGTGAGAAGAAAAGAAGAAAAAGAAGGAGAAAAAGGAGGAGGAAGAGGAGGAGGAGGAAGAAGAGGAAGAGAAGGAAGGGGAGGAAGGGTAGGAGGAGGAGGGAGAAGAGGAAGAAGAGGAGAGAGAGAAGGAGGAGAAGGAAGAAGAGAAAGAGAAGGAAGAGTAGGAGAAGGAAGAGGAGGAGGAAGAGGAGGAGGAAGAGGAAGAGGAGGAGATTCACTAGTATAGACCGTCTCTGCTGCTGATCAGTTTTTAACCCAGCATTCTATATGTAAGCTGATGTCTGTGTTGGTTGTTTCATGACTCCATGGAAGTCTTTTGGGGAGAGAATTTGCAAGAAGGGAGAGTCTGACTCCTCTCTGTAACAGCCACGTATGGCCCATCAAAGTCTATGCCCTTGGTCCCACATGTGGTTTTAATGCTTGCTCTATCCTCTGCCCTTTAGGACTTCAGAAGTCTATTTGAAAGCAGCATTTTCTCAGTACAGAGTTAAAAGTGGGTTGTAACAAAGGGGACAAGGAAATGAAATTCACATCTAAGAATCATGATGCTAAATATCCAACTGCATTTGTGCCTAAGCCATGATGTCATCAGCCCTAGAGTTGACACAACTGGAACAGAGAGAGGAAGGGAGAGAGAGAGAGGGAGGGAGGGAGGGAAGGAGGGAGGGAGGGGAGAGGGAGGGAGAGAGGGAGGGAGGAAGTAAGAGAGAGAGGGAGAAAGAGAGGGAGAGAGAGAGAGAGAGAGAGAGAGAGAGAGAGAGAGAGAGAGAGAGCATTCAGGACAGATGGAAGCCTATGATACCCTGAAAGGATGCAAGGGTGATAAAGGGGTCACAGAAATAGAAACTGTGAAAGGTCACCAGTTAATTGCTCACCAGACGCTTCACCCAAGCTGATCTGTTCATCTCCTGCCATTACGCACGGCCTGGCTTACTCATACATCTAGTCAGAGCATCCGAGGACACTCAGAATGTGGGGTAGCTGCCCACATCAACACATTCTCCAGACCAGGTCAAATCCGTAAACTCTGTTGATTAACTATCCCCAACCTTTTGCACTTCCAAAAGTCTGACCACTCTGACACCTGAAAATGAAAAGATGACTCGGCAGAAATTGGAAGACTAGTCAGAGATGAAAACTGAGCATTTCTTGAATGGTCGCCTTGATGACAAAGGGTTTCATCACTCACAGGAACATTCTGAAAGATGTTGTAATTCAAAGTAAAACACAGGCCACTCTTTAGTGCCAGACAGCAGGGCTAGGGTAGGGGTCATGGAAGGGGGCTGTGCTGACAGTGGGGGTATGAAGTGACTGCAAGGTTCAGCAGCTCCCCATCCCCCAGTGAAATTGAAAAAAAAAAAGCTAGGGCAATAGGGCAACTGACATTTCTTTCAGTTTGACTAAACTTAGATTCAGGGACATGAGTCATTCATGATAAGCCCCAGGATGCAGAGAATTGTCTTATTTGTTTTATAAGCTCAGACCTTGTCAGCTTAATGTTTAATTCAGCGCGATAGCTATTGCTGGGTAATCAGAAGACTGTGCGTGGCAGAAATGGGAGCCGAGACACAGTGTGATGGCAAGAAGACGGTACATCAGCGTGACAGGGAGGGACAATGCCAGCAGCGGTAGTCATGGGATGTGTTGGAAGGACTGTGTAAACAGAGCAAAAGAGCACACATGGAATGAAGGAAACCAGCAAGGTCAGCCTCGAGGAAGTTAGGATAAACACAGCTTGCTGAAAGCAGAGAGGGTCCCTGGAACAAACAGCTGAAGCCTGAGTCCAGTCTTGGTCAGCAAGACTCTTACCTTGAATAAACAGGAAATTGCAGTCATGAAATGCACTGGCAGATGCTCCACACTGCTTTGATACTGCACACTGTGGACTTGGGGGTGCATATCTTACCACGTTCAACAGTCAGCCAGGGCGCCTGTTTATCCCAGCACCGTGTACTCAGGGATTAAGTTGACTGGAGGAAATAGGTTACCATTCTACTGAAGACCTCGAGTGTAAGCCTGCTATGTCAAATTCCGTTCCTTGGGAACTACGGGGATCTGTTTGTGAACTTTCAGCGAAACACCACGTTCCTAGTTGCACAGATTAAATTGTCCCTGGGGGATGTTTGGAAGAATAAAGGCTCAAGGTGATCCCCAAAGGCTACTTGGGACTGTTTCAGACCTGAGTGACCAGGATAGCCTGGCATTCTGGGCTGTAGATTCCAGATTCAGGGTGTGTCTGGTTTTTTCTACCTAAATGGGCTGGTGGTCCCTGATGTCATCTGCATTCCTAGAACCACATGGGACCAAGGTGCTCATTTCAGGCTGGTATTGAGACCGCTGTCATGTGTAAACAAAGACCAGTGGTATCAATCTAAAGAAATATTGGCTTGTACACGTCGTACTGAAAGTCTGAAAAAATGGCCCAGTCTCTCCAAATAACTCATCAGTGCAGCTTGTCCTCACTGTGACTACCACACACAAAACGAACACCATTCAGCCAAACCGCATTATCACAAGCAGCATAAGACCAACTGAAGCAGCTTTAGGGGGTAATCTATGTCCCCTGCCTATGAGCAGTCCGAGGCTGTTGCCACTGCTATACCTTGAACATCTCTCACGAAGGGAATGACGTAGCGCCTTCCTTGCTGCTCATGAAGACTCCTGGTGTTGCCTCTTGTCTTCTGCACCTGGTGAGTACCATCCCTCTTCTTCCCCTGATCTCAGCTGGGACAGAACGACACTGTTGACCAAACACAAAATGGCGTAGCTGCGAGTAAAGCCAATCATGAGCTAGGCAATCGAGGTGCGAGAGTGTTCCGTGAACCCTCTCGGTTATTTTAACCTTTCCTTCTCCCCAGGATGCACTTTAGTAGTAGACTGGATGCTCTGAAACCATTGACTATGCCTTATACATGCTCGCCCATTCCCCATTCCAACATGGTAGGAAAAGAAAGAAAGGAAGGAAGAAAGGAAGGAAGGAAGGAAGGAAGCAAGGAAGGAAGGAAGAAAGAGAGAAAGAAAGAGAGAAAGAAAGAAAGAAACCATGACTAATCTGAGTGCTCTTGTCTAACTTAGACAGCCTCTCTGCCATTGATGAATCTTTATGAAAGCCTTATCTTGTGTTTTTTAGCAGCAAAGCCCGGGATCTGTTTTACTGAAGTTGTTTATATATCTAATCAGAGTGGATCAGGAAATGTGGCTGATAGCATGGGACTGCCTGAGACACACAATATTTGTGGGCCAGCCTTAGGGGGACCTTTCAGTACGGAGGCATGATGGATGGAGTGTGTGTGAGGCTCTGTTTAAACTGAGAGAAAGCACACTGGTGGCCACATTCACTCCGAGTAAATCCCTTCCCTCACGTGGACCGTTGTGAAAAGCTTTCCAACAAAACCGGCGAGAGGATTAAACAACCCAGTTATCCGCATACCTCTCACATGTCCAGTGGCCGCAGGCTGGGAGGGCTCCAGTTGGGTAATGAGATGAGGGTGCAGAGCTCAAGGGCACCCCCTGCTCTACCTACATCCGTGAGATGAATGCTACAGCAGAGGGTTTCACATCAGAGAGCTTTCATGTCATTGGTTATAAAATGGATGCATCAGGGTAAAAAAAAAAAAATTGGGGGATAATCAGAGTTTGTAGTTGAATGTTCTCACAACCTGAAGATCCCAGAGTTGGTCTGCAGGCTGGAGAGCCAGGGAGGAGCTGGTGAGACAGTGCAAGTCCACAGGGAACACAGAGAAGGAAGTCTCTCTTCTTTCCCTCTAGGTATCTCAGCCTTGCCCACCGTCCTTCCTACTGATTCAAAGAGGCTCACTCCACAATAAAGCATCGCTGTAGTGATTCAGCCACAACCAATTACAGCACGTCTCTTAAAGTTTCTGCTTGCTGGTTTTGTCTTTAGGAGGATTAACTCCTAGGGATTTATATTCTATAAATGCATGTTCTGCCCCCAAATTATATTCCCGGCTCTACTAAGTGACGTTTAATGTCTATAGCATTCCTGTGTATCAAGGTCTGGACTGACATTTGACAGACACTGGATAAAGTGTGCAGCAGGGCCAGGCAAGCTGAGCAAAAAGTGCCAACTAAAGAGGGGTTAGAATTTTTGGAAAACTAAGTAGTAACATCTATGAACTATAAATGCAACACATGGTACCGGGTACTCAGTAACTGACCTTATGCCCCAAGATTTTGAGTGAATCTGACTTATAATTTAAAATTATGTTTTAAAATACTAGAAGCCACAAGTTATCTTTGGCTATAATTCAGTGTTGGCATCTGTGTCTGATTCTTTTCAGCCAGGTAATGGAAGACTTCTCCAGTGGGCTGCATGAGCCCTGGGAAACTGAGGCAACGTGTGCTTGTAGTGGGTGCATGCTTATAAGCGGCCTAGATTTTATTCGAAGCCCACCTTCTGCTCTTGAGAAACAAGAAAGACCTTTGTGGGTACAGTCACTAAAATTTGTCATGCACGTTTTCATGACCTGTGGCCCCAGCAACGTGGAGCACGCAGTAAGCTGAGGGTCTGTTTAATGTTGCTTTGCAAAGTGCCCACGCCAGGGTTAGAGAAGGCAATTTAAGAATCTGGCTTCCATGTATGTCTTTTTCTCCCTGGCATAAAATCTGGCCTTATAGAAGACTTCATTGTTTCCATTCCAAAGTCCCTTTGTGAACGGAGGAAGCTGGCAGGCACAGTGATCGCTACCTTTCTAAGATTTACGAGGAGTCCGAGAGGGCTCAGCAAACCGGGAAGGTAGCTGTGCTAACCCCACCGCACTCAAGACCGATTTAGTTTCATGTCATTTCGGGACCTGCAAACACAATATGAGCTGTAATGTTATGAATTGCTCTTTGGAGCAGCTGACCTCGCAGGTGGGCAGTGAGAGAACGGAAGAGCCAGGGGAAGCCTTGATTGCTACACCGCGCCTATACATTTCACCGAAGCACCTCGTCCCCAGGTTCACCCACAAAGTCCCTTTCCTTTCCCTGGGTTTCTTTTCTACCTAAAATATCTTTTCGCCTTGGAGTTAGAAACTGGATTATACCACTACAGTGCATGAAGCTCTTCTGTTATGAGGGTTACATAACATTTGCCCAAGTGAAACTCAAAATAAATTAAGGTTCGAGTAGGCAGATCTCCTCTTGCAGTAATATTCCTGATGGAATTGTTTAATCAAATGGATGCTACTAAGAAAATAAAGCTGAAACAGAAGCACTGGGTTCTTAAAAGAGTGAGAGATGTGCTCTAGTTTCCCAGTGACAACTGGGTCATGCCTCACAAGGAACAAGGGTCGTGTGATGTTACTAAAAGGAAGCCACACATTCAATATCAAAATCCACCTTCTTAAAGCCAATGTATCCATGACAACAGAGCTTCGTCTATGGGGATAAGGAAAGCCTATTCTTCTCTCTTGTCTTTGATAATTATACAGGATCAAGCATGTATGGCACTCTGGGGACAGCCATGCTTGATGATGTAGGATATTCATGGTGGTCCACGGTGGCCCATCCCTCAAGATGCAAATGTATGGTGAATTCTTGAAAAAGGGAAACAGTTTAAGGGATCGAAAGCTTGCTCTGTGGATAGGTACCCTTTCCACGCAATCCTGATGAGCTTAGTTTGATCCCAGAAATCCATGTAAAGGTAGAAGGAAAAATCTAGTCCACAAAATTGTCCTCTGACCTTCACATGCCCCCTCTACCCACATTACACACACGCATAAGAAAAAAAAAACAATAAAAAGTTTGGATAGAATTCTTATGCAATAAATGTAATAGAAGCAAAATACCAAAATGAGCCCTCCAAATATAATTCTGTATTTGATGTATGTCCTCTGCTATTTGCTTTGTTCATTGCAATGCATGGATTAATAGTGACCCACATTCCGGTGTAGGCTTAGATTTTTTTTCAAAATCTACTTGAATAGAGGAGGTCAAAGGCTAACCACCTCTCTAGCCCATTTTCCAAAAGGTAGGGGAGAAATGATGGCATGGGCCTTTATCGAAGTCGTTCTTTGGGACCATTCCAATCTCTGTTTGTCAAGATGCCAGCAGTCCAGTTCAGTCGTGTCAGGGCAGCAAACATGAACCAGCAGTGGAGGCCTGACCCAGCAGAAGCTGACAGTCCCTCCCCCCATCAGCATGAGTCAGCAGGGTGACCAGGACCTGCTGAGGCACACTGAGAGGTTCTCTGCTGTGCCTCTCTCAGATCAGCGAGGACGCAAGAACAATGAAGTTTTGCAAGGCTAACTACGCAAGTGCTGAGTCATTTTCCTACTCATACTCTCCCCAAGCTGTGGCCTTCCACAGTTTTGCCTCAGCAAAACATCACTTGAGTCTGTGTCACATGACACTACCAGAAATTTCCATGCCCATTCAGATGGTCTTAATATGTTAGATAGATGCATTCTTTAATTGCACAAATTGCATTTCAGATGTTTACGCAATGTTCTCTACTGACATGTTGTAGGATTATAGTTGCCCCTAGAAACCGAAGTCTCTCTGCCTCGCACTATGATGAGCATTTCAACAATAAGAGAATGTGGAACAGGTGAAATCAACCACTTCTAGACTGATTAACAGCTACACCCTTATAAGAAGAACATAGAATCCTTATCAATGTCCATGAATGTTTGGTAGTTCACAAAATATCAACCCTTCTTTGCAAAAGTAATGACTATAATCAGTGACATTACAAGGCTGATATGACTCTGACAGCTGCCGCCTGTCACAGAGTATCCATCCAAAGGGAGAAGGAAGACCTGACAGGCCACCTTCTTTCCTTCTTTGATATGCATATGAGCAGGGGCACCACTGCCATCCAATATTTAGAAGATTCCCAGTGGATGAGGAGAAAGAGGGAGAGGCGTTCCATCAGGTGTGACATCAAGGTTAAATGAACCCAACTGGATGGGCGTCAGCAGGGGCTTAAAGGTCAGAGGAAACGTGTGAGAGCCAGGGAGTGTGAGCAGAACAGGTATATTGTGATGAAAGACATTCACGTTCTGGGGGACAGGAAAAAATGTGGACTTCGCAATGGAATATTAACGAACTCAGCCTATTCTTAGCTCCGTTCCCCAGTTCTTCTGCAGACGGTCCATTCCCCAGCTAATATGCTTCTTTCAACAGGCCATAGGCTTTTCCAAACACTATCCATATCTCTCAATGGAAACCTTAAAGAACAGCTTTTCTCTCTTACTTCACTGCTCACAGCCATCCAGGACTATGTCCACTTCTGTTGATTGCAAAATGGACTTCCCTGGTGTTCAGTGGGCTTTCAATTTTGGCTTTTTTAGTACCAGGTGAAGGTTCTTGTTATTCAGTTTACTTCTAACAAATATTTAAACTTTGATGGGTTTCACGTTGTCATGGTTTTGATAATCAAATAAGCCCATAAAATACCACTAAAAGAATTGCAGCCCCCAGCCTCACGGTTTACACTTTTCAACTTTAATGGAGAGTGCTAACTTGAGCCTCAAGCGACGGCATCTCCACCATTTGTAGCAAGCTCCTTCCCCACCACCTCATCTACACTAGCACGAGAACAGCTGGCGTGTTGGTTGGTGTGGTGTGTATCATACTCCTGTCTTATTTACACATTCCTTGCTGCCATTAAGAGAAGCTGTATTTTAAGGTATTTCCTAGACTTTAACTTTGTCATTTGCTCCAATATCTCAGGAAGGTGTAGAACTTAATGAAAACTCCCTTCTATCACTTACTGACATGGTGTCTGTGGAGCCTTTGTTACCTCTATTTAAAAGTGGGTCTGGATGTGAAGAATACACGTGAACCATTATTTCTTAAGGTGCCGCTGTGTGCAGGAACTCTGGGCATGTAGCATGTGTGATCCACCTGTAGCCTCCAATTTGAAGGCACATTGCATATGTGAAACAGTCATTGCCAATGTCACAATATTAGAGTAGCAGAACCCAGGCCTGTATGGGAGCAGAGCCTGGGGCTTATCCACAGCTTGATAGTCCTGCTCCCCAGGTCCTAGAAATGGGTAGGTGAGCACTGTCAGTGAGCTACAACATACTCCCAGGCCGGCACCAGGCGGCCTCAGGAATGGGGCACTGTGACAGAAAGCTGGCAATTGGCCCAGCTACAGCTGGCTTATCACAGAACAAGATTTTATATCATGAATAAAACTGTCTGCCACCAACTGAAGAATAATTTCCAGAGGCTCTTGATGATAAGTGAAATTTGTATTTTACAGTTCTCAAAATAAGTAATGGGGTTGTCTAGAGTAGCCTGCTATTTTTCTAAAAAGGCTCAAATATGTTTTTTACCTTTTTTAGTTTGGGGAGATTATAACTGTATTATTTTTTCCCTTCCATTTATTTCCTCCAATCTCTCCCATATAGCATGCCTCCCTTTCCCTTTCTTAAAGTTCATGGTTTCTTCTTTGTTTATTGTTATTATATGCACATATTTACATATGTACTTAGGAATAGCTTGTATATATTATTTATATTATGTTATATATGTATATATGTTGTTTATATATATATTATTTATATTACATTCCCAATGTCATGAATTATTAGAATAGCAGATCCTAGGTTTGTATGAGACCAAAACCCATGTGCTTGTCCACAGTATAATAGTCAGCTGCTTCTCAGGCCCTAGATATGGGTAGGAACCACTATCAGATATATACTTTATATATAAATATGGTTTTATATAATATATATAATTGTGCATTATATTAATACATCATATGGAATTATATATAACTAATATATGATGGGTGAGAACTATATTTATTTGTTGGTAAAAGGACAAATATTCAGAATTAGAATATAATATAATAATATGGTATATTAGTAGAATGTAATATTAATATATTATCAATGTAATAACATGAATTTATAAATATTAATATAAGTTATAGTTACATTAACAATATATTATAGATAATAATATATAAAGGATATATATTCCTAAGTACATCCTGCTCAGTTCATATAATGTTACTTGTATGTATATTTTCAGAGCTGACCATTTGGTATTGGACACTCAATTAGCAGAACCTTCCCTGGAGAAGACTCTGTCTCTTGCTCGCAGCATTCCTTATTGCCTAGAGTTCTGTGTCTAGGGTTAAGAGTTTTGCATTTCCTTTTGGTGTCTACCAATGTCGTTCATGTTCAGGTTGGATTTAAGCTGACACTTTACGGATGGTCTTTTGTAGCTCGTGTGACATTTCTGATTTCATCTTTTGAGAATGCTACTCCACAGTTTCATTGTTCATTTGTCAACTGAAGGAGGTGTAGCCTGTTTCCTGGCCCTTGTGACTGGACGAGAAAGTGTCCTTCCGAGCAGCAGACTGTCAGATCTGTTGTGCATTCTGAAAGGAGTGGTGTAGCTCCACCGAAAATAAGGGTCCCCCTTTCTGCACCGCCTCCAGCAGCCGGTGGTGGTTTTTTATTGATCCTTGCCATCCTGACTTAGGTAAGAAAAAAAAATAGCAATCAAAAAGAATACCCAACGATTACAAAACGTTGTTTCCAATAAGCTTTAGAAAAACATACTTATTGAAAATATTTAAAGTCAGACTTTTAATGACTTCCTGTCCCTATAATAGATGGAATAGTAATTATTTATAATATGAGCATACTCAATGCACACATTATCTATGCCTAATCTGTTTTCCATTTGAGAATAAAAATGAATATTCCCCAAAGGAAGAGATCTTTAATTATTATCATTGCAACACCCTATGTTTTACAAAGAAGTTATACATTTTAATACCTTAATCTTCCGTTAACCAAAGAAAACACTAGATTACTTAATTGGAAGAACGTATAGGATCTATATGTCCCAGATGATGCCATAGGAATCATTGTGACTTTGTCATTGTTCCCTTTTATTAGTTTCTCTGCTACCAGGGTGCTATTCTGTTGTGAACTAAAAGTGAAGTTACTCTAAGTATCTAAAAGTGTCCCCAAATCTGAAACTAGTTATGTGCATAAGTGCGTGCTAACACAGGTCATCTGTTTTAGACTTGGCCCCATTTCCAAGATGCCTTATTGCATTTGTGCAGATATTACAAAATTGAAAAAAAATCTAAAAGCAAAATCATTTGTGATCTCAAGTATTGAAGGGAACTAATTCCCAATTATGGCAGTTTGAAAAGATATAAATGAGAAGATTCAGAAAAAATTACTCAATTAATGAGCCAGGTTTATCTGTAATCTACAAAAAAAAACAAGAAACAAATTCTCATAACAAGAAAATTCAATAATGGGGAAAGAGTCGTTCACTGGAACAAATCTAAAAAATAAACTCGCTGTCTTAGCTCTCACGTTGCTATGATATAATACCACAGATCGGGTGGTTTAGCTACACTTGTTTCTTACAGTTACAAGTCCAAGCTCTAGATGGGGGAGGACTAAGTGCCGGGTGACCGTCCTTCCCCAGATTCCAGAGGGCTGACATTTTGTGACCTCCTTATGAGGCAGGAGGGAGTGGAAAGGGGAGAACAGAGGGGGTGGAGAGACGCAGAGAATGGGAGAAGAGGGAAAGAGAGGGAAACAGAGATGGTCCATCTTAATTCTACTGTCAGATCAGAAGTCACACGGAGGCATCTAGGGTCCCCACCCCTCAGTCACACTGCGGTCATCTCATCTGGGTCTCCTTTCCACTCGAGAAACACCTCTCATGGGAGATGAATTCACAGTCACCAATTAAAACAAACCCGAAGCCCCCTCCACGAGGCGGCAAGCCCAGGCCTTCTGTGCTGGCCCAGCTTGTCCATATATCATCAACACAATTGAATCTGTCTCCACTCTTGAAAATACTGCCTGGGTTTCCCTGCTAATCTACTCCTGCAGCGCCTGACTTTAATGTTCTGACTTTCTTCAGAATAAAAATGACTAGGCGCTTCACTCCATACACGATGCAATTGGAAAGGATCAATTAAACCAGCCAGATTTCCATGGGGGGGGGTGCTGCAGTTCCCCACGCAGTTTAAGCTGTCTTCCTGTAGTTTATGATGTCAGCAGGATCTCCCGATTGAAATACAACATACAGTGCTAACCTAGCCCACCCCCTTGCCGGCCCTCTGTCTGCAGTATATATTATTCTTGTGCTGTTCAGAGACAGCTGTGTGAATTAATGAACTGCTGTGAGAATCAGGGTTGGCCTGGAGCCCCATTTAAAAGCCATGTCGATGACCTCATAAAAACAGCAAAGAATGCTTAGTAAAATAAATCCATCTCTTAGGAGCTGGGGATGCCCACATCATTCAGAACGTATAGGACACAAAAATGATTATTTTATAAGGACAAAAGGTTCCCATGGAAAAAAAAGACATTTAGCCAACCCAGGCAACTACAAACTCTAATTGGTTTTTCACAGTGCGTACCAGTTTGCTCTCCAGGGAGTGTAGAATATCAAACTTGCACCTGTACTATAACCCCAGCGTTATAGTGTTTCAACCATTGAACATTTTTCATTAAAGCACTTCATATAGAATTAGTCTAATCTGATCTTAACAAAAGTACTCCCTGTTTGCTTTTCCACACTGCATCAGTGCAGATAATGTCAGAAGTAAGAAGGCTGCACTTCTGGTCCCCGGTAAAAACAGAAGGAGGCCTGGCTCCATTCACTTCAGAGATGGTCCTTAGCAAGCCTGGCTGTCCTTTTGAAGCAAGAACAGCATTTGTAAACCAACTTGTAGACCCCAAAGGAGCAAGACACCCAATAAGCTCTCCTGGAGGCTCTTTGATCGCTGAGAAAGATGTAGAATGTTTGGAGGAGTCTGGGCCTGAGAAAATGCCGAGCTTTGCATCTTACAGCTTGAGTTTTATAGCCCCTATCTTGCTGGTAATCTTTGGTGAACAGCTGCAAGGTTTTAGGACTCAGCTGAGTTTAGCTTCGAGGAAAAGGCCTCAAGTTAAAGCCGGGGATGAGACAGCAGCACAGGGCTCCCTGCAAACCTGCACTGAAGAAGGGACGTTTAGAGAGAGCAGCCTCCTCCAGAGAGCTTCTCCCTGAAGGGAAAGGCTCCATTCTTTTCCTATTAGGACATTAAATGTCTCAGAACTGAGAACAGCTGGTGGAAATGAAAAGGGGCTTCGGATGAACAATGACTTCAAGTATCAAGTGAACAAGTCCATTTGTTCTTCCGGACTTGATTTGCTTGGGCTTAGCAATTATTTAAGAAAGCATACTGTAATTTCTTTTATTGACACCTCAGCTTGATGTGAGTTCAAGTCAGCTCATAGCTTGCTTGCTAAATGGTGTTAGACTTGACTTTAGCAAGATAAAACTCGGTGTGCCAAATAAATCTGGAGTGTAAAATACTGACTGGTTTAATAAAAGAAAAGCCTACAAATCTTGAAAGGTTTGCATTAGTCCTGTTAAAATATTGGCTCTTCTAACACAGTTTGAATCAGTTTAATCACGGTCAACTTCACATAACAGCCCTCCTTCTATACGGCACCTCCCCATCCCCACAGTTCTGATTCATAGATGAGAGAACAAGGCCCCGTCCGCACATGAAGCCTCTTGCGCATACGCTGGAGAATCGGTCTTAGCTTAGTGGAGAAAAATGTTTGGCCATGTTTCAGTAAACAGAATTTCTAGGTCCAGGCTGTCTAATTAATGTTCTAACCAGTCTAGAAAATCTAGTTTGATACTTATCTGGCAAGAAGGACAGATAAAGACCTATGGTCCCTCCTTCCTGGTCAGGTCGTGCTGTGAAGACTCCTACTCCTACTCTCCTACTAAGTCGGCTGCAAGATCAAAACACTGACATGAGAACTCTGGCCTTGTGTGGGAGATTCTGGCCAAAGCATTTGTAGTCATCGATCAAGTAGATTTCAACAGCTGAGTACTGAGCTGGCTAGTTTTACATCACCTGACATAAGCTAGAGTTACCCAAAAGGAGGGAACCTCAGTTGAGAAAATGTACCCATAAGACCTGGCTATAGGGCATTTTCTTAATTAGTGTTTAAAGAGGGAGGTACCAGCTTTTGTAGATGGTACAAGTGTAGGCTGTTGGTCCTCTGTTCAACAAGAAGGCAGGAGGAGCAAGCCATGAACAAGTCAGTAAGTGTCACCCATCTATGACATCTGCATCAGCTCCTGTCCCCAATTTCTATTCATGTGTAAGGCAGATAAGCCCTTTCTCCATGAGTTGCCTTGGTCATGGTGTCTCATCACAGCTGAGGCCAGTATAGTAAGACTTACAGAAAGAGGCAGGCAAAGAAATCAGTGTAGACAGTCAAAGAACCAGGACTTGTAGGTTATCCCCAGCTACATCTGGAGCTCAGATACTCATTAGTGTGTTAAGGGTTCAAATGCCACCTGGCTCTAAAGAGTTTGTGGCAGTTCCAACCTTGCATGGAGCCAACACTGACATCTGGGGCTCAGAAGAAGACACTGCTAAAAGCTCACTCAGCCTGCACCAAGACACTCTTGCTCTGTGTAAGGTTAAGAAAGTGGCAGACGGATTTATTACATTTTACTGGGCTGATGTGAGCAAATGTTTTCTGGTTCCCAGAAACCAGAGCACAGCATGTAGGAATACTGCCTACCCTTTTCAGGAGGCTGAGAATCAACCAACAACCAACCAATCAATTAACCAACCAAACAAGCAACCAACCATTCAATCAATTAACCAACCAAACAAGCAACCAACCATTCAATCAATCAATCAACCATTCATCGTCTCATTCTAAGCTGAAATGTTTCAGAGCGTCCTTTGAAAAGAATTCTCTGGAACTGCTGTCCCCCGAGTTTGTGCACACTGACCTTTCATTCCAGCCCCCCTACATTGTGATAGAGTAAGCTTAAACAGAGGGAAGGACAGAGGGACACAGAAAGAAGGAAGAGGGAATGAAAATTGGAGCATAAAAAGTAAAAGATATTATAGCTTTGTAAACTGTGACCATGTTGTTAATAACCCCCTTTCAGCCACTGAACTCAGTGGACCACAGGCCAAAATGAATAGGAATGAGGGTGAGCAGGAGTTGTAGGTAATCAGAAGACAATACGAGAGGGTAAGCGCAGGTGGTGTGTATTATATGCCTGTAAACACTGTCCAAGGTGAATTTAATTAATTTTAAAATGATGCTAAGGGGAAGACACTAGAGACAACGTGTAAATTATGAGGCTGACCCAGATCCTAAGTACAGATTTTTAATTTCTGCCAGATCTCATTGTCCAAGATGTATGTAAGGGAAGATGTAGAGGGCCTCAGGTCCGGCAGCGTGACGCGTGCTTGCAGTGGGTATGTCTTCTCCGGCTTAGTTCCGCCTTCTGCCACAGCCACGCCGGAATTGCTTCTTTTGCTCTTTGGCTCTTTTCTTGCCCAGGGTGGAGTTGGTTTTCCTGTGGTTAATACTATGTAACAACCGGCACCTAAAATCCCAGGGCCCCGTGTGCAGGTGCATGTAGGCAGAGGTCGGTCCTCCTCGGCTGCATGTCTGGGTTCTTCCCCGTGTGTGTCCCACCCTGCCTGGGCCCACAGAGAGAGACAGAAGATGCCCAGCCCAGCTTTAGAAACATATCACTCTAGTAGTTTTCTCCTGGGGACATAAAAACTATTTCACTCAAAACCTGATATCATACTAAAACTACAATTATGAGGATGATTTTTAAAAAATCGAATGGAAGTATATTGGAAGCATTTTCTATGCCACTCAATAAAATCAGATAATCAGTTTATTTTCACTCTACAAATTAACCCACAGAAGTATGGTGTGTTATTTACTACTGTTTGTGTTGGATGTCCCGTTGGCAGACACTCGTTTCCAAAGCCTTAAGCCATAGAAGGCAGAGAGACCCGGTGTGAGGAGGATTTACGTCAATGAGAGATGAGAAACCCAGACCCGATGTAAAAATGAAACAGAGAAAGACTCATCAGTTTCTATCTAAAAACTGGTTTCCTCTTCAGAAAGGTGTCAGCCATTCCTGAGCTTTTAGTAAATGGTTTTTGGATCAGGGAGAAACAACAAGAATGGTGTTATTCCTAAATTAACACATGGTAGTGTTTAGCTTTAGCAATATTCTCGCTCTAAACAGTAGGGAAATGTCAATAGTATTTTTAAAGCTTGGGTAATGTTGATGGTTTTCAGATAAAGGGGTACGAATATATGGCAGATTATCTTGAATAATTGATTTTTAACTAAGCTCTACTACTGCATTAGATCTGGGACCTATCTTTAGAAGTCGAAATACATCTTAGCAGGAGATGTACACAGTTTGTTATTTTTCAATTTGCATGATTGTGAAAAACCGTTCGGACCATAGCCAGTAGAGGAAAAGAGGGACGTGCATGAAAATGTAAAACCTTGAAGACGTTCTGAAAGGAGCTGAGAGCAGGGCTTGAAGAAAAGTGCTCTCCTCCTATGCCACAGGATGGGAGCTGCAACCTTTTGATGCAGTTCTCGTAATGGCCACTAGGCGGTGCATTTGTGCACAACAGTGCTTTCTCCTCCAGCCCTTTCTCCTGGGCTCACTGGAAATTGGAGCTTAGCCAGGCCGCTTTCCTAACTGTACTTTTTAATGAACTAACTTTTATTTGTTGAAAACAGTTTTTTTCCATGATATATATTCTTGTTAGGATTCCCCTCCCTCGTTCAGTTTCTCCCGATCCTGATTAGGGTTTTCCCTCTCTCAGTTTCTCCTGACCTCCTCTTCCATCCACACCTGCCCCTTATCTGTCCCTCATTAGAAAACAAACAGGCTTCCAGTGCATCATACTGTGATCGATAGGATATGACATAACAAAAGCTAGGACATCAGAGTAGAACAGCACACACAGAAAGAAAGGGGCCGGGAGAAGCCATAAGCAGCAGATGTATTTGCAGAGATTCACTCTTTTTTTCACACCCAGGAATCCTCTTAAGAAACACTAAACTAGAAGCCACAACCTACACATAAAGGACGCATGGCGTTAAAAGAGAGATGAAGATAGGAAAGGAAGGATGAATGAGGATAATGTGTAAAACCTTTAAAAGACAATTTTTTTTTCATTATGACACATAGAATCTCCAAGTCTGTTTGCTGTTGGCCACTTACTGCTGAGCCTGCAGCCTGCACTTAACAGTTTGTTCCCTAGTGGAACTAGGAGAAAACTAAATCTCCACTGCTGGTGGCTATCGACTGAAGATAGATGGGGGCCTGTGTCCACTTCTCATTTCAACTCTAGGACCCCATCCGGTCCAGACCATCCATCGCGGGCCCTGTGAACTCTGCCTGGTGTCTGTGAGTTCATATGTGTATCGATGATGTTGATTTATAAAACCTGGTCTTCTTCATGTTGTCCATCCTCCATGGCTAACTATTTCTGTCCCCTCTTCCCTGGGGGTCCCTGAGGCCCGGGTGGAGAATTTTGATGGAAGCATCCACTTTAGGGCTGGGCGTTCCTCGGTCCCTTGCTCTGCATATTTTCTGGCTGTGATTTCTGTGTTCCCAGCTGCTGCAGGAGGAAGCTTCTCTGGTGATGGCTTAGCAAGACACCGGTCTGTGAGTATGGCAGAACGTCATTAGGAGTCATTTCATTACTATTTTGTTGTGTCTGTTTAAAATGATAGTATTCGGTTTTTACTTATGTTCCTGTGCTATCTAGTCTCGGGATTTTGGTCACTCAAGCAGTGCTGGGCATTGGTTCCGTCTCCTGGAGTGGGCCTTCAGTCAGATCAGGCACTGGTTGAATATCAGCAGAGATTGTGTGCCAGTATTGCGCCGGCACATCTTGTAGGCAGGACAGCACTGTAGATCAAGGGTCTTTTAGCTTCTCCTCCGGTAGTAGCTGCAGCGTGTCTTTCAGTGCCACGAACAATAGTCCATAAGGGTGGAAGTTCCACAGAGGCACCAGCTCAGCTTCTCCGCATTCAATGTGCTGCATAAATGCTGTCCTCAGCAATGGGGACTTGCAGTCCTTTAGTATAGAGCAACCTGTAGCTTTGGCAACAGCCTGGGTTATATGGGGGCTCCCACCCATGGGACCCCACCCATGGGACCCCTGTAGCCAGTAGCTCAGTGAGATGTAGCCCATTCGCAGAACAGGAAACCTCATGTAGAGAAGAGATTGCAGTTTTCTCCTCTTTATTTGCTGATTTCATATATATGTATATATTTAGAAAGTGTCTTAATTAGGGTTTTACTGCATGAACAGACACCATGACCAAGGCATCTCTTATAAGGATAATTTAATTGGGGCTGGCTTACAGGCTCAGAGGTTCAGTCCATTATCATCAAGGCAGGAACATGGCAGCGCCCAGGCAGGCATGGAGCAGGAGGAGAGTTCTACACCTTCATCTGAGGGCTGCCAGCGGAACACTGGCTTCGAGGGAGATAGGATGAGGATCTTACAGTCCATGCCCATGATGACACACTTCCTCCAACAAGGCCACACCCACTCTAACAAGGCCACACCTCCTAATAGTGTCACCAATTTTTAGATCAAACCTGATGAGTATTTTCTGAACAGAATACTACTAGTGCAGGTACTAAAATCAACAATTAATAAATAAGATTCCATGAAACTGAACAGCTTCTGCACCGCAAAGGACACAATTTGGACAAAGCAGCAACCTACAAAATGAGCTCTTACCAACTACACATGGGGGGGGGGGTTATATCCAAGGTGTAGAAAGAACAAAAACAACAACAAAAACCAGAAAAAAAAACTCAACCAACCAAAAAAACAAAAAACACTCAACCACTAGATATTAAGAAAATGAATACTATCGATTAAAAATGGAGTCCAGATATAAAAAGAATTTTCAATAGAAGACACCCAAATGCCTTAGAAACACTTAAATGATTGTTCAACATCATTAACTGTCAGGAAAATACAATCAAAACTACTCTGAGATGTCATCTTACACCTGTCAGAACGGCGGAGATCAGTAACACAAGCGATAACCATGCTGGTGAGGCTGTGGAGTGAGCAGCCCTCATCCGTTGCCAGTGGGAGTGAGAATTTGTACAGTCACCATGAAAACCAACTTGGCAGTTTTCAGGGAGACAGGAATTGACCTCCATCAAAATCCAACTACACAACTCTTGAGCATATATCCAAAGGATGTGTTATCCTACCACAGAGACACTTGATACACTTGGCTGGGTTGTAAACTCAGGTTTTTTAAGAACTTCACGATTCTTTAAAGGTGTATAGCAGCCAATGTGTCACCTTGGCTGTGGCCTTTTATTGTAGTTTGTATAGGAAATGCAACCCTACAGGCTGATGTGTTTGGAACTCCAGCTATTAGCTCTGCTTTGGAAGGTAGGAAACCCTTTGGGAATTGTTGCCAGATGTGTGTTACTCCTTAAGAGATGGAGCCTGTTCTGCTCATTGGTCTAGGTCTCTGCATCATGAGAAGACATCATATGTACCGCCACGGTCACGGGCTTTTGCACACCTATCCCTGCCATAATGGTCAGAAACCAAATGCCAAAATAAAATCTTTCAGTGTAAGACAGGCTGGTTTGCATGTGTTTGTGTGAGTTCCTCTCTCTCCCTCTCCCTCTCTTCGGAATGATGAACGTAATTTAACATAGCTTCTAAAGGTATAACTATCTGTGGGTGCTGAGTAGGTGTGGGACTTATGAAATGTCTCTGGCAAGAGTGCAGAAAATAAATTGGTGAGTGGATGCCTTGTGCAGCCTCTGTCCCATCCCCCCCCCCCGGCTCCATCTCCCCTCTCCCTGCTGTGTCCAAAACCCCCACTGCAATCTGGGGCTCACCCTGCCCTCTACTTATGCTTGACCCTTTGCGCCTGCAAATACCTAAAAGTATGCATCCCCAGGGTTCCGGGTTCTGCCTCGCCCCAGTGTTGCTGGACACCTCTGATACTCTCCTCACTCCACAAGGACAAGAAGAAGCTGGAAAGAAGTGGAGGGAGGAGGAATCAGAGTCTGGAATTAGCGGGGTTGCGGGGATGCTTCTTAGTGATGTGGTTCTTTTATGTGAAGGCCTTCCAAACCGCCCGTCTCTAATGAAGCAGCTCGTTCTACGATTTTATCTCGTTTGTGTTTACCTATTAGAGGTGAGTTTGAATGAATATGTTTCATTTGGGTGAACCAAGGATTCAGAGAGGGAAAAGGCCCGAAGGCTAAGGGTACTGAGATGCCTCATCCAGGTGCTGTTTTCATGACTGACTGTGATCATCTGGTTGAAGATCACAGTTACCTGCTCTGAAACAGGTATGAAAACAGGGAGGGAGTTCTCTTTACTCTTGCTGGTGGCAAATTCTGAGATTCCCTGGGTTGGAGCGTGCTCCCCCTCACCCGTCCCATGACTACTCCAGTGGCACAGTCTGCAAGCCATACACATGGGCGTAGGCTGCCCTGTGTAATAGTGCCTACTGCATACAGAGAATTTGTACCCTATACTATGATCACATGTGGGAACTGCACATTTCAGAGCCTGGTGAGCAAGGAGAGAGGTGTGGGGGAGGAAAAAGGCAGCATCAAAGTCATGAAAAATCTACGTCCATGGATGTCCTCATTAAATATTTGGTTCAGTGTCATCTGAGAAAGGGGAAGGCTCTCGGCAAAGTCCTCTCTCACATTCCAAAGACAAACTACCACAGTACTCTTAGCCAAATATTTACCTGACAGGGCCTGAATCATCCCAAATAAACTATTTCAGTGGAAGAGGGTGAGCTTGGAATTTAGTTTTAAGATCCTGACCACCCCCACAGTCAGGCAGGTGGGATCCCTTGGAAGGAAGGTCGGCTGAGAAAAGCGTACAGCATTCTGTTGCACAGCTGAGCACTAGTTGATTAAGGCTTCAGTCGTGTGTGTCTATAAACAGAGCATGAGGCCACACCGGGAAGCGCCATGTCCCTAGTTCTTAGCCTGGGATTTATTCGCTAACATAGGCTTGGAGTCCTGAGTGGACTCAGCATCTGCCTGCCCTGTGTCCCGGTTTCTGTGTTAGTCCACCGTCCTTTTCCTGCTTTGTCCTGGAAATCACTGAAGATCCCCTAAGATCCCTGCTGATCCCCTAAGAGTGAGTGTCTTCTTCCTAAGGATCGACACTGTTCTCTCTACCCTACGTCTAAGACCTTGGTGTCACAAGACAACGGTGAGGTTGCCTCTCACCAAAAAACAAACAAAAACAAAACAACACTGAATATCAAACACAGCCTCCTGGATGCTCTGATAGGTTAGTTGACTTTCCAGGGCCCAAACAAATGTCAGATTAGTTCATGTTAGTTGCAGATCGCCTCACCCAGCTTATTCCTGCTAAGTGCTTCTCTGGCCCCATCTTTGAGAGTTACAGCTTCTTCTGTTAGCCATTTTGTACGGAGATCACTAGGTTAAGGGTTACTCAAGTAGCTGTTAAAGTGTTCAGGGCTGAGTCCACAGGGGTGTTGCTGTAAAGGATGAGAATTAAATCAATAGAACAGGTAAAGGAAATTCCCCCACCAGTGTGGCTGGAATCATCCATTCTGCCTCTGGAGGTGGCCCTAATGCAACAAAGGGCTGAGGGAGAGAGAGTAGGTTTTCTCCACTGGGGCTGGGGCTGGGGCTGGGGCTGGCCTAGCTCCTCCTGGCCTCATACACTAGCATTTCTGTTTCTCGTGCCTTCGAATTCTGGTCCACACGGCAGCATTTCCTCCCTGGTTCTCACTGTTCTCAATATCTGTCTTAGATTACATTGCACCACCAGCTGGTAGATAGTTTTATGGGATTTCTCAAAAACATGTGGGATAATTTGTAAAATAAACTACATCTATCTATGTATCTATGTATTTAAATATCTATGTATCTATCTATATATGTATGTATGTATCTATCTATCTATGTGTCTATGTATGTATGTATGTATCTATCTACCTATCACCTATTTCTATCTTTCTATATACCCATTCATCCATACATCCATCCATCCATTCTACTGATTCTGACTCTTTTATGTATGTATGTATGTATCTATCTATCTATTTATCATCTATTTCTATCTTTCTATATACCCATCCATCCATCCATCCATCCATCCATTCTACTGATTCTGACTCTTTGAGAAACTCTGACTCATTAAATTGAAAGACATATACTAATCAAAGACCCTAGATTCAATTAACATTATGTCAATGAATGATGGTGAAGAAAGTACTAAGTTCATTTCTTCCTTTAAAGTCTTAAATGGTTTTCTTATTTACTAATTGTTCTGCCTTACACAAATCTTGACTACAGTCAAGATCATACATATTTGTAAGCCCGGGTCTGAGGAGATGGAGACAGTCTGGGGCTAAGGAGCCTGAGGAGCCCTGGGGCTCATTGGTGAGACAGCCAAGCTTCTTTGGTGAGCACTAAGCTAAGTGAGAGACTCTGTCTAAAAAGCAAGAATGACACCCAAAGTTTACCTGAGGTCTCCACATGCACATGAACTGAACATATGTACATGCATACACATACATACACCCATACTTACATACATGCATACATACATATTGCTATGATGACAGATAATAATAATAGGTTTGGAATTTCAGACATTTAGAAAATTGCTTTGTGTCTTAGACTGAAGACCTTCAGGTTTATTACTAAATAATAATAATAAACTTTTAAAAATACATAAATAAATATTTTTCCCTTTTACTAGAGCCCCTGGGGTGTGTGGAATAGATACAAGAGGAACTCTAGGCACTGCTGCAGACCTTGAGTTTGGGCCCAGTCTAGACCACGCCCATAGACACATGGGATGCAAGGAGAAGGCCAAAGGTCTGACATTGCAACTATGCAGTAAACAGCCTCTGGGTCAGGAATAAGAAGCTACCTACTATGAAATGGTTTTCAGTATAGGAAACGCTTCTAGAAGTTTGTTATGATGCTGCATAGATGGAGAAGTGATTATTTGAGAAGTCTACCACTACATAGACGTGTAGCCAATAGTTTGTCATGTTATGAGTTCTGCTGCACATGAAGGATTTATTAGATGACATTTCCTTTGCATTCAGATCCCACTGAGACCTCGGTTTTGCCACAAGAACAGTTCTTTCCAACTTATCGAATCATTTTACACAAGCTATACTTCATTTTGTTGTGTGTCCAGTCTTGTTCTCATAACCTAATTTCAGCTTTACAAAGTTAAACGGCCTAAATACCTGGGTTGTGCCCCCATATGATAAAAGAGCATTGTGGGCATTGTGGATTGCACTTCTTTTGCTTCCTCTCCCAATTTACTGACGGGAAAGTGAACTCCTAAGATGTGGTACTGAGGGATTATTATGAGCTGAGTTTAGAACGACCATGATGGGACTGATGCTCAAGAAGGAAAGTGTCTCAAAGCAAAGACAGACAGATGTATCAAAGACAAATCTCATAGAGAAAACTTGACTATGGTGGTTCAGCTGATAGGTGACGGAGATCCTAACAGTGGAAGCAGGTATACGGGTATGAACCAGCATCTGCCTTTCCTGTAGCCTAGCAACTTCCAGAGTATTCTCTCAGCGTGAGAAGCAGCTCCAGTCCTGAGTATAAGGGACCAGACTCTGTCAGCTCCAGCTTCCCGTATCACTCATCAGACATGGCCCCTGGAAGGACAACTACAAAACGTGGCGCTGGTTCCTGCCTGCTTAAAGACTGCTGAAATGTCTGTGTCTATCTTGGACTTGGCTAGTGTAAGAGACCCTACCTATCTTCTGTGAGCAGAACGGAAGGGCACTGGATATGCTCTCTGTCAAGAGTCTGTGCCTTGAGTTTGAAATGGTCCTAGCCTCATGTGTCAGTGCTGGGTCCACAGATGGCGGTGATGCTTTGGGGGGTTCTGGAAACACTAGGAAGTGGGACTAGCTGAAGAAAGTACATCATCACGGGCAAGTCCTTGAGAATGTCTTTTTTCTGCCTTCCTTTCTCTACTTCCTGATTATCTAGAGGTGAAGAGATTCCTTTGGGACAGAGGATCTGCCACCACAATCCCAGCTCTTAGGAAATAGAGGACAGAGGATCAGAAGTCCAAGGTCATTCTTGATAACAGAATGTTGGAGGCCAGCCTATTATATATGAACCTTGACTCTCTCTCTCTCTCTCTCTCTCTCTCTCTCTCTCTCTCTCTCTCTCTCTCTCTCTCACACACACACACACACACACACACACACAAAACAAAACAAAACAAAGAAACAGAAGACAACCATGTTACCTAGTAACTAATACAAATGTTTTAAAAGATAACACAGAGTAAGTTTTTGAGCTTGGTAATACAGTTGAAATTAAAATCTCTTTGGATGGCTAATTTTCTCAGGACGGCCCTGCTCTGAGGTCTGTGCCAGCTGGCCGTGTGCATGTGAGAACACAGCGTTTTGAGCATTGTCCCTGAAACGGACATTTTTTTCTCAGCCTTGCTCTCTACTCATGGCTTCACTGTCCGGGCACCTGCAAGATCAGTCAGCTCGTACAAACAGCTTCCCAAGTGAATGACGTAGCTCCTCTTTCTGCTGTTCCCAAAGACCAACATCTGTCAGAGATCAGCATGTGCATCCTCGAATTAAAGCGCTCCCTGTTCTAAAGCCTTCCAGCTAATTTTCCCTTGGGTAAAAAAAGGGGGCCGATAATGGGTACATACTGAAGGATCAAATTATCCTCCAACTATCGGGGAAAGCTGAGAGTGCAGACTCTAATCCACATCCGAAATGAAGATTAAAACAAAACAGACACTGCAGATCGCGAGGGTGAGCCCTAGCATGTCCTTCCCGCAATTGGCTCTGCCACGGTTGAAGAAGCATCTCAGGGAAGTTGGCAGGAGAGGGAGACAGGGATACAGGATTAATTGTCCCCAAAGGCTAACTGAAAACAACAGCATAGATCACCTCACCAGCCGCCACCACAGCAACTCTGCACTCTTCTGCAATTATACATGGACCCCATTTCTACACAGAACCCACTAATTGCATTTTGAGGCAAGTCCCACCAGGAAGATGAGCCTTGGTCAGGCTGATAGTCTCTGCCTTTAAGTCCTTGCTTTTGCCCTGCTAATGGCTGGATGTTCCCAAGGGAACACACAGCTTGAGTTTATCTTTCAAGCATAAACTCCTGAGGATGAGCCTTTCAGCCTTTCAGGAATTCTTGTCTAACGTTGGGAGGTACTCAAAACTTCTACACAGCTCTCGAAGGAGATCTCTAAGTTTTGGGTTTCTTGTTGCTGTTTTGATTTCAATTTGTTGTTGTTGTTAATGCTTCAACAAATTTTAAAGTAACAAAAGATAAATGTGTCTAGCTGTCTAAGTGAGAAACTTAATTTCTGGCAACTTCAAAAACAAAATGTTTGCTTGTTTCTTTAAAAGAGGACACAATCATTCTTGCTACAGATGAACTTCTACCACACCCATGTTCCTGTCTTATCCCAGTCTTCTGAATCTAGTTTTGAACTCTCTAATATTAAGAAATTTCAAATGCGTGCGTGTGTGTGTGTGTGTGTGTGTGTGTGTGTGTGTAGGGGTAGCTGTTGGTGCTATTGGTAAATTAGCTGTAGATAAGCAATAAACGAGTTCTTAGGGAGAGGTTGTGGGTTCCCAGTGTCCACTGTGCACAAAATAGCCTCAAAATAGCCTCACATTTCTCTGCACTGCGCTGCTTCTGGTCCCCATCCCTGACGCCATTTTAAACAGTCCCTACTTGTGCTTTTGAAACTGAGGCCTCTAGAAACCTGCCCAGAATGTTCAGAGGAGAAGGAAAATGGTGGCCTCTGTGGGAAGCTGAACAGCAGATCTGAGCTGAGGGCAAATAAGGGATTTATGCAGAGCCAAGTTTCCAGCCCTGTCCTGCACAACTGTGTCGTCCTGGAGGCAAAAGAAGTGTGGAAAGCGGAGTTTCCAATGGAGTTAAAGAACGTTTAACCCCTATTAGGTAACGATGAGTCAATAACACAGGTGCTATAAACTATGCGCTATCTATAAGTATCTACTATTTGCTGCTTTGAAACTGCTTTGCTTTGGGAAAATTGAAAGACCAAAAGAAAGAAAAGGAAGTGAAATAGTTAAAATTGCTGTTCTAGTAAAACCTCGTCATTATTTGAAATTTTTCTTTTTGTTATCTTTTAGTTATATGTATAGTGTGTATGTGTATGTATAGGTGTGTGCACATGAATACAGGCACTCACAAAGGCCACAGAGGTCGGATCCCTGGGAGCAGGAGTTACTGGTGATTGTAAGACGCTCCAGTTTCTTAATTCTTTCTTGGTTTTTACTGTATCTAATTGTAAGCGCATTTGCATTAGCTCTTTAATTTTGAGATTATAAGTACATCATTTCCCTTCCCTTTCGTTCCCCAAGCCCCCACACACCCTCCATGCTCTCTCAAAATGCTGTCAGTCCCTTTACTGTAGTTGTTTGTGTTTGCACACTAGTGTTTCCACTATTGTGGACAGATAAACAGCTAAGTGTTAAGAGACATTGAATGGTGGTGGTAAATTCAGAGCTCTTGGCGGGGGTTGGGGGGGATTGTTCCAGGTTTTATGCACCCGATTTTTGCCCCACAAAAGTACATCTCTGTTTCTCTCTTCAGAACCAAAGATCATGGAACATCATCTTGGGCACTTTCTCTTGTAAAATGTATGTCAGCAAGTTGAATATCATTGTCTTTCAATGAGCAGAGCAAGGCACGGTGCTGGGAATGCCCAAGACAGCATAGAGTTAAGACTCCGAATCTGCAAGAGTCAGGACCCTAAATCCAGCTTAACACAATCTGTTTCCTCCACAGGAAGAAATGGCTTTCTGACATCTCAGGATCAAGGAATTACTTTCAATGTTCATTTCTTTTCACTGGGACTAATTTTTTAAAAATTAACCAAAAATAAATGATAAAAATGAAGTGAACCACTAAATTCCCCATTTTTGACTTATACAGCTTATTTCGAAAATAGAGCAGCTGGCAACTGGGACAATGCAAAAGCCGATAGAATCCCACCCAAGTTACTTTTTGAAAGAGTCTTATTAGTCCTTTTATCAAAGAGAAGAGGGTGTTTAACAGTCATTCTGTGGGGCTCTGGGGCCCTAGGGAATCACTGGTCACTAACCAGCCCTAGGAAGACACTGAGTTTCTTCTGAGAAAGCATTACCTTGTCTTCCCCTAGAGCAGACTAAATCCCTCTGCTTGGGTGTAAACCCATTTCCTCTCAGTCCTCAGGAGAAAGGGGAACAGCTGTGTGTTATCTTTTAACTCTTTCCCTGTGACCCTGGGGGCAGAGGCTGGCTTTAGTGTAAGTGCCCCTCAGAGAAAAACAGGTCTGAAGCTCCCGACTCTCCCCAACACACTTTTAAAGTTTGCTACTTTCATTTATTTATTTTTTATGTAAGCAGGGGTTTAGATGCAGGCAATCAGAACATTAACAGCTCCAGTTCTGTGAAGTCTCTCACAGGACTGCCTGGATTCCTCAGGCTGCCCCAGGCTGGCAGAGATGAAAATCTGATACCATGAGAGCTGAGACTAATATCTGTTGCTGCTTTTCCAGTTGCATTTAGTACTTCTGGAAATTTTTCCTCGGGTCACAGTCATATTCCCAGCTGGGATCAAAATACACCATACGAAAGGTTCATATTTCTATCTAATTCATTACACTGAAGGCTTCAAGAAGCATCTGGGCTTGGGATTAATGGATTCATGGGGAATCCATTTGGAACTATGAAAAGGATATTTTCTGTTGATCAATCAAATATTGTCTTATTCTGAAGACACATTTCAAGGTCTCGTCAAGTCTACTTTTAATGTCTCACTAACAAATTAAAAATACAAAAACCCAACCTGCTGAGGCTAGCCTGGTCTACAGAGTGAGTTCCAGGACAGCCAGGGCTACACAGAGAAACCCTGTCTTGAAAAAGCAAAGTAAAAAAATATAGATAGATAGATAGATAGATAAATAGATAGATAGATAGATAGATAGATAGATAGATAGACAGACAGACAGACAGGTAGACAGACAGACAGATAAGCCAAGCTAACTGCCAAACCTAAGGAAATCATACAGAAAACTGCATAAAGGAATTTCACTCATATTTTCTATACTATAAACAACCCCAAATCTATGCTTGAAAGAAAAAAATAAAACAAAACAAATCTGTTCTTCTATTATGTTTTGAATTTCCAACTTCAAAACATCAAGCAACAGTTAGGATTCCAGAGGCTGGGTCTCTATCTGGTGTTCCTAGGTCCAAGAGTGAATGGGAATAAGGAAACTTTATCCAAAAACAAAGGAGCAGAACAGATTGGGAGGGAAGTGGGCTACAAGAGTGAAGACAGGGGCCCTAAATATTGTTTGCACTTTTTTCTGGGATTCAAGGAAAGAAGCTCTATTATGAGGGTTTAACATGGGGGTTCTGTATTTTTATTAGCCAGCTTAGATTATATAGGCTTTTCTTTGCTCTGCACACATCACCTTGCATAGTGCATTTGATTTTAATCATACAAATGTATATATACATGTGTATATACACACATACACATCCAATTGTGCATGGGCATAGGAGATTCTCTTTAAAAGTTCGCCTGTGGCACAGTTTTAACTTGTGCACCCCAAAGCAATCTAGACTCGGTCAGTCCTTTCCTGCAGATTCTGGATGGCATTTCAGGATGTGTTTGCATAGACACGTGGAAAGATATTTCCCATGTGTTCCTCATTTAGGCTCATTTTAACTTGGTTGAAGGCAGGTGTAGGAGCATCTCTATGCAGGTGTGTCCTAAGTGGCTAGCAGGTTGTTAGGTGCATTGCTTAGAGAGGACTGTGTGCATAACTCAAGGCAAGGGGAGTCCCGTGGTGCTTAACCAGTCCCTACACCTGTTTGCCTCAGCTGCAACAGCATTTCAGATAAACATCTATAAATCTATTGCACAGCTACATAATGGAACCAAGTCTGCAACTATTAATTGCTTCACTGGGCAAAGCAAAAATTAAGTTATAAAAATACTTTCTAACGAGAAAATAAAAGAACACCAAGATAATATCATTGACATGGCTTTCATCAGCTTAGACTGTCTGAATGTTGGTACACCAGGCAGGTGATAACACAAAGGACTGTTTACAAGCAGACTTTGTGCAAGCGTCCTTCCTTCCAACCTTATATATCCAATTAGAATTCCCCTGTGGCTTCTGAGCCTGAGCAAACTGCCTTCTGCGATCTATCTCCTACAGGTATAAGAACAAAAACTGAATAAAAAAATATCTGTGAACCTTAGAAGCTAAAGGTTGGCTTTTATGATGGGAAAATAAACCAACAAGAAGCAAAAAAAAAAAAAAAAAAAACAAAAAAAACAAAAAAAACCTTCCAGGATTCAGAATAGAAAGTGAGTGACTTTAATGTGACCAAGTTTTCTAAACCATTCATAACCTCCACAAAGCTGAGGGCATGGTCCCTGGGTCAATGTACAATTCTAATCCCACCTAACTACAAAAGGAGAGTTTATGTTGTATTTTTATTCAAAAAAATCATGTCTACTGCCACCTAAAAGAAGAATAGTTATACCGGTCCACATAAAATTCCATGGCACTGGAGATCAACGACAAACACTAACCTACACATGGAACCCAGTCTTTTCTCCATCGTGTAAGTTAAACTTCATACAACATCCAAGATTCTCACACCGCCTCTGTCTCAGCATATTTCAGGACCGGGACTCACGCTAACGGCTGTGAGCATGTTCACCAAATGCTTTACTCCGCTGCTGCTTTAAACTCCCTGGTGATCCTCAGTTCACAAAGATGCTTACCCAGGCATCTTTGCCTGTGCAGGTCACACCTTCTATGTAGGATTCCTCCTCCACTTTCCTCTCTTCCTCCTCCTGTTCGCCCTCCTCCTTCTACTTTTCTTCCTCCTCTTCTTCCCCTTTTTCCTCCTTTTCTCCACTTTCTCTTCCTCCTATTTCTCTTGTTCCCACAAATCTTTCCCTTCCACTAAAGTTCATATGCTCAAGGCAGCTTCGACCTTTTCTCAGTGGTCTGCTCTCTTTGCCCTTCCTTCAGTCAGGGTTTAATTAAATTGATACCTTTGTCTTCCCTACAGCTTAACTTTTCTTTCTGGCCATGTGGTAAGTGAGACATGAAACTGGATGATTATCATCAGAAGAGCAGCTCGTGAGGCACCGTGTGACTTTTGCGAGGGTGTCCACACTGACAGTCTTATTACCGTATGTACTAAGGAGGGTGGGCTACCAGTGCAGGCTCTGTAGGTTTAGGGTGTTCTGCAGAGCTGAGATCCTCAAAGTCAATCTTCATACCCTGTTCCCCATGATTCTGGGGCCCAGGCTTTCTGAAGTCTGCTGATTGGTTATATTGTTCATTCTGTGCAATAAATACCTCTTTAATCAGCCTATAACGGCTTATTGATGACGCTACACTTCTGATCCCTCTGTAGGACATCCATATCATTTATCAATAACCAGGTACCTCGAGTTCAGAGCTTACCCTGTGAGCCTGCTAACTTAGCACCTCTTCTGGTACAGACATGTCCTGTGTGTCTTCATAGCAGCCATTACTCTCTGGTTGACTGACTTTAATATGATGGATTTGGACGTTCACACTGCGTGCTGTTTTCATATAATAATTTCAGCTACTGTCACTTGACAAAGCAGCGCTACTCTTTCAGTAGACATTACTTGCCCATTTATGTTGTTTATCAGTAATTGTGTGAAACACCCACTTTGGTTTTGGCTCTTTAGCTCACATACCATTGTCCACCTGCGTTGTTTCCTTCAAAGTCTATTGATGATGGGGCTGTGCAGTTCATTAGACAGACAATCGTGGATTTGCACTGTTTCCCGTGTAATGTTAACATATGTAGATAAGCAAAGGTGGGAAGTGGGGAAACAATATAAAGGCCGACAATGCTGGAATCGGAGTTTCAGTTGAACAGAGTTATAGTTCGTTATATTAAACACATGGGCCTCTAAGGCACACTCAGAGACATTTGCAAAGTAAGATGAGAAGAAGGGAAAAATTATTCAGAGAAGTTTCTGTAAATACGGACTTTTATACAACAGCACAAGTACCTTAATTATTCAAATTTCTAATGAATTCGATTATAGTAATAATCTATCAGGATATATTAGTTTTAGCATATTCTATATCTTCTTGAATATTTATTATAACCCACTTAAATAATTAATTATAATGAACACCAAGCAAGCATTCAATGTGTTATAGAAGGCATTAAAAACCAAAGAGTGATCACAGCTTTTCCTACTAATTATTAAAATTGTTGCGTTTTATTTCAGCTTATGTGGTCATCTTTAGGTCCAGCATAATGCAAGGGCCTTCGGTACACTGTTGATCAAACTGGCTTATCCTCACTAATTAAGTAATAGTCACTGGGAATGTGAGTAATTCACAACACAAAATATGTGATCACAACTAGACACTGAAAATTAACACACTTATGCTGATCAAGTGATATTTTTTTACCGTATGAAAAATTTTCCTGATGTGTTTTACACATGAAGCGATTAATAGTCATTCTTTTACTGACTGGATTTCTGAAGATTCATGAAGGAGATTGACACCATTTCTGATGTTTAATCCCAACCCACTAGATACAGAGACTGCTCGATAAGGAAATGAGATTGGGTGGCCTATGAAAGAACATGCTGGAAGTTCTATTAGAGAACACGCTGGAAGCATTTCCGCGGCTTATACTTACTATCAAGCTGATGAGTGCACAGCGGAAAAACTACGGAAGCTAAGCAGAAACATAAACTGAAGGGCAAAAGGGAATAGAATCAGAGGAAAACATAACAAACATCTGCTGAGCGTCTAGCTGTGTTGAGCTTTCGTAGCCGGAGCAGAGCAGCTACAGCCTGGCACAGAGGCTAAGGTAACAGAAAACCAGCGAGCTGGGAGCAAGTATTGATTGATACTCAGTGTGACATTCTCTAGAAAGGGCACAGAGCAGCCAATGGACCTGGTCAGCCAGAACGGTCAACAGTATCAACTTGACAAGATTCTGAATCACTTGAAACACATGTGAGTGTCAGTGATGGCGTTTCTTCCGAGGTTTAACTGAGTCAGGAAGACCCATCTTGTATGGAGGTATCTCTTCCTGGGTCTCAGTTCTGGATGGATTAAAAAGGGGAAACAAAGAGAGGCACGGCATTCTTCCCTTTTTCCCGACTGTTGGCACAGTGTGACCAGCTGCCAACATGCCTTCCACACCACGATAGACTCGACTGTCAAACTGTGCAACAAAATGGCGCCCTCCTTCAGGTGATTTTATCATGGGTTTTATTGTGGTAATAAGAGTAAATAATTCATCTGCTCAGAAGCCCTGCTTGTGGGAAGAGGCAAGGACAAAGGAGGTCCCTAAAATGAAGTATGGGGTGCTGGGTTTCACTGTCCACACTTACACACTGTTGACTTTTGCACAGTAAGTTGATAGGTACACAAGACCCTCTGAAACCCTTCCTATCCAAAGGAGACTCTTTGGCATGGCCTTTCACAGTTGTAGCAGGTGGCAAAAATAGTGTGAGACCATAACGGGTTCTATTTGTACACACTCACACACACACACACATACACACACACACTCACTCACACATACACTCACACACACACACTCACACACACTTACACATACACTCACACACACTTACACACACTCACACACACACTCACACACTCACACACTCACACACACACTCACACACACTCACACACACTCACACACACTCACTCACTCACACACACTCACACACTCACTCTCACACACACACACACACTCACACACACTCACACACACTCACTCACACACACTCACTCACTCACACACACTCACACACTCACTCACACACACACACACACTCACACACACACTCACACACACACACACGGAAGCACACATGTCTGTTCCTCTCCCTCTCTGCTCCCCACGCCTTTCTCCTTCTACTCTTCTCCCTTGTGGTTTAGACTTTGACTTACCTGGAACATGCAGAGCTGAGGAGGACTTGCTCCAAGAGGAAGAAGCCTAACAAGTGTCTCCGCCTGCTGCAAATCCAAAGTGCTCTTTCCAGCTGAGGTTTTCACTGCTTCGGCCTCGACCTGTGCTGCTGACTGGTTGCTTAGAGGGCTAAGTGGAAGGCACTGGTTACGTTGGTGTTGGTAAACGCAGGATAAGGACTGAAGGCGTCCGCCATGTTTTCTTTAAAGGCAGGCAACAGACTACTTTACCAGAGCCACATTCAAGTGTCACTAGACCTTCAATGGTTTCCCTCTCAAATATCAGCTGGGAACCACAAATCACCCCGGCTTTAGTTTTCTTGTTTTGGGGAAAGGCTGATAGCAGAAACAGCTCTAGGAGTTTCCCATATGAAAGCTAAGACCAATGCTGACCACGTTACTGTATCACAGTAAAGGACATTGGGTTTGTACGGTCAGAAACTATGAACTCTGTTGGGATTAGATTAACCGCCATCTCCAAATAGCACGGCCCTTTATTGATGCCGCACCATGACACAGTCCTGGTGGCCTAAAAGGGTTAATGTTCGTTTTTTAGAGCTTAACCATGCGGATATGATTTCAGATCTCAGGAATATGGAGAGAAAGCACAATTCAGTGATGTTTTTGAACATGTTTCTGTCAGTGACGTCTGCCGCCCTCTTGTAAGAGATGTGGAGAAGTACATGAATGGCAGTAAGTACACTCGGGGGTCATTAGAGACTTCAGAAGCCCCTCCCAATTAACAGCATCACGTGTTGATGGTAGCCCTTGTGACTGTACAGACGGTATCCTGGGTGGTCCTAGTTGGTTAAAGAGAGTAAATGCTTTCAAGCGCTGGCCCTAGTGTGACCTGAAAGTCTAGATACAAACAACCACTCTTTCAGTGTAGCAGACGAGAGAGGGGCGGCCAGGTCGGGGATGTGGGGTATGAGGGTCTGATGGAGGGCAAAACGCATGCGCACGCTCACCCACAGAGCCAGCGCTCTGGTTTCTCAGGGGGCAGGCTCCGTGAGCACTGGGGTGGGACATTGCACCGCTGTCAGTGAGAGAGAAGGAGCAAGAAAGACAGCCGGTCTTAGTTCTGCCCCATCTACCAGGGCAGCCATATAGAAAAGAGCCGCCAAAGGGGGAACGAGAAGTTCACTCTCCTCTTTGGACGATGTTAGATGAGCACACGTTGCGGCTTGTTTTGTTTTTCTCACAACCACAAGGCTAAGTGGCTAGGGGTTGTTCCGGAATGGGCTGTATGCAACTTCCACTTGGAAAACACTATACTGCCTTTTTCAAGGGGACCCAGGAAAACATACACATCCTCCCCAGCCAGATGTGATGGACCCCTGATCATCCAAAGACCAAGAACATTTCCATCTCTCTACATGCTTTCCTATGGTCTGGCCATGAGGGAGGCCTCAGTTATCAATGATAAAAAACAAAACCTTTATCTTTGCTAAGAGAAAGTGGGCGCCCGAGACTGTTTTCTGACAATTCTGCCGAATTCAATAAACTCACAGCTGTGATTTACCACAGCTGTTCTCAACCCACAGCCTAGATCCTACATGTCCAACACTCCATTACCATTCGTAACAGTAACAAAATTCTGTATTTTCTGGCCTGGGTGACCACAGCGCGAGGAACTGTATTAAAGGGTTGTGACATTGGTGAAGGTGGACTTCACACCTCCATCACTGGTTCAGAAGATGGCGCTGTGTGCAGGTGTCCTTCAGTGTGTGCTGTGTGCAGGTCTCCTTCAGTGTGTGATGTGTGTGCACATCTCCTTCAGTGTGAGCTGTGTGCACATCTCCTTCAGTGTGAGCTGTGTGCACATCTCCTTCAGTGTGCTCTTACTGCCGTGAACCTGACACAAGCCTTGCTTCCTCTGGTCTCTGACTTCCAACTCACACAGCAGTGGGTGCTTCCCTACCCTTGCAATGGTTCCTGTCCTGCATCCCTTTTCCCCAAACCGTTAAGATGGCACTGCTTTTTCAATGGACCACCAGTGTTCTCCGGGTCTTCACATCTACTTGGCATGGGATAAAATCCCCAGTGAACAAATTCTAGCTCCCTTTTGGGACAGGGTGTGGTGTAGTTGTATATTCTCCCTCGCCAGGACTGTCTGTAATTTGGAAAGGAAGTCTGCAAGGCAGAATGATTCCAAGGCCAGGTCTTACATTAAAGAAAAGAACGTGCCTAGGGGCTTTTTACCAGGCCATAGTGCAAGCGAATAGAAGTGTGCTTTCCCCGTAGAAAAACCACGAGGCAAGTTTAATAGGAGAAACCAGACCAGTTTGGAGCCAGTTTCTCTGCATGTCCAGTGGCAATTTCTTTCATTGAAACAAGGTCAGAGACACGTGGGTATTGTCTGTGAGCTTTTGCTGACTGGGCATTTATTACTGTCCTTTGCTTGAGCACCCCACTGCATTCACGGCAGATCAAAATTGCTAAGGTGACCAAAAAACTATGTCTGTAAAATGCCTTCACTGTGACAAGGTTTAAAGAAACCCCTCAGTTTAAACAGCCTGAGTTCCCATTACCACAGTCAAGTAGGCCAAAGAATTTGGGGTTCTCATTCTCAGTGCTTAGGGCTTGAGGGCAGCCACCCATGTTGGTCTCCATCTCGGGGACTAAGTGACAGAACAGGGCTGCATTTGTGAGGCAGGAAGTGATGGGTTTTCAGATAAAGCTGCTCGGGGTGGAAACCCGTGTAAGGAGCACCTGGTGTGACTCCCAGCGGCACATTAGTGAGAAATTGGAGAAAGAAGGACTCTCTGAACCAGTAGTGAGCTCCAGGTGAGAACAGCGTTATCTGGAACCCTGTTTTCAAACTTTCCAGTGTTTTGATTGATGAACACTTTGTTTAAGATTCTTAATTTTCCATTACATTAAAACATGATATTTGTTTTTCTTCTGCATGATGGTGGGGGGTAGGGTTGGGGGAGAGAGCAGTTTTTGTGTCTAGCTACTACAGATGTATATTCTTATCCATGTAAAAAGGCCGGCTTCCCAGTGGGAAACAACTTGACAAAACAGACATCCTCAACAGTTTAAGTCCCTGGGAGGTTTATAATCTAAAAGAGTTGGATTCACTTGGGAGCTTAAAGTATCTAACTAGGCACACAATGGAACGTTTTCTCATAATTGCAACATTTTTAGAGTTTTCAGAACGTTCAGCCTTCCAGTGCTATGTGAGCGATCACCTGTTCCGTTTGCGGGGAGTGTGGAACTGTTCTGTCACTCCATCTCTGGAGCCGAGAACCAGAGGCTGTCAGGTAAAGATGTGAAGGGTAACGTTGGGGGTCCTCACCGCTCGCTCCAGTGCATGCACCGAGTGCACGATTCCACACAGGACGAAGACGTGTGATGCTCTGGGACAACGGACGACCCAGAGGCTGAGAACACTGGTCGCTCTGCCAGAAGGCCTGGGTTCAATTCCCAGCATCCACATAGCAGCTCACAGCAGTCTTTAGCTCCAGTTCCAGAAAGTACAGTGTCCCCTTTGGCTTCCTTAGGCACCAGGTGCACGTGTGGCACACAGACATACACACAGGTAAAACACTCACACATACGTAACATAACAGGATAATTAAAAATTATTAACCAATAAAAGCCTAGTGCCAGGGAAGCTCCTGATCATCCCCAGAGTTTGACACTGAGCCTCTGTTGCTGAGGACATTCCGAGTTGGAATTAGCACATGTAGAAATTAGGGAGTGTCAGACCTGGAAGCTTCAACCCTTCTTGTTAGCTTTCATATTGCTAGAGAGTTATAGGCTGGGAGGAGGGAAGTGTGTGGCTGGGAACTGGACAAGCAATGACCTGGCTGGCAAACCCAGTGGTGCACCGGTGCTGTGAGCATCCTGGGAGTGCTGGCAGCCACTCACAGACTGGACTTAAGGCCAGCCCAGCCATCGCAATGTGAGATGGCCTGACATACCTTGCGCATGCACATATGCATATACATGTACATATAAACATGTAAACATATATACATGTAAACATAAATATGCAGTGGGGCACAAAAGATAACTGTCAGACTCTGTATAATCCAAACATCTCCCCCTCCCCCCTCCCCCTCCTGCTCCCCCTCCCCCTCTCCAAACTATGACAACTTAAGTGTCAAATTAATAATGAAATCAACCGACTATTTTTAACTTGAGCATAGAAAATAATCTAATGTGGGAATTCAGGAGGGAGGTGGGGTGGCATGAGACTCTTTCTTAATTAAATTAATAGGATATTTGCCCTCTGTGGATAATTGGCCTAGTTATTCTCAGTTGAGCAACTGTGGCTCCGCATGGATAATCAGTCAGTTTGGAGACTGCCTGACAGTCACTCTGCCTCTGTGTCTCCAAAACTGAGAGCTGCAAGCTCAGGAGCAACTCTAGGACTTCGCACTTAGACTCAAGTCCATCTTTGTATCCTGCTGACAGAGGGGCTGTGTCGGATAACCACACGTTCTGGTTTTACCTACAGGGGCAGTGAAGTGCAGAGACTCAGTGAAATTGTAGAAACAGAATCTCAGATGTCTTCAGCCCCTTCCAGCAGTGTGTCCTGGGCAACCTCTGTCTTTACAGCCGGTTTGCCCACAACGTCCTATGGGCGGCGATTCACCTGCCTCCCAGCAGTGATAGTGTGAGCTCCTGTGCAGCTGTGTGACCCGGTGAACTTGTGTCTGAACCCAACGGCCATCAACCCTTTTCCTCTACCCCCTCCACAAAGAATGGCAATTCCAGTGTTTTCTTTCTTTCTTCTTATTTTCATCTGATTTACAATCCAAGGCTAAAACAGCCAATAATGAAAACAGTTAAAAAGAAGTCAGCCCAAGAGTGAATCTGAGAGCACACCACTCACTGCTTTCGGGATCACTCACACCTCTCCGACTTGAAGGTAGGATTTGCATGTGGCATTTTAAACCCTGAAGTCTGGGTTATTTGCTGTGTATGAAACGCCTTGAGTTGCCCAGTGAAGTTTACATTTGCAATGAGATCTGCCACCGAAATATGGAAGCCGAGCCCGCATTTAACTTCCCATGTTTGGGAAAGGAACTGAAATAAAAGCTTAAATCCTCCTTTCCCCAACTTTGTAACCTGAGTCAACCTTCAGGAAAGCTCTCCTCATTCCACACACAAAGAAAAATTTTATGTTTCTATCTGGCTGAGAGCTATCTAATGACCAAAGAAAGTCTAAAGTTCTTTTTTTTTTTCTCTCCTGAAAAAGCCACTTGTTCTAATGGAATAGGGGTTCTGCCAGGGAAAGCAGAGGGGGCTTAATCTGCAGCCTTAGAGCAGATGGTTCCTGCAGTGTGTGTGTGTGTGTGTGTGTGTGTGTGTGTGTGTGTGTGTGTATGTGTGTGTGTACCTGATAGGGTGCACATAGTTATTAAAAGGCCACCATGTGATTTTAAATTCAGCAAACTGATGCCATAAAGACTTCCTTCTTATAACCTGTGCTGTCACTTCCTAATTCCCAGGTTATTCCTAACTCTCGGGTTATTCTGGGCAGGGACAGATGTTGCAGAGAGTATCTGACAATGCTCTTTGCACTTTGGGGGTCATGTGATTTCTCAAGAAGTCATCAGGTGACTCTCAACTTTGAAACGCTAGGACCTGCCAAGTTTGTGGGGGTCATGTGACTTCTCAAGAAGTCATCAGGTGACTCTCAACTTTGAAACGCTAGGACCTGCCAAGTTTGTGGCTTTACTGTCAGTTTTCTAATGTGCTGTGCTCTGTGGTCGGCCAAACACACTGTTCATTTTCAGTTGCTCAGCAAATGTGTTACAAGCTCTGGCGTGGAACGTCCAAACTAGCCTCTTGTTGCTCAAACAGCCTGGAACCTTCTGGGGTCCCTGTCACACACTGGGCAGAACCTTCAAACGATTTTTCAATGGCTGATGATTCTCTCCTGTCCTTATTAGAATTCGTTCATATAGATGAGCAATGACGCAGGGATGGATGCCGACATTTTGGGTAAGTAACACTAGTTGAGAAAGTAAGGAGATTCGTAGCCATTTGTCTTTAATGAGTCAACATGTAAACACATAAACGTTGTCTTGTGAGACTGTTCCATGACATTAGACCACCTGTGTTCTGAACCAGTGGCCCCTAAGTTTTCCTTAGGCTTTTGTTTCTCAATCTGCAAACCCAAGATATGGCTCATTTGACCTTAATTGCTCCTTTTAGCTCATGGTTCCCTAAACACATTTTTAACCAGTAGCATTAAGCTAACTAGAAATTTCTCAAGTGTAGTAAATTGAATGGCTGTATTCCAAAACAAAAAAAGAAAGAAAAAAAAAAAGAAAAGTTTTAGAAAGCATCATCTTGTCATCATTGTAGGAGAAAAGCAAGGAGGCCAGCCACAGATGTGTCAAGCAGACATGTGTGTAAGGAGTGTGTAAGGAGTGTGTAAGGAGTGTGCTGATCTGCTAGAACACCTGAGTCATGGGACAAGGGCTCTCAAAAGACCAGAGTATGTAGCCACGAAGGGGATAGGAGTTTGCTGACTGAGCAGACTCAGGGGAACCACCTTTTAGATATATTCATTAATGTCCTTGGAACTCAGTCTCTAGTCTTAAACAAATTATCTCATGTGATTCCTACGATCCAATCAAACATCGCCAAGAAAAAGAAAAGGAGCCTTAGGACTCGGCATCTTGATCCAAACCTTGGTAGTGAATGCTCAGAATGCTGTTAACACAGACTCTGGCTGGAGTCCAGGAAGTCTTTCCCAACGCCCTCTGTTCCAGCCTCGCTCCTGGACTACTGAGTGTTTAAGCAAAACTAATCTTTCCCCAGTAGTTAATACCCCACGGTTCCCTCCGAGTCCTTCCAGAGCACTGCAGAAGGTGGGTGACCCAGTTCTTCAGTTATGCCCAGCAGTGTGGGAACAGCAGTCTCTTCACGTCTTCATGTTTCCCAACGATTAAAAAAATATATAAATAAATAAACGAGGAATGCGTTTAGCTCATCACTCTAAGTTATTCCTGGAAGATAAGCGGAAAACTAATTGAAACTCTGAACAGCTGCAGTGCCTTCTGAGCCCTTACATTTCTAGTCATTAGGCACTAAAGGGAACTTAGCATGTGGGAGGCACAGAGGTCACAACAGCAGGCACACGCACTAATAAGAGTTGTGCAAGTTTATAGAACACATATTTATGAGACAGTTGTTAGCAGAAATGTACCCTGCTTAGCTTTTGGATTGAAGGCAGGTTTTTATCTTGCTTTCCTTGAATTCTGTCCCTGAATTTGAAAGTGCACCAAAACATGGACGGCAAAAGCTGAATGGCAAAAGCTGAATGTCCTTGTTGGCTTTGCCTGTCTGTATGTAGTCACAGATTGTAATCGAGAAACCTTTGATTTTTTGCTTATCTCATTTTTATTTGAGAACCTGGCCTGACTCTAGCTCAGAGCCATGGGTCACAGTGTACTCACCAAAGGACCACAGCCTCCGACACTGCGGCGACATGGAAGCCTGCTTCCACATGAGACTTTACTAACGACTTAAGGTACTCCAATGATCGGCTGGGACAGACTCACGAGTGCACACACAGGAAAACACACACACACACACACACACACACACACACACACTGACAGGCACACACACAGCAACAGACAGACACACACAGACAGATAGACAGACAGACAGACACACACACACTCCTTTTAAGAACAATTTCAGGAGTGCATAAAACATCTACATTCAGATGTCGGAAGAACTTTTCCCCACTCTTTCTCACCACTCATTGGCAGGTTAAACTGGCTCCTAGAACGTACCTGGATTGGTTTCTAAGGCGAGCCACAAATAATTCCCTGCAGAAAGTACAGTGTGCTAGGTATGGCACGGTTGTGGGGATTAAAAACACAAAAAAAGCACCAAAAAATAAAAGTTCTCTGAGATGAGCAGGTTGGAAGCATGCGCACCTCCCAGGAATGTCCTCCAAGTCTGCTGAGCAGTCAGAGCCAAGCTATGCAGAAGTCTAGTGACAACTGTGTGACTCGGCCACCAAAGTTTATCATAGCGCCAATGAGAATGTTGGGGCGGGGGGCGGCGCACCAACCACCTGGGAAAGACATTGCCATACCGGTGCAGAGGGCGGGGTGGGGCGATGTCTGGCTCAGTCCTCATTGTTACCCTGACTGCTGTATTCCCTCCACAGAGCAGTTTTAAAACTGAAGTGTGGTTGCAGGAGAGGAGGGAGGAAGCTCAGCCAGCCAAGTGCTTTTCTGGGGAGTGTGAGAATCTATATTAAAACTAACAGACCTTGGCGGAATGACACAAACTTGTAACCAGAGTTAAAAGTCTCAAAATTGAGAACCAACACCCGATGTCGTCCTTTTTTCTCTACAAGGATGCACACAGCCCGTACACGCATGCACACAATACATAGTAACCAGATATTGGAATTAGTGAGTTTGTTTCTACCACACCTGAGAGGAATTGTACTGACAAGCTCCTGGCGACAGGGTTCCTTCCTCTCAAATACACCCAATAATCAATAATCAGTTTGTTCTTCTGATTCATTTGATTTGCAGGAATTGCTGTTTCTTCCACTGATTTTTGACTCACAGCAAATGCTGTGAACTCCTCTGGGACCTCCCAACCTAAATCATTGACTGCAACATGTATTAAAACAGGGCTTTGCTACATTGGAACTGCTCTGGTGTCTTCTCAGTTCTGCCATGCAGTGTAGAAACCCTTCTCCCACGTCTATATTTAATATTTAAAGAGAAGATGCAAGATTCAGAGTACAGTTCAGATTTTCCTTTTTCTTTATTTTCTATTGCATTTTATTGGATATTTTATATATTTACATTCCAAATGTTATCCCCTTTCCCAATTCCCCCCTCTCCCATCCCCCCTCCTCCTGCTTCTATGAGGATGCTCCCTCTCCCACCTCAATATCCTGGCATTCCTCTACACTGGGGCATCCAGCCTTAAGGGCTTCTCCTATTGATGCCAGACAAGGCCATCCTCTACTACATATGTGGCTGGAGCCATGTGTGCTCAGTGGTTGGTGTTTAGTCCCTGGGAGTTCAAAGGGTCTGGTTGGTTGATATTGTTGTTCTTCCTATTGGGTTGCAAACCCCTTCAGCTCCTTCAATCCTTTCTCCTCCACTGGGGACCCCATGCTCACCCCACCTTTTCCTCCAAATGAGATGTAAGTATCATTAACATCCCTAAATGTGGCTTCATCTCATTTGTATGTCATATACGCACATGTGTGTTACACGTGTGGGCTAGACCATGGTGGAAACTTTAATCTCCTAAATGCACAATAATTACTGTAGATACAGATCAGAATGTTGTGGTAAGTACGCTGCTCAGTCAAAGGAAAATAAAAGCTTCAAAATATACAAATAGAACTGGTTTTCAATGAACTTAAAAAGAAATTATGGCATTGTACACTCTTATTTTGTTTTGAGATTGACCTTTACAATTTTACTTCCATTAGAAACAGAAGATGCTACCAGATTCTTGGCCAGCTGTGTTTTATCTGGACGGACTTCCAGTCACTTCACATTGACGTCACCCAGGCCGGAAATTACCAGCTGCCCAGCCAATCACCTCCGCGGGTGGGTTTCCGGGTTTCCGGTTTCCCGTCCTACAAAGGCTTTGCAGCTTCCCCGCCTCAGCCCGGCCTGCTGTTCTGACACAGAGGATGCTTCTTTGCAGCACACTAGCCGTGATCAGCCTCCATATGCAGCTGTTGACTTTCAATGTTGGTTTTTACGTCCCTCTGTCTTCTCAGCCACCCTCCAGCACATTGTGTCTCTAGCCTGTTCCAAGGTCCCATCAGAGTCCCCACGAGTCTGTCACAATGCCACAGCATCAAAACTACTCATGACACCCTCTAATTTGTTCTCCTTTACTCTCTCAGACCGAATGTATGATCATTTGTCTCGGTTCTACTGAACCAGACATTAGAGAATCCTGTAGAAATATAAAACAATATCATCCTTTCATTGTGTGAAACAGTTACTATCCTAAAATGTTTTATATTGAAATAAACATGTTTGTTAATATGGTTAGCAAATTAGCATGACATTTCTTTCTTTTTTATGTAATAAATTTTAGAATTTCTCAGTTTTTATTTCAAGCACAGAGCACATCAACAGATCAAAACCCACACAAACTAAGAACTTTGGACCCTCAAGGATGTTTTGGTACCAATAGTCAAATACCAATTGCCTGAGAATTATCCCTCTAGCTTTGGTCTTCGAGACAGCTGATCCATGATGCCACCACCCCTGGTCCTCACTCTTTCATCTACAGATCACCCCAGAGTCCATTTATCTTCTCAAGAAAAGTCTTTCCAGAATATTATTTCTCTGCTCCAATCCATGAAGGAAAGAAAAAAACACTCATCATAGTCTATACCATGTTTCTACCTCATCAACCCTCCCAAATTCTCAGTGCCACCTTCTGCATATTATTTAGACTGCTGTCTTGTATTTTTATTTAGAAGGTTAGCAGTCCCCTCTGCCCAGTTCCTGTCCACAGCAGAGGCAAATACCCTGCATACTGGCTGGTTTTCTGTCAACTTGACAGGAGCTGTAGCTATCACAGAGAAAGGAGCCTCAGTTGAGGAAATGCCTCCATGAAATCCAGCTGTAAGGCATTTTCTCAACTAGTGATCAAGTGGGGAGGGCCCCGCCCATTGTGGGTGGAGCCATTCCTGGCCCAGCCCATTGTGGGTGGTGCCATCCCTGGCCCAGCCCATTGTGGGTGGTGCCATCCCTGGGCTGGTAGACCTGGGTTCTATAAGAAAGCAGGCTGAGCAAGCCAGGGGAAGCAAGCCAGTAAGTGACATTCCCTCCATGGCCTCTGCATCTGCTCCTGCTTCCTGACCTGCTTGAGTTCCAGTCCTGACTTCCTCTGGTGATGAACAGCAATGTGAAAGTGTGAGCTGAATAAACCCTTTTCTCCCCAACTTGCTTCTTGGTCATGATGTTTGTGCAGGAATAGAAACCCTGACTAAGACACCCTGCAATGAGCGCCTGCTTGGAGGGCTGGCTTGCATTCTGGTTATCTTTCCCTGGATACGTAATATGAGCCACTAACTTTCTGAAGCTGGGGAAAGGGAAACAGCACAGAAGCTGTAGACTGTACATGCTCACCTCTAATGACAGGTTACCAGTAAGAATTATGCCAGGCGACCATTTCCCTGAAAGGGTTCCTGGTGGTCTTAAAGGGACACTGTCCTCTCTGATGCTCTGATGACTGGTATGAAGGGTTCTATGCTGACTGACTCTAATGGATGTGACGACTCCACACCTGCCACAAACGTGCATCTTTCTGAGACTCGGCCGGTGCTGTGACACCTTTCTCAATAACTTTCATGTGCCTCATTGCTCCTTAGCCTTCCATGCAGCGACATGCATAAACTGATCCTCCACTGAGAGGAGGACACATATGCATGTTTGATCTACAACCTTTTATTCATCTTGCTTTTCTCAGAACAGCTCAGGAAAATTCTTCCTCTAGCAAAATAAATCTGCTCATTAGAAAAAAAAAAAAAAAGGGAAACTCAAACAGGAAGCATTTTATGTAAGAGAGGCAGTTCTGAAGAGAGAAATCTTCCAAACTACACAAAAAGGAGGCCAATGTCTGGTTGATCCTGGCTGGGAATCGCTCCTGCTGTGAAATGACTTAGGCCATTCGAAGCCTTTCAGAAATGAATTGAGGACCAGAGGTTTGAAATCTTCAGAGTTCTGTCGTTAGGAAGAAACGTGGATTGTTATGGGGTAGAGAAATGCCTCCAGTGGCAGTACAGACCTCCTCCACCATGTCCTGAGGTTAACAGAGACGGCTTTATGCCTGGGGTTGGCTCAGCAGATCAGCTCTCTGGGCTGTGAAATGGACCAGGTGAATGGAGACATCAAAGTAGGTAAAAATGCATGTGCCTAGCTTTAAGATGATTGGTATGTGCTGATGAAATCAGCCTCATATGAAAACCACTTTTGGTAATAAAATTCTAAAAGGCTTTTGCAGGCTTGTCCTGAGGTATTCCTTCATCCTAAAATGGCCTAAAAATGTAGCCAATCAACCTCGGAGCATACATCAAAGTAAGTGACAACCTGGGATTAGATCTTAAAGATACTGTATTGCTGTAGGTGACGAGGGTCAGACTGCTTCTACTGTAGAATATGTTGACAATTGATAAAATTTTAAAAATGTTTTATTCTAACACTTTAAGCCAGGTCAACGTTAGTTTTAACATATTACATAGGTAGCTATAACCAAATGATCTAAATAGACAAATGATCAAAAGATGGAGTTGAAGGCAGAGCAGCCCATGTAATTCAAGGCCTGATTGTCTATGTTGGATCCTGTGACTGAGTAAATCACTTAACATTTCTGTGTATTAGTTTTCTCATTTGGAAGGTATGCACTGTTGTTGTACAACTGTAATCCATGGGTCCATGACTCTTACTATAACATCTTGTCTGAAATCCTAAATGAACTGAGGAGGTTGCAAACTCAAAGTGAGCCTAGGCTGTAGAGAGAAACCCCATTTCCAAAAACAGAACAATCAACAAAAATCTTGTTCAATTAACCAGAACCGGTTTCAGTTGGAGGAGGAACAGGAGGGCCGCTCCTGTATCTTTAGGAGGAGGAGACTCAGCTTTGTATTTTTGCATGACTTTCTAGTGTCTTTTATAGCATGCTGCTTAGCTCTAAATGGTTTAAATATATGGTCCATCCCCGCTTGTTAAAGTTTAGTCGTACTTTATGTGTATGGGTGTTCGACTTACATGCGTGTCTGCACAGCACTTGCTTGCAGTGCCTATGGAGACAAGAGAAGAGAGTCAGATCCCCTGGCGCTGGAGTTACAGTTTCCAGCTGCCATGCGAATGCTGGGTATTGAATCATTGCCCTCCTGAAGAGCAGTCAGTGCTCACAACCCCCAAGCCATCTCTCCAGCTCTTGCACTCTTGTTTCTTTTTGAAAACTTATTTTATTGGATACTCTTTGTATTTACATTTCAAATGTTATCCCCCTCCCCCCGCTTCCATTCCCCTCCTCCCCATTGCCTCCATGAAAGTGCTCTCTCTCCCAACCACCCTCTCCCATTTCAGCACCTTGGCATTCTCCTACATTGGGAAAACGTGCCCTCACTGGACCAAAGGCCTCTTCTCACATTGATGCCAGACAATGCCATCCTCTGCTACCTATGCAGCTGGAGCCATGGTCTCTCCATGTGTGCTCAGTGGTTGGTGTTTTAGTCCATGGGAGATGTGGAGTCTTTGGTTGGTTGATAATGTTGTTCTTCCCATGAAGTTGCAAACCCTTTAAGCTCCTTCAGTCCTTTCTTTAGCACCTTCATTGAGGTCCCTGTGTTCAATCTGACGGTTAGCGGCAAGCATGCTCAACTGTATCTGTATGGCTCTGGCAGAGCCTCTGAGGAGGCATCCATAGCTGGTTCCTTTTTGGCATCAGCAATAGTGCGTGGTTTTGGTGGCTGCATATGGGGTGGATCCCCAAGTGAGGCAGCCTCTGAATGATCTTTTCTTCAATCCCTGCTCCTCTGTTTGTCCCTGTATTTCCTCCTGTGAGTGTTTTGTTCTCCTTCTAAGAAGGACTGAGGCATCTACATTCTGGCCTTCCTTCTTTTTGAGCTTCATAAGATCTGTGAATTGTTTCTTGGGTATTCTGAGCTTTTGAGGCTAGTATCCGCTTATGAGTTGGTGCATACCAAGTGTGTTCTTTTGTGACTGGGTTACCTCACTCAGGATGATAGCTTCTAGTTCCATCCATTTGCCGTGGCTGCTCACCAGCTCACTAAGCTAGACTATGGTATAATCACACTCCAGTCTGTCATCGGCCCCTTTCCGGGTGAGTAGACGCCTGTGTCCATCTTCCCAGGAAAAGTTCATGTTCCTCAGAATATGGGTGAGTACAAGGGTACCACCAGGGAAGGAAGAGAAAAGGTGTGTGGAGAACCAGAAGGAACAGGTTTAGTTTGATGATATTATAATATTATGCTACTGTGTATTAATAAGTATATATACATGTCTACAAGGGTAAGCTACAAGGTAGTAATTAGCAACTTACCCAAACTGGCCTGTGTTTTAATTCCTATTTATTATTTTATTCTTTCCCACAGTTTTCTGAAAACAATAAAATACAGCTATTTTCTTAGATAACTTTTCTAATTTGTCAAATTTTCATTAATAAGATAAAAGTGTGTTGTTTTCATCCTCACAGTAGCTGAGTATATTATTTCTAAATTCATGTATATTTAGAAACTCCTCTTGAGGATGAAGAAAGGAAACTTTTGACCTCTTTCTAAAATGAAGACAATGCCATTTCTCCATTATAAACTAGAATACATTAGATTTTAAACTTGGCAAATAAATAATCCAAGAGGAATTTTCTGGAACAGCATAATCACTCGATGATGGGCTTGAAGAAATGCCAGGATTCCCAGGGTTATCTACAACCACGGCCAATGTGCTGAAGCCAGCTAGAGCACCCTGAGCAACACCTGGGATGTGTGTGCCTTTGGAGAAAGGTTGTGGCTAACTTGTGTACAGGACTGAGTTTCCTGAGCTGTGAAGGGGAAAATATATTCTTTGCAAAAAAAATATTGTATCCACAATTCTGATAAATTCCAGAAGAAGCTACAAGGAACAAGAAGAAGCTCAACTCCATGATACAAGGTCTCGATGTTAGCACTAACACTTAGCACACAATTGCCTTCACTGAAGTCTCTGGACAAATCCATGTTCACTAGGGTATCACAAATAGAGTCTTGGATTGCAAGAGATCTTTGACTTAGGGCAGAATCCTGATTAGAAGTTTCTCTTTAGCATTCATTGGTTCTGTTTTTGAAACTGTAACAGAGCCTGCACAATCTTTCCACAAACAATAGCCCAGTAACAGTGCTAGACAGCAGATGCCCCGGAAAGAGTGGAGCCTTTCCCCAGATACTGCTTTCTGGACTTACTTGAGGCTATGTCTGATTCTCGCATGCTTCCTAAGCAAGGAACATGGACAGCTCAGTAACACTTCTTGCTGGCACAGGTAAAAACATCATTCCCTGCTTGATTTCCTACATTGGTCACTCATTTTTTATTAATGTTTTACCTCTAAAATTCAATATCTCAGTGCTATGTGTACATTTAACCAGATCAATACTTTGGATTTTGTTTCACCATGCACTTTGGAAAACAATTCATTTTTAGAGTATTGGGAAGAAATCGAGCAGTCATTTTCTAGGTTACTTGTAATACTTTCAACACAGCACCAAACTCAAGCATTTCTCATTCTTGCATCTAGACCATCCAGACAACCCCCCACATACACACACACAACAGAGACGATTCTTACTGTTGATGAATAAAATCCTAAAAGCAAGAAGAGCTGAGGTCCTGAGGTCCTGATAGGATGATAAGGTGGTTAAACTGAACAGCAGGGCTCTGGAGAAGATTATGTTGCCTGGGCTTCAAAGCCAGGCGCTAAGGAGGACACTATTCTTTGGCTGCCAATCTGCTGTGCTGGTTAATGTCTTCTGGGCACATTCCACTTCCATGCACCAAGTACTCTTCAGGCCACACTGAAGCTTGGGCCCTTCTTGATCTGAACATAACTTGAAAATATTGAGACTTATTACCACAGATCAAAAAGGACATTTTTTAAAATTATTGAACAGTACTTTAGTATATGGTAGACTGATTTATTAAAATATTGAAAACAATCAATTCACTTTTTTTCCTAAGTACATTTTGAGAGATATATTTTAGAGTGCCTTTCTAGAAGAACATGTTTCAAAGTATCAGGACCCATCAGGGCCTGCCATCTGGGCTGGATAGGAGTTATGAGGAAAGACACAGAGTAGAGACTGGAAACTTTGGGTTCCTTGTACCTTCTGGTGCACATATTTTTTTTAAAAGTATTTAGCTCTTAACTTAATGATAAACAAATGTATGTTAAAATGTATCACACATGACATCCCCGTGCCATGGTGGTTCTGTGAATCTAGCCAGTCTATGGAAGTCTGTATTTTAATTCCCATATTTAAAACGTGGGAGTTTTACCAGGTCATCCTCTGGCTCTCTGTGACTCGTTGATTAATACAGGATGCTGTGCATATAGGAACTGTTCCCATGTGCAGAGTGTGGACCACTCCTGTAACTCCCCTGAAGCGGCATCAGCTGCTGCCTGTGTCATACCCCTTGAAGCTCACTTCTCCAGTGGCTCCAGATGACTGTAGTCTGATTCTGTGCAGAGGACTCTCCTTCCAGAGACATGAAGTTCGAGAGAGAGGATTTGCTGGTCTCTAGGAGTCAGACCAAAATGGCGGGTACATCAGGACACGCTCCCTCGCCTCTCAGTGGAAGCATTACAGCCCCATGAATTACGTTCCAATTGCATTGTTAGCTGCTTGAACGATTCCACTGATGGTCTACTTCTTGTGTGTGTGTGTGTGTGTGTGTGTGTGTGTGTGTGTGTGTGTGTGTATTTTTGAAGGTTCATATATATTTACCAACTTGGTTCAGGGATTAAGAATACTACTAGTCTTTTAAGGGAATTGGGCTTGTTACCGACACTCAACTGGTGGATTATAACCACCGATAAATCCAGTTCCTGGAAATCTGATGCTCTTGTCTGATCTCCGTGAGCAATATTTATGAACATGGCACATATACGTACGTGTTGCCAAGTCACTCAAACACATAAATTAAAGTAAGTAAATCTAAAAAACCAAAACAGACCACCTTTAAAAATCTCAAGCTTATTAAAAAAAAAAAAAAAAAAAAAAAACACTGAAAAACCTAAATCCTCAGAACTATCTCAGGAATTGAGCTTGTAAGTTTTGTGGATGAAATACATATAAAATCCATATCACCATTTGTCTATGAATATAGCATTAGTAACAGGGTGTGGACTGGTTGAATGTGATAATTATTTCTTCTAATAGTATATTGGTACACATATGCTTCACGTAGAAGATCAAAGCAAGGGCCTTAACATTAATTGTCAGCTCTTTTCCCCTCAAAATACATGCAGCTTCTATATATGCCCATGCCTTTTTCTCCGCATTGCTCTAAGCCATTCAAAAGCATCATGAACCATTTATACAAGGCCATGTGTCCTAGCACACCTGAGGCTAGAATAGTGAAGAGCTAAACTGAGCACCAGGAGGGCGAGTTGTCTGAATACTTCCTGTCTTTTCAGCTCTTTGCTTCTAAGCCTAAACTCTGAGAGAACGAATAGTAAGTCTCTTCAGGAGAGCCAAGTTAGGAGCTCTGGTTAATCAGTGGTAGGTGGTATCCCACAATCCTTCACTTCAGTCTTCGGTCCCTCTCTCGTTTCTTCCCACCTCTAGGAAACTGAATTTTCCGCAGGGAGCCCTTTACAGGATGTGTTCTGGCAGATCCCAATCTGTAGCTGCTTTTAGACTTATTGGAAGTCAGAGTCAGCACTTTCTTTCCTTCTAGGGCAAGTTGAGTGGAAACTATTTCTGGAAAGGTACAGCGACTTTTTTTTTTTCTTTTTTCGTTTTTCTTTTTCTTTTTAGGTAAGGTATCTAATCCCAGTTCTGTTCAGATTGAGACCAAAATGAGTTTGGAACTGGAAAATGGCTAACCTAAGCCTTTAAACGCGTTGCCGGATAATGTATGTTAAAAGCCATATAGCTTACAGATATTCGTTCTCCTCGTTTTAGGCCATATTGGAAATAACTTTAAAAAAAAAAACCTGTAAAATTCCTGATTTTGTCTTATACACAGATCTAGATAACTTAAAATTATAGGGCCTGAGGAGATGGCTCAGCAGTTAAGAGCACTGACTACCTTCCCAGATGTTCTGAGTTCAGTTCCAGGCGATCACATGGCTCACAGACACACAGTAATGGGATCCTATGCCCTCCTCTGATGTGTCTGAAGACAGCGACAGTGTACCTACACACACAAACTAAAAATAAAAGCTTTAAAATGGTAGATCTCTGGGTGCGTGCGTACATGCATTCGTGCGCAGAAGGGGAGAGGGAGATTAGATGGGGAAAGAGACCTTAGGAGTGGTGGGAAATAACAAAATGGAATCCATGTAACAAGAAGGCAGAAGCAGGGGTTATATGGAGAAGGAAGGAAGCAGATGAGGTCAGGAGAAAGTAATAAGTTAAAAAAAAGCACAGTAACACACCTGCCTTAAGATGATGTGACCAAGTTCATTTCTTTGAATGTTAACATAAAAAAATTTAATAATATCTATACCGTTCATCTGATAGGTAGATTCCTGTGAGCTCATCTTTCTTAACTATCAAACCAGCTCAATGTGAATCCCCTCAGAATCCTTGGGAGGTGTTAAGGACAGCACCCCAGGAAGGCCCTGAGCTGCAGAGGATCCTCATGGCTCCAGAAAACCAGCTTACAGACAAATGCTGTGCCGCCGCTTTGTCCTTTGGTTTCTTGATATTGACTTGTAATGAGAAGCAATGTGAAGGTTAATTTATCTGTTTAGGGGAAAGGACTAACAGAATAATTTTAGAAGCCACCTCCAGTCGACTTTAACTTTTGGATCCTCATTCATACCCACCCCCACATCAGGGAAACATGATTTCTGAGATCTTGCCAAATTTGACACAGGAAAAGAAACAGTACAGTTCAGCTGAGGGGGAAAACCTCTGAAGAGGTCCAAACTCTCAAAGGCAGCTGTTTCATGTTCATTTTATCATATTTAGCAAAACACACAACTCAGTGTATCCCATCTTTCCTGGGGTCTCACTTGCCTAAATAGGTCCCCCACACATCTGCTTAAATGGAGCATTGAGGCTCCGGAGATTGCACACGTCCCTGCACACATCTTGTCCTTTAGGGGTCTGAGAGGGCAGGGATAGAAATTTCGCAAGAAGAGTTTCCCTGGGGCAATTAAGTTTTGGACTTTTAACCTAAAATAAACCAACAATAACAGTGATGCAGTTGGTGTTTTGAAATTAAGAACGTTATCTCGTTCAAAATGTTCCAAAATATTAACTGAGTTGAAACAGTCACAAATAGAACCACTCTCCTGGAACACGCTAGCCTTCCCATCACACCCCTCTGTGCCCTCACTCTTCTTTTCCCTCTTACTTCTTAGGCTTCCATTTCTCTATTCTCTTCCCGATCCAAAACGTCCTCCACCAACATCATTTAAAGGATCTGCTAGCTTCAGAGTCACAAGGATGGGCAACTACATCCAGTCTCCAAAATAGGAAAGGCTACTCAATTGGATGAAACAGCAGAAACATTAAATTTGGAGGGAAAATACTCCAAAATCTTAACCAATAACTTTATCTATAAATACTTCGTTCTTTGATTTGTAGCTCACCCATGCCAAAAAGAAAAAAAAAAAAAAAAATCTCAGTTAATTACTCACGGTGGTTTTACAGGACAGCACCAAAGAGCACCCGCTGGGTAACATTTCTCAGTCTCTAAGAAATGGGATGACAGATTTTAATGCAGAGTTGTATGAAAGTTTCACTAGAGAGAAAATTCATACAATACCTATTCCATGTAACAAGGAGTTGAGCCAACAACCAATACCTAATGCTATGCTATAGACTCAGCAAAAAGATGTTTGTTTTTATGTTATAACAAAACCAGAAAGTGGGCGTCTACCCTTAGTTCAGTGTTGCAGTAAATATTAAAAAAAAAAAAAAATAGATGGCTTATCTCTTTATCCACACCGCGGTCTCACTCTGCAGGCACAGATTTTAGTATGGAGTCCCGCACACAGACTGTCACTTGGTCCAAACACCATATTCTCCACACAGCTCCCTTCCCTGAGAGCCAGTGATTGGGGAAGGGAAGGTGGAGGGAGTGTTGGAAGGGGGGCGGGGGGGGGGGAGCTTGAGGAAAGGATGAACTGGATCCAGGTGGACTTAATTGGCCTTAGGTAGATATGAACATTTAAGGATTTTATAGGTCTTTTATCCCAGTGAAAGGGCAGTTTGTATCTTTGTCCGTTGGATGTAATCTTATTGTGTAGAGCGTTTGTGGACTGACAATTAAATATATAAACCTGTATGAAAAGCTATCAGGCCTCAGAGTCATGTCTGGGGAAAGGACCCAGCCTCTCGGAGCCAGGGCTTGTCCAGCTAGCATGCTTGAGACCTTGGGCTCTACCACTAGACATACCTGCAGTCGGAAGAGCAACTTAGCACAGGTGTTAATAATCAGTGTGTTACCACCCAACAAAGCTGAGAGCTAAAATGACTGCTGGCCAGTGACGGCTTATTAGTTACTCATTAATTCCACACAGAGAATCATAACCATGAATTTTATTTAAAGGAAATTAAATGAGGTATAACATACCTAAATAGAGCTTTTTCAGTCGAAGTATTTTTATCACATTTCAATGTTAATATAGATCTAATTAAAACTATGATCATTTTATAAAAAATATTCTAGACAGGTTTATAGCTATTTTTATATATTAAAACAATCTCTTTTAAGATTCACTTAAAGTTGAAAATAGCATTTCTAAATTCTTTCACACTGAATGCATTTGCATCATTAAGAGTGAGCATTGAAATACATGTATGCCTGTGTTCATTGTAACTGGAATGCATAAAAATCCACTGTGAGGCATCGTGAATAACCATTATGTAACATTAAATATGTACAACCTCGGCTTAGTCATGGTTAAATCCTAATATAAGGGTAAGGTTGGAGAGAATAAGTCACTATTTTCATTTATAAATGCATCGACAACATATGCAAGTTAAAATATTTATAGTGCGTGTTGTACGTATGTGATAAAGAGGCGGAGGAATGACAGGTATAGCACCTGAGCCCACTGTCACTAGGAGAGGTGGAGATGTTTCCAAGCAAGGAAGCAGAATCTGGAACACGGAGAGCTCCCGTTCCTCAGCTCATTGCAGGGAGACAACCGCATTCCATTGGCTATTTGCTAAAATACGCATGCGCGCCATTTACGGTCTTGAAAATAGGAACGGCGTATTTGTCACGATGCTCAACTCCACTACACTTCCTGATCAGCCATTGTCCTTCTACCTCCCGCTGCTCACCTCGACGTCACAAACCCATTCCTCAATAAGTTAAAGCGCCATCGTCTTTGATCTGGGGGCCGGATTTCGCATGTTGCTTTCATGTTTCTGTTATAATTGATGACTTAATACCTAGATCACTGCTTCCAGTTCTGAGTGAAATACAATACTCAGTGAGGTCATAACACTCTGCCTAAGAGTCCGTCCCCGTCCTGGCCGTTATAATAAACATGCTCAATTTTGTCTGCGGCACACGAAGAAGCTCTTTACAAGTTTACGTTACGCTCCTTCCCTTACCACCCATGATCAGAGCAGGGTGGGCAGAGCCCTTGGGGGGTCTTGCAGCTCCTCACAACATAGCCGAACGGACACAGTGTGTGTCAGCACTGTAATTAGAATATATACATATATGTATGTATGTATGTATACACACACACACACACACACACACACACACACACACACACACACACATATATATATATATATATTATATACCCTAAAGGACTAAAAGCAATGTTAAAAATAGCATGAGCATTGTCACATAAAAGACTTCATGGGTTCTCTTCCTTGGCCGCTGGCCATCGGTCCTACCTCAGTTGCCGTAGCTCTCCTCCTGAACGGACATGTATATATACACACCCGGACTAAAGCAACCAGACCGTGGAATCGATATAAGATTTGGGACTACATCCTGAAAATTTGGAAGTCGTGTTAAAAATACTGTGCAGTGCCAAGGCTTTGGATGAGCATGGAATGAAAGTTCTGAAACTAGTTGTTCAATCTGGGTTGTGGGTGTTTCCCAAGTGTTGTTAATGTTTAGAGCTCGATTCAAAGTCCATGTTCTCTACACAGCTTGTGCTCATTTCTCTCACTGGTGCTCAAGTGTAACTCTTCCTGCGAATTCACCTACCTCCTCTTTTATACTTACGGACTTTTCATTTATTCACAATTATGTGTGCGCTTACAATTCTCTAGAAATTGACACATATATCAAATACCGTGCTGTAGGTAATATTCAAAAAGTTATTTGAACTGTAAATGCTTCAGTCCTTCTTAGAAGGGGGAACAAAATACCCACGGAAGGAAATACAGGGACAAAGAGTGGAGCAGAGATGGAAGAAAATGTCATCCAGAGACAGCCCCACCTGGGGATCCATCCCATATGCAGCCACTAAACCCAGTACCTATTGCTGATGCCAAGAAATGCTTGCTGACAGGAGCCTGACATGTATGTCTCCTCAGAGGCTCTGCCAGATCCTTACTGATACAGATTAGGATACTTGCAGCTAACCATCAGACTCAAAACAGGGATCCCAGTGGAGGCATTAGAGAAAGTACTGAAGGAGCTGAAGGGGTTTGTAACCCATAGGAAGAACAACAATATCAACCAATCAGGCCTCCCAGAGCCCCCGGGGACTAAACCACTAAGCACACATGGAAGGACCCACGGCTCCAGCCGCATGTGTAGCAGAGGATGGCATTGTCTGGCATCAACGGGAGAAACCCTTGGTTCTGTGAAGGCTTGTTTCCCCAGTGTAGGGGAGGAATACCAGGGTGCTGAGGTAGGAGTGTGTGGGGGTGGGAGGGGAAGCATCTTCATAGGAGGGAATGGAAGAGGGGGGGAACTAGGAAAGAAGATAACATTTGAAATATAAATACATAAAATATCCAATAGAAATGCAATGAAAAATGAAATCATACCAACCAAAGCAGTGTGCTGTAACTAGTGATATCTGGGTAACAGGATGAAAAGTTATTTCCTGCAAAGCACATTATATATCTCATGTATCTCCTAGGAGACCACGGGAGAACCACAGTGAGAAGGAACTGTGGAACTAAACATAAACAAATAAAATGGGGAAGGGAAACAGAGGCATCACTTCAGGGAGAGGTTGTGGAATCCTAACCACCAATAAGATACCACCAACCATCTCTCCCATGCCTCCTACTTGACCTGCACAAAGATTCTCAAGTTAAACTGATGCTCAGACCAGACTACCCAGAGCTGCCGGCTAAACCAAATAGAATGCCAGGTAAAAGAAAAGATTTAATAAGCGCAAAGAGGCGATAAAATGCCAGACATCACACTGAGAAGAGGGAAAACTGGTTTGGATGTGAAACTGGTCACTCGGTGCACGCCGCAAGATGATCAGGTAGACATCCATCACAGCATCTCTTAGAAAACATCAGCAAAATTAAAATTAAAGCCAAGTGGAAATTTGAAATAAAATGAAAGTGGCAGTGTTTAAAGAAAACACACTTCTCAATGTCTGTGATGGTTCACATTGTTGTCAGCTTGGACACTAGACAAGATTTAGAGTCACCTAGGAGACACAGATACACCTGTGAGGGATGATTTGAATAGGGTTATCTAAGGTGGGAAGACTTGTCTTAGCTTCGGGAAGGACCATTGCTTCTGTAATTAAATACTGGACTGGCACAAACTAAAAATCAAGATAACACAATTCAGGTAAATTGAGCAGCAAAGAGAAAATAGATACAGTTGAAATAGTTTTCAAAATCTGATGTCCGTTCTATTAGACACCCAGAACAAATGAATCAGAAAGTATGGCTAAAAAATATTTGAAGAGACCATGGCTAAACTATTGTCAAATTTTACAAAACCCATAGTTCTAAGAAACAGAACAAAAACCAACAGGATAAATTCAAAGAGACCCAAACTGAAAACTTATCACACTTAAACCTCTGAAAATTAAGGGAAAGAAAAAGTTTGAAATCAGTCACATAGATCTCTGACTTTATCTGAAAATAAAAAACATAATTTAATCCATAGTATATTCTTGAGCTAAAGCATAAGTGTTAGGAGTAATTAAAACATCCAGAGAGCTGTTAGGTGGTGTGTTTATTTACAATTAAACCATCCTGCTGCAGCGATGGGAAGATAATGCCAATGAAGACAAAATGAATATAAAAGATTGTATTACTATCAAACATCCCTTAGAATTTTTACTTAAAAATACATTTAAACAAAAAATGAAAACATTGTGGAAGAAGGAATCTTGGAGTCTAAGGACAAAGAATAATAGTGCAGGCACAGCCGGCAGGCCATGCTTGTTCGCAGGAGTTGATAAATCACATGGAATTTCAGCAAGAGTTATATTACTTCTCATAGGGAAGACAATGATGCTTTAAAGTGGGAAAGGGAAATGGATGTAAACAAAGTCCAGAGTCCTTTCAAAGTGGCTGAATGCTAAGTTGTTGCTGTAAGTCATGTGTTTATATTATTACAATCCGGGTGAGCAATGTAATGCAAAGAGAAACACTCAACGGCACTTCATATAAGATGGAGTCATTTAACATATTTAAACAACCCATGAGATGGTGAGGAAGTCAGAGGGATGAGTGAGAACACCAAGAAGAGAAGAGAACGAAAGCGTAAACAGTAGGTCTTGTTGCACACTGGCCAACAATATAAGCAGAGAATTATTATTTTGACTTCTAATTCTGAAGGTTTTACTTCGTAGTCTGCTCATGGACCTCTGGCAGAGCCAGGACGTCGTGGAGTGGAGCACATTGCAAATGAAGCTGTTCACTTCACAACAGCCAGGAAGCAAAGGGAAAGAGGAGTCAGGATCCTAATACTCTCTTCTAAGGTACAGCCCCATAGTGTTAGACAGAGTACTCTAGAGGAACAGAAATGATAGAATGAACACACATGCAAATGCACACACACACACACACACATTCACTCACACATGCACACACACTCATTCACATACACATGCACACACTCATGCACACACACACATGCACACACTCATTCACACACATGCACACACATGCACACACTCATCCACACACACATGCACACACACATGCACACACTCATACATACACACACATGCACACACACTCATTCACACACACATGCACACACACTCATTCACGAACACATGCACACACACATATGCACACACTCATGCACACACACATATGCACACACTCATGCACACACACATGCACACACTCACACACACATGCACACACACATGCACACACACTCACACACATATGTACATACATGCATACACACATGTATGCACACATGCATACACACACATGTGCACACACACCCACATGCACACACACGTAGAAAGAGAAAAGAGTTTATTAGAATGGCTTACAGGCTGTAGTCCAGCCAATACAACAATGACTGCCTACAAACAGAAGGTCCAAGTCCATTAGTTATCCACTGTGGAAGGCTGCGTGTCTCTGCTGGTCGTTGGTATACATCGGCATCTCAAAGAAGTAGCTTTAATGCCTGTGAAGAAGTGCACTTGCCAGTGACAGCAAAACCAAGCTCTACTGGCTGCAGCAGAAGGTGTGTCCCAGATTGGAGATTAAAGATCTTCCCACCTCAAAAGAGATAGAATTAAGGTGGATCTTTCTGTTTCAAATGCAAATGATTTATTTACGGAAAAAGAAAATAGCCCTCAGAGATATGCTGAGCCGATGTGGTCAAGTTGACAACCAAGAATAGTCATCATGCCAAAGAATAAACATCAACCCCACTGAGTGTCCTGAAGACTTCTAAGGAGCTCCATTTCTCAGAGCTACTGCAGCCTCCCAACAAGTCCATGGCTCATGAAGCCACAAGTGGGCACCATAGGTTCTTCTTCTTTGCTTTATAGATCTTGAAGCTTTGCTAATAAGTGTGTGGGCCTTTGCCTGGTTTCATGGGTACATGAAAATGTAATGGTTTCTATGTCAGGTTCCCCAAAATGTTTCTCTTTAGAGCCCGTGTTTGCACTGACTATCGTGTGCTTACTCTAGCTCTTTTACAGGAAGGAGAAGGGGCTGATAGGTAGTTACATGGACTATTTTACTTGTAACCTGTGTCCTCCCATTTAAAATGGCTCTCTTGTAGATAGCAAGTAGCTAAGGTTTCTCTAACATTTCCTTCTTTCACCAACTCATCTAGACACTAAAATTAATGTTTCAGTGAAATTCAAATATACCACATTAACAGATGTTTTCTCTTTGCTCTGATTGCCTTTTCCCTGCTTTATATTTTCTCTGAATTTAGCTGAGCATTTAATAATTCTGTATCTTCTAACTACCTAGCTTTTAGCTTTATTTTCAAACAACTAGTAACTGAAGTATTAAAATAATTGATTTAAACATCTGCCGTGATGACTTCAACCTCTTCTTCTGACCCCATTCAGCAAGAGCTGCCTGCTTCATCATCTTAGGACCACACAGATCCCTGGCAGAATCTCACCTTAAAACCACCCCAGTTTCAATGTCTCTTCCACTGGGATCTAATGGTTCTCAGAGTCTTGTAGGCATCTGGACCAATCTCTGTGTTCTCTAATGCCATCATCCTGTCTCTTTTCTGTTATTGTACTGTGGCTGTTTTCCCTGAGTGAACCACCCGCCACGCCATGTCTTCTATTAAAAGCCTGCATTTCAGTTCAACTGCATCCTGTTCCTGTCTATCGAGAGGCAGGGATGGCAACTCACAAGCAGAAAAAGGAAACACAAAAGTGATTCTGCCTTCCTCAAAGAGGATCTGTGCCTCTTTGTTGACATTGAACTTGGACATGGTTATATGTGTGCCATCAAATAATGTGGCAGCAGTTTATAGAGAGGGTAGCAGTGCGACCCTCAGCCCTCCTATGCCAGTCCATTAAAAATCAATTGCACGTTCATTAATGATATAATTGTGTTAACACAATTCTTTATCCATCAGTTATATTTTATAGCAACTAAATTTTTTAAAGCTCGCGTTTATTTATTAGTTGTTAGTTTGAGTACCCAATGTTTTAATGGCATCAGATATATTTTTCCTAATATATTCCTCCAATATTTCTATACATCGGCCTGTGGCAGTCTCTGCATCTCCAGGCCTATGATAATGCCTTTTACTTGGTATAAAGCAGGCTGTGATTTTTTTTCTTCTTTCTTAATCAATGAAAGGCAATGCATACTTATTGTCTCCTGTTTAAAAATATGTCATATCTGCCATATGTTTATAATAGATGTTTATGTCTGACTGCCTTCAAGACTCTCTCCTTGTCAGGTAGAGTCAAGAGCAGAGCTAGGGTGTGACATTTGCTTCCTGCCTAGCCTACGTTTGTCCACTTGGCTTGGCTTTTCCCTGTGCGTCAGACAGTCTGTCTCTTGGGGCTCTCCCAGTTCTGCTCATGGTTAATTTTCTCACTTAGAGTGATTGAGCTAAGTGGAGGAGAAGGGAGGTGATCTCTCCAGCATCCTTTCTCAGCCTCAGATTTAGGGGAGCACTAAGAACCCACGTCTTGGGTGTGTGTATTCACTATCCGTTCTCATTCTCCGAAGGCTACACTGAGCCTGGCATGCATTCCCACACCTCCCTCGGTGCCTTTCCCTGTGCTTCTGCCCCTTATCCCTTCACAGCGATGCTTCTACTCCCGTGAGATGGCGTATGTGAGTGTGGCAGCCCTACGGTAGTGGCTTTGTTGTCTTACATCTGGTTGGTTCTCTGGAAACATTTAGTTTGGATTCTACAAAGACTTTTCTGTCAGGTCCTACTTGGGTTCCTATGGGAAGATTCTGTAAAGGGTTATAATGACACAGACACACACACACACACACACACACACACAAATGAGTTTCTATATATATACCATCCTGACTAAAGTAACAAAAAAAAGTTCCTCTTCAGATTTTCTTAAAACAATTTGTGTATAAGAGATCAGAGCTAGGCACCTCAAACAGTTAAAGCTTGTTGTTGTGACAAAGGTTCCGTTCACCACACTGTACTTTCATGTAAACAGCACTTTCATGTCTGACTTTGGAAGCTCCTTTAGTGATTTACTGTCTTGGCTGTAGAGTCATTTATGATTGACATGATCTGAAGGCTGAACATGAGATGCAGAGACATGTGCTCAGAGTTGAGACAGAAATGGCAAGTGGCCACATTCCTCAGATCGTGTCCCTGAGTGAAACAGGGAACTCAATACCTCAGCAGGTGACAAGTTCAAGGATGAGGCCTGTGTTATCGAAACCTAACTTGAAACACACGAAACCAACCGAGTTTGAGTGCTCCTGTGAGTCATCCTGGAGCACGAGGGTTGATGAGGGTATTGGAGTATGTCCTCAGATTCTAATGCATTCCTACAGGGTGGGAGCAAGAAATATGAGAACAGTTAGACTGAAAAGAGATACAGCATTGTTAATTTCTCACTATGTGAAGTAAGGTGCTTATGGGGCTTTTTGGTGGTAAGTTACTTTCCCACAATGCACCTGCACACGAGAGACAGCTGTGAACAGTATATGATTCTGTTCGGAAATGTTCACCAGTTTCAAGCAGACTCTTGTAATTCTGCATTTTTATACACTCCCAGAATTACTATCCAGAACTAACAGGATTATAAATTCAAGTCTGTCCATGCTTTGGGCAAATGGATAGAATTATCTAAACGGGAATATAAATAAAATAGTGAATAAAATGATTTAGATGCACTTAGATAGTTAGAAAAATGTTTGACATTAAACCAAGCATACAGCTTAGAAGTCAGCTGATCTCTGGAAAGGCTGACTATGCCTTATGTGAAGGATTTCATCACTGAAACCAACAGGATAAATGACTGAGATAAAGAATCCAGACACTCTGTTTAGAACAATGGTGGGTCAAAGTCTTGTGAGCATTGCAAATGCTTTTTGTAGTTCAGGGTGAATCTGGACAAGAGGACCAGCTGTTTTATTAGACAACGTTTTGGATAAGGTCACTCATGAATGAACATTTTCACACTCCGTGTGAATCATGTGATTTGTGAAAGGATGATGACAAATGTCTGAGATAGTCTGGAAATAAATTATTTTCCAGGACCAAACTTTATCTTCCTAGCCAGGAACAAAGTCTGAACTTTTTGCCAAGCTCCATGTTTTTCAACAGATTAGAAATAAAGACTATAATGAGAAGCTGAAATACAAGCACAGAGTAGCTAATCACTGTTAAAGAAAGAAGTAGATGTCTACTTCTCGTTTTCAGAGCAGCTGAACAATTTGGACAAGTTAGAGAGATCAACAGAGAACATAAGTTGATAATAGAATTGTTTATGGTTCCTTCAAAAGCAATGTTCTTCCTTTTCTGAATACCTCTGCATTGTTGGGAAGAAAGGAAGGAAGGAGGGTACTCTTGATCAGGAAGGGTAGATATTAGTAAACTGCCTGCCTCCTACTGTGGTAATGAGATTTAAAGAATGTGTTTTAATAGTTCAGTCAAAACACTCTCACAACTTGAAAAGGCCAGCTTAACAAACTGGTGGTCACTTTCAGGTTTTCTTTTCATACTACAGATTTTTTTTGATGGCCCCAAAGGACACACCCATCTGCTAATGAAGCACTGCCTTCATCTGAGACAAAGTAACCATGGGGAAATGAAGCCCAGGTGTTGAAGGCTCAGTACTGAGAAGCCATGTTCTTTATTTTGACTTAGTTTTCCATGCAGAGAATCGTGGGGGCTTCTGCAAGGCGACCTGAAATCGGACATGAGAATATTAGTTTCCTGCAATGGAGCCATCGGCAGGACAAATGGCTGTTCAACAGTAACAGCTGAGCAACATTCCTAAGTCAAGAGCAGTTTAGGCTCTTTCTCAGGGCAGGTGCTTTTCAGATTGGCTATTGTAGCTCACTGAGGAGTAAGAAGTGCATATACATTGTGACCAACACAAGGTACAATGTTGCATATCTCCTCTGTATGGTGCTGTGCTTCCTTCAGCTCGTGCATTCCTTATGCCTACTGTACTTTAGGGTAAAAATACTATGTCAGTTTGATGAAATGTGTTCATAGTTAAGTGGGGCAGGTTAGAGGAATCCATGGGTACAGGTTCCATACCCAGGACCCACTGGATGGAAAGGGTGGGGAAGGGGAGAGGTGACTCTCACATATGTGTGATGTCACATACACACAGCCATACATTCCAAAATGCAATAACATATACCGCCAAAGAGAACAAACGGGAAATGAGAATATCCATGACATAGACGTATCTTCATAATGGGTCTTGTGAAATATTCGATAATTACATTACCTTAAAGTAATTATGAAGACAGTTGCTTTATGCATATACTATATGAGTTATTCAGACACATACTTGAACTCGGGGAGTTACGTGCCCATTGAATAATTCCATGTGTGAGAATTTGAGGAGAGTTCAGGTCCATTAATGGATAGGAATACACATGTGTAGTGTGGAGTCACACGACTGTGTGGCATGGCATGTTCTCACCACACTGGCAAACATCCGGCTGCCCATGAAGACAATACATTATAAGTTAAATCATGATGGACAAATCTGGGTTTATCCTTTGCCTTCAAATAGATTTAGTTCAGTTACTGAGTTATCAGACAAATGTGGCAGCTAGTTATTCAGTATTAATCACAATGTAACACATCTTTTCTTAAATAAACGCCCTTACCTAAATTTGTTTTAATTTTTCTTTTCTTTGTTTTCAGGCCTGAGACTTGAACCCAGGGCCTCATGCATGCTAGTCAAGCACTGAGCTCCTCACCATCACTTGTCTTAAAATCCGAAAAACAATAAATAAGACACCCATTACCTTGAGTTTAGTTGGTTTGTATCAAAACATTTTAAAATAATGATAACAATATCGTTTTCTCTTGTTTCTCCCAAATATCTAAGGTTTCTTTTTTTAAATCCTTGCAAAAATCCAGTGGAGACTTTCATTAGTTTTAACTAAGCACATTTTTCTTTGAATTTGCTGAACCTATAGGTCACTAGCAGTGCAAAAGGTTCCGATTTTCCCACAGTGTGGAGCAAGATGTCTATGCAGAGCTCCAGCTGGCTGCCGCTCAGGGCAGGATTTGCAACTCCACATTCCAGATTGCCTCAGCATTGCAACACAAGAGATCTTACAACATGAAAACAACGATCTCACCATCAAACAACACAAAGGGGTGACTTTACAGCGCTCCACAGGGGGAAGCCTCTCGAAGGCCACTGTTTTGTCAAGCAACTAGAAAAAGGTGGCAACACACCTGTACTACACAACAAGGTAGTAGGTGCTAAAAGAAGGAAGGCTGGCAATTCATTAACCACAGGACGTAACTTCCAGCAGTAGCATTTAGGAGTCCCTGTGCCAAGTACAAAGCCACAGGCTTGGCCACGGACATAGCAGTGGCGGTTTCCAGAGTCCAGCAATTCCACTTGTGTTTTTTCCCATTATGTTATAACTATAAAATTTATTTTCATCACTGGCAGCCAGGATGGACTGCCAGCGGGCTATGATTTGAATGACATAAGACACAAAAGGAGGTGGGTCTGTGACTCAGGAGCAGGATGAAAGTTGGACAGCCACCCTCTTGTGCGGATGACAACACCATGGAATTCTGAGAGTGACTGGTGATCCCAGATGTCACCATCAGTGAGAGATGGCTTGTTCAGCTCTTGCTAGATCTCCTAGTACTCTTAGTGAGATCCAGGGGGCAGGAAGAAGGGTCTTTTGTTTGGGCTAGATCACACGCCCTTCCCTGGGACAGTTCAAGATCAGGAACATGAAATGTTCTGCCTAGCCAGGACGGGGTGAGGTCAGCCCTGAGTGATGAAAGTGGTCCAGCCTGATCTTTAGCAGACAGAGTGGTGATTTTCTGGTGGTTCCCTGAGTGTTGTTTGGACCAAAAGAACTGAAGTTACTGAGCTTTCAAAGAACAGTGAAGGGGGGAAAATATGACTTCCTCCTCTTCTTCCTCCTTCTCCTCCTCCTCTTCTTCATCCTCCCTTCCTTTCCTCCTCCTCCTTCTTCTCCTCTTCCTCCTCCTCCTCCTTCTATTTTGAGACAAGCCCTAACCACGTCATCTTTGTGGCCCTGAGCTTACCACCTACCAGCATCATTCTTCCTTCCGAGTGCATGGTTAACAGCTGTGCTCAACCACACACAACTTCCTACTTCTCCTTGGTCGATTACAATTTTGTTTATTTGATTTTTGTCTTGATTATCCAAACAGCAATAACTGTAATTGAATTGATAAGCTAATTTACAAATAAACTGAACTACATTCCTTCCCTTAACACCTACCCTGCTTCCAGGGTACCCACAGCTCTGCCTCTGCTTTCTAAGCAGCTACACTACCCTCCAGACATCTGACCTCTCCTAAGGACCTCCCTGATGGGAACTAGCCCCGCCGATATCAGGAAGCTGAGGCTGCCCTCTTCCTACAAAAGACCATGCGAGCATATCTTTTATAATCAAGGTCTTGCTTTCTACTGAACCACAAGACAAAGGCAAATACAGATATTATTTTTTAATTACAGTGAATATGCTACTCTGGCCTCATACCCAAGCCACATGCTCCAATTCTCAGATCCCTGAGTTTCACTGGTTACTCATTTTCCTAATAAAAAAATGACACCTACATTTCTCTGTCTACACATTGGAAACTTGGAGTTTCTTCTCCTTCTGAGAAGTCATTTCTGATATTCCCAGAGTCCTCCTATCACTCCAGCGTCCAAACTAGCTTGTGATAACCAAGAGGGCAAGGCTTAATTTCAGTGAATGACAAGAAAAGAGAATTGAGAAAGGGTAGGTAACTTGTCAGTAATGGTAACCTCGAGGTTCTAGTGACAATCAGTACCCATTGAGGTTATGCCCTCAAAACAAGAGGCACTCACATCCTTGAACTACCAGAACATTTCACCCAGCAGTTACTACCTGTAACTGTCATTTCTTCAAGAACCTATAAAAATCCAAGCATCCTCGGAGGAAATTCCCGGGAAAAAGCAAATTGTGTAACTCAGGATCACAAAGTGCCCAGGTATGTGTTCTAACCTGCCATGGACACGGTGAGTCAGAAAGGTCACAAAATAACTTCAGGTATTTCACCCATGGTGGCATGGGCGATGGCTCTGGAGTCGTATGTGCTGGTGCACATAACCATGCCGTTTCTGTTATTTCTAAGTACCTCATTGGGTGGGATATTGAGTATCACTTCAGATAATGCAGGCCTTAAAGCCTGTCAAATCGAGACAGTCCAGGCACCTGCACCCAGCTGTCTACTCGTGCAGCAGTTCTGGGCAGCTGTTAGTGTTTCCACTCTTTCCCACACAGCAGAGAGTATCAAGATACATGTCAACAATGCCTCACTATGCCCAAAGAGAAGATAAGATGGCAGACATTAAATAAGACAGGCTCGCCACTGTCTTTGCTTTCACACTTAGTCAGGAAATTAGGAACTGTGCAAAACAAGTTCTTGGAATATTCCTATTAAGGTTACGTAGTATGTTTCTGATAGAGAGATGGCGGTTCGAAGAGTAAAATATTCATCAAATCTCAGTGTCTCATATCGGTATCTGAGTGTGTTTGTGTATGTGTATGAGTGTGTGAATCTGTGCAAGGTCAGAAGAAGCTAGTAGAAAAGAAAAACACACCAACGGTCATTCTGTACACACGCTAACCTGCCCTGTCTCAATCCCACAGTCGGCCAGGGCTATTTCACATGGTATTGCTTTCTTCTGTGTAGTTTCTTTCTTCCTCCAAGTGTTGGCAAGAAACAAAGACCAAAAACAGGGAGTGGGAAACAGTGCTGAGTATTTTGTGTGTCACCTGAGTCACCTTGTCCTGTCTCGTAGATGAAATAAGGGAAGTCTGTAATTCAGGGCTTACGACCAAAACACAGAAAGTTCAGGACAGTTCTGAAACACTATAGGAATGTCAATGGGAAATTAATCACCGTATCTCCTTATCGTAACTGTTTTTCTCATTAGCATAATGGAAATATTTGCTATTATCACATCATCTATTGATCACAAGCTTGATTATCATCTATTGATCATGTGCACCAAAATGACTGTTTTTGTTTGATTTTAGATCAGAGTGAGAGAAAGTTACTGCAAGGATTAAAGAACAAGACAGAAACTAAACACATTTATTTGTTTTTATTCACCCAGAAACTTTTACAAAAGGAGTCAAGCATATCACTGTGTAATCACAGACACAAGTACTTAAGCCCATGCCTCCAAGTAGCTCTTGCACTTGGACATAGAGAGACGCTTTTGTAGACACAGCTGTCCTTAGGCCAGACCCTAGTGCTGGAATGATTCAGCCATTGCCATGGGAAACCTAACCACAGAGAAGCTGCAGAGGAAGAGGGAGAGACATGAGTGAAGTGCAGAGGAGTGCGGCTTACCTCCACAGGCAGCTAAGGTGGACAGCAGTGCTGGGAGAGCTTTGCTCAATCCCAGTAGGCAGTTGCTTGCTGGCTTCTTGCCTCCACTGACGCTTTTTTGGATGTGTGTGTGTGTGTGTGTGTGTGTGTGTGTGTGTGTGTGTGCGTGCACGCACTCGAGCACGCATGTACATGCACACTAGACAACATTAGTGCTATCCTCAGAAATGTTGCCTGCCTCCTCTGAGGTTGGATATCTCAGTGCCCTAGAATGTATTGAGCAGTCTCCTCTACTTGAGCAGAAAGCCCCGGGGTTCTGCCCCTCTCTGCCTCTGCATTGTTGGATTGCAAATGGACTGTCATGTTTGTCACCCTCACTTGGTAATCTAGTGTGTGTTGTGTTGCTGGAACAGATGCCTTGACGGAGAGCATCAAGGACTCCATTTCATCTGATACCTTCCACATCGCAGTCAATCACTGAGGGAAGTCAGGGCAGGAACACAAGGCAGGAACCTGGAAACAGGAACCAAAACAAAGACCAAGAGGAATACTCAGCTTGCTTGGTCCCTGTAGCCTTATTTCAGGGGTGACACCAACCATACCCACCATTAACCAGAAGAACAAATGCAATGGACTTGCTTAGAGGCAAATTTTATGGATGTGGTCTCTCCGTTGAGATTCTTTCTTTCCAGATGGTCTTTGTTTAACCAGCACTTGTGGTTAAATTCAGATATTCCTGCCACAGAGACATCTCCCAGCCCTGCCCTGACTTCTGAGCCATAGGGAAGCTGAAACTCCAGAGAGTGGGTGAGCATGGGGCTATTGGTCATTCCTCAGCAACCTCCGAGCTCACGGGATCAGGAGAATTATCATACGGTGAATGCCCTGCGGGTTGGACTTCATGATGTGAAAATGTACATCAGGATTCACAGCTGTGCACAGTAATATCTGAAAAAAAAAATGGTGCCTGAGAAGCAAATTTCTTTCAAGTAAATGCAAAACGACATTGAGTGTTAAGAACGGCAGGGGAGGTGGCTCAGTGGGGAAGACATTTGTCCCATAAGCATAAGTGGGGTGTGGGATGTGGCCGTAAGGCCAATGCTAGGAGAGCAGAGATGGGAATCTCCAGCTTAAAGATTCAGTGAGAGGCTCCATCTTTCAGGGATAAGGTGGAAAATCCACGAGGAGCTTGTTCCTCTGACATCTTCATGCAGCACACAAGCACATGAGAGGGAGACGGGACAGAGAGATCTGCATTACAATTCCTTCCTGTCTGTATATCACAAAGCTGGCCTTGGAAAGTGAGTTAGAGTTAAAACCAGATCCAAATAAACGGGAGCCAAGGTGTTCATCACCACCAGACCTGCCCTGAAAAAAAAAAGCTCAGTGACACATGTGAGAAAAGAAAGGAGAGATGGCTCAGTGGTTAGAGCACCGACTGCTCTTCCAGAGGTCCTGAGTTCAAATCCCAGCAACCACATGGTGGCTCACAACCATCTGTGATGGAATTTAATGCTCTCCTTTGGTGTGTCTGAAGACAGCTACAGTGTACTCATATATAATAATAAATAAATCTTACAAAAACAAGAAAGGGTCATGCAGTGAATAGAAGCCACAAAAAGAGAAAAGGCTTCAATAAAGACTAATCCATACGTTCTAACAAAGATCCACTCGTTACGTGTAGTGATGGTTTATAACCGTGCACTTCCTTTTCCACTTTAAGAGACAAAAATTATTTATGAAAACCAAAGTGTCAGCCTAAAAGGTAACACTGCCACTGTTTGGTCTGTTTACCTCTTTTTTAAAAAGATGGAGATGCATGCGGCACAGAAAGGAGGGCGGTTAAGTTGCTGTAAGTCCAGGCCAGAGTCGGGTGACCTTCGGGCTCTGGGGTGGGGGGGGGGGCGGTGAAGCAGGGGCATCAGCCACACAGCTGAGGAGAGTTTATTAGTCTCTCCATATTAGTGATTTCTTTAAGTACAACTAAATTCGCCCCTCCCAGTTAAGAAAATGAATCAGGAAAACAAGACTGCTGTTAAGCATTAAAACATTTAAGCAATAATCGAAGTGTATGTCCTTTACAAAAGTCTTCATTTACACCCAAAAGAAATGGAGATCACTAAGAGGTTACCAGAGACAAAGAATATTTGCTTATAAATACTAGTAAAAGAGTAATCGGTATAATAATAACTATAATAATTACAAATACCGATGCAATGAAAAGACCATCTGAAGATGCCAAGAAAGCCGTGCAGAAATGAAAGAAGAGATATTTTACAGTAACCGCTGGGTGTGTCAATACTCTGACGAGAACGTGACTCTACAGAGGACAAATAATGGCTCCTGGCTCCGTGGCAGCCTGTCTGGCTCCAGAAGATAAATGGGGAACGAGGACTTGGTAAGACAAGAAGCCAAGAAGACCTAACAGACATATGCAGAACTCTGTCCTAACAGAGTATACACTCTTCCCAAGAGTCCATGGGATTCCTTGCAGTATAGACATTAGAAATCAAATTATATATCCATATGTTTAAAACCATGAAGGAAATTGTTGTATCCATACAAAAGGAGATCTTTATGCAGCCATGCAGGAAAAATGAAATCACGGCATTTGTAGAAAAGCGGATGCAACTTGAAATCATTTATGCTAAGTGTGAAATAAGCCAGACTGAGAAAGACAAGAACCAAATGCTTTCTCTCGTCAATGGAGTCTAGATTTAAAACCACATCTATGTGCGCGTATTTGTACATTTGTATGGGTGTGTCTGTGCACTGTCCAATCAGAAAGTGGTCCACAAGGGAAAGGAAGAAGCTAGTAAAGGAAGCAGAGGTAGAGAGGCTACTAGAAAACATTGGATAGGAAAGCGGGAAGAGAGGAGCAGCTGGAAGGAGGAAGAAAGGTAATAGAAAATAATCACTTGTATTATGAAGATGCTGTAATAAAAAACATTGCCTATAATGTCAGTCACAAAAAAAGAGAGAGGGAAAGACAGACAGACATAGACAGACAGAGAAGGACAGGGAGATACAGAGAAACAGAAAGAGAAAACAAGGATGGGAGGGACAATACCAGGTACTCACAGAGGCCAGGAAAAGCACCCGACCGTTCCAGACTTGGAAATCTCCGCGCTCATGGGGCACTGGGGTCAGAGTTCAGAGAAGTCTTGGAATGGTTGTAGAGTTGAACTGAGTTCTGTCCAGACCTTTCCTATGCCTTTGTAATGACTCATTCTTACTGTCAATTTGACTGGATCTGGAGCCATCCATGAGACCAGCCTCTGTGGGGATTTCCTTGTTAACTAGAGTGAGGGCAGTGCCCTTCTGTGTTGTCCCAGACAAAGAGAGCCAAAGAGCAGGGAACTTTTGGCTTGTCCTTACATCTCTCCTGTTCCCAGTTCATCTCCTCTGTTGCTACCACTGCCACTGTCACAGCTGACGCTGTCCCCCACTGCCACCAGAATCTAGCTTCTCTGGCTCTTCAACATAGACTTAAGAGTGACTCTCAGGAACCCCCCAGGCCTTCTGGTTGGGACTGACACATCCAGCATCATGGCTGGAGAAGTCCGCACTCCCTGCTATTTCCAGTGGGCAGACAGCCATCATCGGCCTACCCAGCCCACATAGTCTAGGTTGATCTAATAAATACATAATACAAGTTTCTTTTATGTTTCTTCTATTCATTCTGTGTGTTCCTCTAGATATCCCTGACTAAATGTGTGTATGTGTGTGTGTGTGTGTGTGTGTGTGTGTGTGTACACACATGCACATCATACTATTTCTAAATAATCTGCCTGCATTCCGGAACAAAGATAAATAATATTCATGAGAATACAAAATATCCTGAACCAAATAGGCAATTTCACTGTCTGGCATTTAATAAAGTTACCAGGAGGCAATAAAAGAAAAAAATATATATATGGCCCATAATTAAGAGAAACATTTATTTACATTGACCCAGTCTTAGAAAAGCATGTGGGCCTTCTTGGGCCTGTTTGGGCCTGTCTGGGCCTGCTTGGGCCTGTTTGGGCCTGTTTGGGCCTATCTGGGCCTGCTTGGGCCTGTTTGGGCCTGTCTGGTCCTGTCTGGTCTTGTCTGGTCCTGTCTGGGCCTGCTTCTCCATGGTACTTTTCCTGTCTAGAGACTTGGAACAGCTTTTCTATACTTGCAGGATCATCTTATCCTCTTGTATAGAAAGGAATTAAACTTCTGAATGTTCCTGCCTGGAACCAACCCATGGGATAGACATTCATGTTCCGTTCCTCCATTGGTCCAGAGATTTTTTTTTTTTAAACCATGTCATCTTTTGCCTTTTTAACTTTCTGTTTTCCCATTCTGCTTCTTAGTGCTGTTTTGGAGCCCGGGGAAGCCTCCAGGGAAGTCACACAGGACCTCAGCTCCGTCCTCCCTTTCCTTCTCAAGTAACCACACAATTTTATCAAGCAAGACCTGAGACTTACACACTAAACACCAGGGTTCTGTATCACAGCTTCAAAAGATTGTTCAGTAACTATTTTCACACTTCCAATTACACTCAATGAAATCAAAAGTACTTACAAAAGGAGGAATTCCCCCCAGAGGTGGGACTTTCTTAGCTTTTGCCTAAGAATTTAAAGGCTTCTTTAAAAAAAAAAAAAAAAAAAAAGAAAGAAAGAAAAGATTTTTCTCAGATTCAGGAGCCAAAGCTCTCACAAGGAAGCTCATTCTCCAGGATCCCCAACATCATTCTTGCTGTTCCAAAAGCACAAAAGCCTGGGGATTTTCATCTCAGAGTCATGCCTAAGGGACTAGAACTCCTTGGCGGGCTAATTCTGAAGGCCAAGTGACATACAGAAAGCATACAGCATTGTCTTTGGAGTTTGGAGCTCCCTAAAATAAAAAAGATACTACTTTAAAAAAATTTCCAATACTGGTTGAATCCTTGGGCATCATCACAAGGGTGCTTTGGTTATATTTTAAATTGAAGAGAAAATCAGGAATGAGATGTATCTCTCTATCCACAACTATCCATTCAGCATTTTCTTATTGTTTATTTTCGGGAAAGGGTTCTTGTGTTTATTTATTTATTTTAAGAGACTGTCTTACGAATAGCCCAGGCTGGTGTTGAACTTGTGACCCTCCTTCCTCAACCTCCTGGGTGCTGGGACACCGTGGCTAGTCTTACTTTCTTTGTTTTTCATTCCTGTGTTCTTGAGTTAATTCCCCCTCTCTTCCTCCATACCCTCCGTGCCCCCTGCCTCGCTCCCTGTCCTTTACCAGTTATCCTACAGACCCGTGAACAGAAAAGCAAATGCAACCCGCTGCTGGTGCTGAGCACTTGATGCTGTGCTTTCTCCGGGAATGTGCCCTCCCAGGAGCCAGGAGTCAGCTTTACCACAGCCTCACCACAGCAAACCGGATGCTCAGCTCCCGGCTGCATAGTGCACACCAAGTTAGCCATACAGAGCACGTTACGTTTTTATCAAAAATCAGATAGTTCTTAAGTTTTCAACAACCGTATAATTAAAAGGGTGACATTTTCTGAGTGTGCTTTGTTCCCAAATGGGCATCATGCTTGGTATGTCGATGAGACATTTCCCATTTTTTATTCATTTACATATGCAATATCCGATGTGTATTGGACACTGGCCTGAACTATTTGACAAACTACCCTGCAAATATTCATTAGTGCAGTGCCTTTGACGTAGACCAAGGATCTTCTTAAGTTTCCATTTTTATAGATCAAGGTACAATCGTCCAAATGTATTGTAATTCTTTCAGCAAAGCATCTCTAACCCTCATATAGGAAGGGGACCGGCCACCTATATACACCCCCCACAAGAGTTTAGTCTGCAACTATGTACTATATGGTTTTCATTTGGCCACAGAGAATAGAGGAGCCCCACCCGTCTCCAATGGTTCATGCCAAGGCCTCACTGCAGAGCAGGACAGGAGGTGGCAATGAATGGATCTGTCTTCTGAACGTGTCACCCCGGCTGCCAGCTCCCTTTAAATGTTTTGTGACAGAAGGGCTTCTCGGTGTCTACCTCACAAAGTCACCCTCCTGTCAACTCAGTATCCTTGAGTCATGACCGTAAGTCACCGAGGGACTTATTTGCCCCCTTTTACATGTCCAGTTTGGAAAGTGAGAATTGAAGAAGTGGTTCTGTTTTGTACTGGGGGAAACACTGGAGTAGGGAGAAAGTTTCTAATGAAGTCCCATTTGCCATTCTCTCAGTGAGAACCCTTATGGGAGCCATGGGAGCCATCTTGGTGCTGGTCATATCCTAGAGCAAGCCCTGATGTTAAGGGGAAAGGGGGACGGGGCTCAAGCACTGTCTTTGTCAGCAGACAAGACAAGGTTCTAGAGGAATAATAAAAATTAGCCCTAAGGGATCCTCTGGGATTGATTCTTACACCGACTCCCGAGCTCCATTTACCATCACTGAAACCCGACATGTGCTGGGGGCACAGTTCGGGGGTGAGGCATTTGGTTGGCACACACAAGGCCTAAGTTCTAGGCCCAGAATTACATATACTACAAGTGCATATTATTCTCTCTCTCCTCTCTCTCTCCCTCTCACACACACACATTTCACAAATAGTTTCTGCTTCAAAATTAAACATACATATTTTTCAATAGCTGAGTGTAGAGATGTGTCCCTTGCCCTGCCTGTATCCAGCCTGGGACTATGTAAAGAGCACCAAGTCAGCCAGAGCTAGATAGCAAGACCTTGGCTGGAAAAAAATAAATAAATGAAAAGAAATTACCAAAGGAAGGCAGCAGAAAAAGAATGAGGTAAGCGAATGAAACACATTAGTGTTTGTTTTATAATGTAATATCAACCATACTCACTCACTTAGTTAGAAGTTAGTTAGTTAGAAGATATGGCTTAAAAACATCAAAAGTGACTATAGGGGCTAGAGAGGTGGTTCAATGGTTAAGAGCACTGACTGCTCTTCCAGAGGTCCTGAGTTCAAATCCCGGCAACCACTTGGTGGTTCACAACCATCTGCAATGGGATCTGATGTCCTTTTCTAGTGTGTCTGAAACAGTGTACTCGCATACATTAAATAAACAGAAAAATCTTTTTTAAAAAGAGTGACTATAAATAATAGAGCATAGTATATGATTTTTACAAATTTATAATTTTAAAGTGTAGGCAAGCACAATTGATTTCAGAATGCTTAACTAATGCAAAAATAAAGACATTACTGTACACCTATACTGTGTGGTAACATCAAAGTGATGGGAAATGTAGGCTTTCAAGACAGCTGCACTTTTGCTGTGATCCACTCTGGGCTTCCAGGAGGCTACAAGGAGAAAGAAAAGCTCAAACCCCAGCTGCTGAGGAGTGGGGGCAGGACTGTAGAGGTGCCCACTGACCTCCCTCCTGCACCAAGGCCTGAAGAAGTCGAGGAAACCAAGGTAGAGTAGGATTTCTAAAGGTGTGGAGAGAGGTCTCATTCCCAAGGGACAGTTGCAGGGAAGGGAAAGGACAAAAGGGAAGCCTGGGAGCAGAGAGGAGGAGAGTGCTCTGGAGAAGGCAGCTTCTTCAGGGAGGAGAAACTGGCCTTGAGCCTCAGCACTGAGGCTGGGCAGTTTGGGGAACTGTTTAGAGAAATGCTTCATACCCCCCATCATTAATCTTTCCTAAGGAAAGGCTTTGTTCTGCACCTGTATAAACAACCCAGATTTTTAAAACCTATATGCCTGCCCCTAATGTGTGAGACTATGTATTTATAGTGATAGCTTCCAGTCATCTATATGTAACACCTCTGCCTCCCATCTTTCTGCCCAAACCCCCCAGCTCTGCCCCACCCCCTTTTGCCTGGCCAGGCTTCCCTACAGTCAAGTTTAAGTTGTCCAAAAAACTCGCCACTGTCTTCAAGATGCGACTGCATTTCTCCACCCCAGAAAATCTGAGGGCACAGGAGCCTTTTACTTAAATTGTCACATGTTGAGTACCTCTCTAACACTACCCCCAATCACAGACAAAATGCACAAGAAAACTTCCAAAATCATAGCAAGCAGGATGGAATGTGTACAGTACCCATAACTGGGAGGCATCACCTTGAGACAAGGTGGACGTAAGCCTGGATGGGGGGAAATCAGCCCCTGCTAGCCACCTGTTAAGATACTTCCGGCTCAGGACTCAGCCATTTGTTCTGCTATAAAGACTAGAATTTGCTGGGTCTGTATCCCCCCTACCCCCACACCCACCCCCCAGTACCTGCTTGGCCCCCTCTCATCTGGAGCATGAGAGCCAAGCCAAGAGAAGTACAAGAAGACAACCACGGAGCGGAACTGGATGTGGGGGGGGAGTGGGGAGGGCAGGGGGGGAAGTCAGTCATAACCCAACCCTTTAAGAGAGAAATTCCTCAGTCTGGCACACAGTGGGAGCCCTGGGTGACATCTGTCTCTGATTGGGAACAAAACCCATCACTGTGAGCACACACTGCCTTCCACCTTAGAAATGAACAGGGAAACCTGGTTTGTCCCCTCTGGGGTAAGGTAAGGTGTTTTGTTGTGAGTTGAAATGTAACACAGTTCTATTGGGGAGCGGAACTTGGACTTCCTCTTTGTTTTATTATTGCTCTTTCTTTTCTTTTCCTTCCCCCTTTCCTTTCTCTTTAATTTTGGAAGGCAGCCTTGGGCCAGAGTCCACAACTTAATCTCGCGAGGGAGGGGGGACTCTTACAATAGTGCAAACTAATGTCCCTGTCCCTTGATGTGCGGTGAAGAGATTGTGGCTGCTGAAATGCTTAACACAGATTCCTGGTCCTACGTGTTGGCTCTGCCAATGAATTTTCAACATGGACAATGATAATACGTCCAGATCTTGTGTGAAGATGAAACGAGCCAAAGTAGAAAAATAAAAGGTGTGTTGTGGGCTGGGGTGGGTGGGCTGGGAGACAGGGCTAGGGGTCTGGAGAGTCAGGTTGTTGGAGCTGCTCCGTGTTTGCTCTCTCCCCATTCTGGCTCTGTGGAGCCTCGGATAAGCGAACACAGGGCATGAGGGACGAACTTGAATGACAGGACCCGCGGACAGACAGGGAGATGAGCAGCGGGGGGGGGGGGGGGGGGGAGCATGCCCGGATGCCTAAGTGCCCACTAAGACCAGCTGCAGGTGGAAATGGGATGAGTGGGAACAGGACCTTTGTCTTTTGTCCCCAAATCTCCTCTACCTCGCACAGATACCCTGAGGTCGGTCGTGGGTCTGGAGTCAGGAGTCCCGGCTTTGCCGGCACACATTCCTTGCCCCCTCCCTGATAACCGCTGGGTTCAGGAAAAAAAGATCCCCACCCCTTCCACGCCCCTGCCCCACCTCTTGTCCCCCTTTCAAACCCCCTCTACTTTGCAAGGGGGTGGTTTGTCCCAAAGAGTACAGATAAATAGTCCTGTCAAAAGGCGCAGCCTGCGGCTGTACTTCTGGATCCCGAGTCAAGTTCAGCAGAGCCCTGGGCTGGAGGGTCAGCATCTGATCGCGCCCTCTCCGGGCGCCCAGATCACAGGGGAGCCGCCTTGCCCGCAAGTCCCCATCTCCGCTCCTTCCCTGAGCTCTCCCACGCCCTACTCTCTGTCCCAGAGAAGAAGCCGGAGAGGGCGAGACTGGCCGGGGCGGAGAAAGGCGGGCGCGCGTGGGCGCCGGGGACTAGGCGATGTCCACCGGCTCGGTGAGTGACCCCGAGGACACGGAGATGCGGGAGCTGCAGCGGGTCTACCCGGCCCCCACCTCCAAGAGGCTGCCCCTGCTCCGCTCTGAGCGCAGCTACGCCTCGCCCAGCGACAACTCTTCGGCGGAGGAGGAGGACCCCGACGGCGAAGAGGAGCCCGGCCCCGGGGGAGCCTCCGGAGGATGCAAGAGGAAGCGTCCCCGTGGGGCTGATGCGGGCAGCGCAGCTGGCGGTGCGGGGAAGAAGCCGCTCCCGCCCAAGGGCTCGGCCGCCGAGTGCAAGCAGTCCCAGCGGAACGCGGCCAACGCCCGCGAACGCGCCCGGATGCGCGTGCTGAGCAAAGCCTTCTCCAGACTCAAGACCAGCCTGCCGTGGGTGCCGCCGGACACCAAGCTTTCCAAACTGGACACGCTGCGCCTGGCTTCCAGCTACATCGCGCACCTGCGCCAGCTGCTGCAGGAGGACAGATACGAGGACAGCTACGTGCACCCCGTGAACCTGGTAAGGTGGCTACGCGAGGCCCGGGGACAGGAGGTTTCTGGAACTGGTGGTAGGGAATCTGGTTTAGTGGCCCCCAAGTCGAATCAAGGCAAGAGGAGCCAGTGATTTTTCTGAGAGAAAATCATCCATCCATCTGATCCGTGTCCGATCCTTTGCCCGCTGACAGCTATCTGTTAACACCCTGTTTCCGGGGTAAAGTGTGGCTCCCCACTTGGGAGTATTTCTGCGCTTTTAGGCCAAAATTGGGGGGAAAAAACTCAGTTGCTCAACTTTTTTCAGGCACAGGTTTAAATCGCTAGTGCTGCTTTCTTGAAAGGGGGGGCGGAGGGGGAGGGAGACCTAACTTTTTAAAAGAAAAGTGAGTGGTTTTAAACAAGAGAAAAGAAAACATTAACGCAGGATAGTTTTCCTGGACGCTATTATCCGGAAAGTCCCTGTCTAATCTGCCAGCTCCCTGAGCTTGGGAAAGATCTCATCCAAACTTACTCAGAATCATCAAAAGGCAGCGTGTGTGTTTGGGGGAGGGGACGTTAAATCATAAAATCCTAAACTCTAGCACTTTTCACAGAAAAATCATATGGGCAAACCACGAGGAAGCACGGATGTATGCTGACGGTCTCAAATAATCAGTAACTAGTAGGATTAAAATTCTAATCGAAGGACACGGGACACACACGTTTCCAGAAAGACAATAAAAGCCAGGGACCTCCGGGGGTTCCCTTGGGAACGTGGTTGCGTTTTGTGACTGCTTCTCCTCTTCGGTAACTGGTGCTCATTTTGATTTTTTTTTTTTCAGACGTGGCCGTTCGTGGTCTCTGGACGCCCAGACTCTGACACCAAAGAGGTTTCTGCAGCCAACAGGCTTTGTGGAACTTCCGCTTAGATGGACAACATCACTGCTGGTGGATTGTATTAAATACAAAGGACCTGGCCAAGGAATTCCGGACCTTCTCCTTTCCCTGGGCCTGTGAACAAGACAGGTGACATGTGGTTGCCTTCCTGAAGCACAGGTGGCCGAGGCTACTGCAAATCAGTGCAAACCCCTGGAGCCAAAAAGAGCCCAGTTTCTGGGGAAGAATGCGCGGACTAGGTGCAAACTTGGGGCTTTAGCTCTTAGCACAACACCCCTGCCATCTGAGTTCAGTGCAGAAATGGTCGGTTTTGAAGCTAATCTCGATCTTCCTTACAGTTGATGGCAAGATCCTGTACAGCCAGGTCCTTCTGTGGCCATGGCTGAGAGCTGTTTCCCAGAGCTAGGAAGAAGCCCTTGGCATTAGATCTGCCCAGGAGCCTGTCACTAAGGGCAGAGTTGCTAAGAGCCATGGCATACTCCCACCAGGCAGGATGGAGACTTACACCACCAGACTCTGATTTTGCCCTCACTCCCTGCAGGGCCTTTCCTGACCCCCTTCCTCTGTTTAATCCTTGTTGGGGCTACCTGCCACACTGGTCTCCATTCAGTGAGTGCAGCTTGTTTATGGGGTTTCAGTTCCTTCCCTCCAGACTGTCCCCAAAGTCTTTTCTTACTGCCCATTTGGGGACACACGCTTCATCCTGTAACCCGGCCACCCTGCCACAGCACAGCCTTCTGTGGGTTTCCCGGGACGCACTGTTCTTCCTGGTCCAAGGACTTCGCAGGGTGGGTGGCTGGGGCTGGCCTTTATTATACTGGTTTCTACCCAGTGCACGGGGCTTAGTGGCCCTGGCGATGCTGCACTACCACGGTAGCTAACATATGTAAATAAATTTATTTTTTTATGAACAAAACATGTGTTACCAGAGTCTTTTCTAAGGCTTGTTTGGTGTGGAACTCAGCTTTAAATAGGGAGGACTCTCCGTTCCTGGTTGTCTTTGTTGAAAGGATGGTGACAGTGTCTGTTTACTCAGAGATTCTCTCTCCTCTCCACTGTGTATGCAGACATGCATGAGAGGCTTGCATGCTGTTCCTGCTACCCCCTCGGTGCTGGAATTCCCAGCATGGCTGCCAGAATGAACCACCATGTCAAATCAAGATACTCTGTGTTTCTGATCTTTCCAGAGGTAGAAACTCCTGGAAAGCAAGAACCAGAAGCCCGGTTAAAGCTGAAATACTTTGAGGTCTGGGTTGCCTGGGGGGTTGGGGTGGGCTACAAACACATCTAAAATAAATATAGTATATTAATTAGTAATTTTTAATCCTCATTGCTCTGCCTGTGTCTGTCTGTCTGTCTCTGTCTCTGTCTCTCTCTCTCTCTCTCTTTCTCACACACACACACACACACACACACACGCACACACACACACTGAGATATACACACACACCTTCTCCAGCTTGACCCACACCCTAGTGTTTCCAACAGTAAGTCCTTCAAGAACACTCCACCATCCCTGCCCTCTGGAGTCCAGAGCTCTTAGATCTGACAGGCAGAATAAAGTTATAGGAAAGCCGTTTGTATTGTACTACAGTCTGCCCAGTAATGTAACTGCTGTTTTCAATGCCCACCACCACATTTTCAGCATCATGTCCTTATTTATTTATCTATCTATCTATCTATCTATCTATCTATCTATCTATCTATCTATCTATTTATTTATTTATTTATTGCAAGAGCTACAAGGTCTGCAGTGGTTTTCAGTTGGCAGTCCCTCTGAAAACAAAACTCATTTTTGTAGATAAAAGTACCTAAAGATCTGCTAGACTGAGGTTCTGCCCGTGACTTCATAAACCCCAAATACTGTTTTCTTGGCCATTGAGGAAACACAGCTGGATTTTTGTTAAGAGGTGAGATGGGGTTGTGGGGGGGGGTATGATTTCCTGTTTTGAACCAAACCAAACTGAAACCCCAGAAAACTGCTTTCTGACCCTGTTTCTGGAGCTTGTAATCAGTCTCCAGAAGGCTGGTCCTGGGGTCAGTTAGGAGCTGGGGGGCTGAGAGGTGATGTAGGTTTTCTATGACATCATGGGGAACCCAAAACTACTGATGGCAAGATCCCAAGGCATGCTGGGTAATTCAGCTATGAGGTCTGAACAGTAGAGGACCAGCGTCTGCTCTAGGCCTGGTATATGATAAGCCGTGTATCTGGTTAAGAATCTGGTGTAGTGGCTGACTGACTCTGTGCTTGGTGTGCTAACACAGAAGGGTTGTCTTGAGTATGAAGATCACACAGACACAGAAGGGGTGCCCCTGTCTGAAACAGAACTTTCAAATACGAAGTAAGGATGTTTCCAAGCAGACTCTGACGGAAGAGTGGGGGACATAAGATTGCTGCCCCAAAGGGAAAGGAACTGCACAGGAAGACCAACAGAATCAACTCACTTGGACCCTTGTGGGGAACTGGACCCTTGGGACTCTCAGAGACGGAACCCCTGACTAACGAGCACACATGGGCTGGACAGAGCCCCTCCCCCAGCACGTATGTGCAACTTGGTCTTCATGTGGGTCCCGAACAACTGAAGCAAGGCCTATCCCGAAAGCTGTTGTCTGTCCGTGGGGCGTGTCCTTCCAGCTGGGCTGCCTTGTCTGGCCTCAGTGGGAGAGAATGTGCCTAACCCTGCAGAGACTTGATGTGCCAGGTGGGGGACACCCAGTGGGGCCCCACCCTCTCAGAGGAGAAGAGGAGAGGGGTAGAGGGAGGATTTTGGCAGTGTATGACCAGGAAGGGGCAGTGAGCAGAATATGAAATGAATAAAAATAATCACGTTTCCAAGTATGGTGGGAGAAGGAAAAGGCAAGAGGATGGCCATGAATTATCCAGGCCAGCACAGACTACAGCGTAAGACCCTGTCTCACGAAACAAACAATAGTGTGCAGGCTAAATTTATGCCAGCCTGACACAAGCCAGACTCATCTGAAGGGAGAAAAGGCTTCCATAAGATCCAGCTGTGGAACAGTTCTGTTGTTGTTTTTTTAAAAAGTGATTAATGAAGGATAGTCCACAGCACTGGGTGGGGCCATCCCTGGCTCAGCCCATTGTGGGTGGAGCCATCCCTGGCCCAGCCCATTGTGGGTGGAGCCATCCCTGGGATGGTGGTCCTGGGTTCTATAAGAAAGCAGGCTGAGCAAGCCCTGGGAAGCAAGCCAGTAAGTAACATTCCTCCATGGCCTCTGCACTAGCTTCTGCCTCCTGGTCCATGCCCTGTGTGAGTTCCTGTCCTGACAGAATTCAATAAGGAACAATCATATGGAAAGATAAGCCAGGTGAAACCCTTCCCACCCACAGCTTGCTTTTTCCACCATATTTCATCAGAGTAATAGTAACCAAAACCTGGACAGAAATTGTTACAGGACAATGAACTATTGTTACCGCAGACACACCATGTGCTTCAGGGAGCATTGTGGAAAGAAAAGGTTGCTACAGCCTGTCATCCCCCTGCCTTGGAGGCTGCAGAAGAAGGATCACAAGCTGACCACTGTCCAGAGCTGTGGGGCATTAGCTTATATAATTCAAACAATAAAAAAAAAACCCACAGGGAAGTGGGTTCAGTGTTGGGATTGCCCTTGTGACAGCGTCTCAAAAGAGCAAACAGACCTACCACAGAACACTGACAGTAGCAAACATTTGGATGGATAGAGAAAAGGAGGATATTTTCAAAGCTCCACATTTGAAATGGGTTGTTTCCTCATCGTTTTCTCCTCTCAGATTGCCCCATAAGCAATCACACGGACTTCCAACCCACTGACTTACATGGACAGTGCTTCTATCATATACTTAGAATTCACCTTTAATGGCAGCCTGTGTGAAATTCTATAACTGATACAGAAGAAAAAAAAATCCCAAGAAGCTTCTGCCTCATGGATTTAGTGAAAAGTTTCTAGCAAGATACAGCAATGAAAAAGGAGAGGGCGGTGGTGCAGATCAGAGCCACAGATACTGCCCAGGGCAGGGGTGCAGATCAGAGCCACAGGTACTGCCCAGGGCAGGGGTGCAGATCAGAGCCACAGGTACTGCCCAGGGCAGGGGTGCAGATCAGAGCCACAGGTACTGCCCAGGGCAGGGGTGCAGATCAGAGCCACAGGTACTGCCCAGGGCAGGGGTGCAGATCAGAGCCACAGGTACTGCCCAGGGCAGGGGTGCAGATCAGAGCCACAGGTACTGCCCAGGGCAGGGGTGCAGATCAGAGCCACAGGTACTGCCCAGGGCAGGGGTGCAGATCAGAGCCACAGGTACTGCCCAGGGCAGGGGTGCAGATCAGAGCCACAGATACTGCCCAGGGCAGGGGTGCAGATCAGAGCCACAGGTACTGCCCAGGGCGCAGGAGGAACCTTGAGCTCAGTCCCCTAGCAGCAAACAGCCTGGTGGGCCACACACCTGCAGCTCCAGCCATGGATCAGAAGTTCAGCCATTCAGCTACTCAGGGTCTCCACACCAAACAAACCATAACAAAAAACTCCAAACATAAAAAAAAAAAAAAGAAAGAAACCAAACATAAAAGAAGGAGTTCCATTTCCTGTAAGCCCTAGATTGAACCGCTGACTCTGTAGGGCAAGAGTTAGCATGGAGAACCACAAAGCTCCCATTTCTTCGACACTGTGACTCAAGCATGTACTGAGAAAAAGGAGGGGGTGAGGGAGGGAGGAAAGACAGACAGACATCCCGAAGATTTCTCTATCCCCACATCCCGTCAGTTTGTTTCAGAGATCTGAATGGGAAATACGGAAGCAGGGACCGGGAACTGTGCGGAGGTGGTCGGAGATCAGGCAGAAGCGAGGAGCCCACCCTTGGGATCCCACTTGATTCTGCTCTGAGTGCAAAGGCTGATGGAGTTAAAGTTGCTGAATGACAAGAGATGAGTAAACTGAAAACACTCTGCTGGGGGCTTTCTGGGGACCCAGAGCTCCTTGCTGACGGTGGTCCAACCATGGTGACTCATCAGCCGAGAGCAAAAGCCCCCATCCACACTCTTCCTAAGATGAGTGTTTCAGAAGAAGTGAGTTCTGCACTGTAATTTTGAAACATTGGGTGTTCTTTAGTCCCCGGTACTGAATTGATTTTGTATGTAATCTTTTGCTCTAGGGTTTAATTTTCATTTTAGCCTGGTGGCTCCTTCAGCAGACAGCAATAGCAGTGACGTTTGGTAATTATAAAGAGATTTTTACAGGCACAAGGTTTTGGTTTGGTTTGGTGATTTAAAAAAAAAATGCTTCATCAAAGAGGAGGATGAGGAAACCATCCCCTTCCCATCAAAAAAAGAACAGAGTAGAACATCTGATTTTAACAGGTACCAGGAGGGAATTTTGCTTGACTCTCTTGGAAGATGTTAAACTTACGACTCAGAAAGTCATCCGAGTCATAGGTAGCACACCAGGTAAACTCACAACTGACTTCTCCCTGCCAGGAATCTAGCATGTGGCTCCTTCTGTAACAGATGCCTTGCTATGTCTTCTTTCAATGAGACTTCCCTATCCACTGTGGCAAACAGGGATTGCACCTCTCCACTTGACACTGAACATTTATCTTTCTTTATTCTGGTAGCTCTGGGGGTTATTTTTCTTTTCTCTCCAGTAGTGAAACTTGATACAGAGAAATCTTTGAATGTGTGACATTTAAAAAATATCAAAAAAAAAAAAAAATAGACAGAGCAAGAAATCTGTGTGTCTTGGTAACCATAATTAGTATGGGGCCCTGGTTACTCTGAGGCCCCAGCCTTCTCCTCTGCCTTTGAGTGGCTTTGCTGCCAAGGGAAAGCCTGCTGCTACTCAGGAAGCTGAAGTAGGAGCAGATTTACTGGGGCTACAAAGTGAGTTAAAGCTTAGCCTGGACAACTCATGAGACCACATCTCAAAATTAAGAGTAAGAAGGCTGAGGACGGCTTGCAAGATAGTTCAAAGGTAAAGCCTAATAATTTGAGTTGGATCACAGAACCCACATGGTGGGAGGAGAGAATTAATTTCCTTAAGCTGCTCATTATCCACTGGCTGCTAGCAATGTGCTGTGTCATGTATGTGTCCCCCCACACATGACACACTAGATAGAATGATAGATAGATAGATAGATAGATACATAGATACATAGATACATAGATAGAAAACATAATAAAAGAGAGACATCTGAGGATCTAAGTGGTAGATCACCGACCAAGCATGTAAGAAACCAGCTGTTCTTCCCTTTTAACTAAAAAAAGATTCTCTTTGAGACAGCGTTAGATTCTTTATTGCTTGGATAAGAAGAACCATAGAACAATTGATAGCAGGAGCTTGTCTTTGGAGCAAAACACACAATATCTACGTGGACCATCTCGTCTCTGAGCAGTGGATGGGCAGAGAGTGGGTATCGAGAAGCTTCTGCCTTTTACCCTGCTTTGTTTTAAAATAGCTGTGCTCCATCCTGGGCTATCTGATGAGTAAGACACAGAAGCACCTAGGCAGCCACCAAGATGTGGCTGAGTAAGAAAATGTGGTGCATGCGTATAATAGAATCTTATCGGGCTATAAAGAAAAATAAAATTGTGACATTTGCAGAAAACAAACAAACAAACAAAAAAGGTCTGGAGCTAGAAATCATAGTTTTAGGCAAAATAAGCAGCTTCAGAAAGATCGATGGCATTCTTTCGCTCCAATGTGGGGCCCAGATTTAAATTTCTATACACATAGCAAATGCAGGAAGGAAGAAATGTAAAGGGGGAGGAAGGAATATATTGTTATGAAAGCAGGGGAGGATTGTTCAGAGGGAGAAAGGGGAAACAAGAGGCTGAGCAGGCAGCAGGAAAGGCGAGAGACTCGGACACTGATGTACATGCACGGGTGTGGGTGTGTCCCGGAGAGACTTGCTTCGAATGTTACTCAGAGCAAACTGTCTGTGTGTCTTTTTTGAGTTTGTAAAAACTCCTCTTCCAGAGGAACAGAGTTCAGTTCCCAGAACCGACGCTGGGTCGCTCACAGCCACCACCTGTGGTGCCCGACACTCTCTTTTCATCTCTGAGGGCACTTGCACACATACGCACACGCGCACAGACATGCACACACATGTGTGCAACAATAAAAACAAACCTTTAAATGAAAAGGTGAGTTTCATTTTCTCCAGCCCAAGCTCTCAGGTTCCCAAGTTGATCCTGTAATTTCTGACTCTACACGCGTGGCCTTAGGCGTCCTGTATGAGTGGGATATCCAGGACATCCCTCCCTCACTGACCTGCTGTGTTTTCTAGAGCTTGCGGTCTGACTCGGAGCCTTACGCTTGCTGGAGAAGCTCTTTAACAGCGCTCTGGACCCCAACCCTTGCCAGCAGGTGAGAACAAAAGTATAGAAATGAGACTTGCTCAGCACAGGCTCTATGCACCATTAAGGCTAATTTTTTAAGATAAAGGTCTTCATTGTCTTCTTACAATAACTGAAATACCCTTATCTTTATCATCTGTAGTTAGATCTTTTCTTCTCCTGTGCTACTTTCGGCAAAGGTTCTACCGTGCTTTATCTAATTTTCCTTTATTGGTCTCTTTTGCCACTGAGAAGAAAATTTCATTTGTCCTCATCTCAAAAGTTACTTGCCCCAGCACTTGGAAGGCAGAGGCAGGCAGGTCTCTGAGTGCAAGGCCAGCCTGGTCTACAGCATGAGTTCCAGGACAGCCAGGGTCACACTGAGAAACCACATCCTGAAAAACAAAAATAGAGGCAGAACAGGGACGGCCATAGCACTCCGTACAGAGGACGATGTGTGAGGGTAAAAGCACATTTTAGAGTCGCTGAGTGTCACTGATGCCATCTCAGAATCCTTGTCACAGCCAGCAGCCACTGAAATACATCTGTTCTCTACCACACCACTGTGTATCCAGGTGACAATGGGTTTTCAGCCAAAGACAATACAGCACAATCAAGTGGAGTAGGAAGGAGGGCAGTGGAAGTCGCTACATTTTGATATATTGGGGGGGGGGTGGGAGGTGGGGGTTGGGGGGTGGGGGGTGGGGGGAAAGGATTTTCAAAACAGATACAATCCTTAAAAACACAACGCCATGCCATGCTTCCTATTAAAATATTTTGGGAAACTGTCTATAGCTGTCTCCTGAGAGACAATGACAGAGGCAAATGCTCACAGCCAGCCACTGGACTGAGAATGGGGTCCCCAGTGGAGGAGTTAGAGAAAGGACTGCAGAATCTAAAGGGGTTTGCAACCCCATAGGAAGAAGATCAACCAACCAGACACCCAAGAGCTCCCAGGGAATAAACCACCATCTCAAGAGTGCACATGAAGCGACCCATGGCTCCAGTTGCATATGTAGCAGAGGATGGCTTTGGGAGGAGAGGCCCTTGGTCCTGTGAAGACTTGATGCCCCAGTGTAGGGAAATGACAGGGTGGGGAGGCTAGAGGGAGTGGGTGGGGGGGGTGGGGGAGCACCCTCATAGAAGCAGGGGGAGGAGATAGGGGGTTTCCAGAGTGAAAACAGGAAAAGGGGATAACATTTGAAATGTAAATAAAAATATCCAATTAAAAATAGTCATTAAAGCATTCATTTGGGTTCACTTTTGTAATAAACGAAAACTTTATTTTGTTCCTGTTTAACTTCAAATTCAATAGATATCAGCAGATACAAGCAAAAGTGTTCTTGATTGAATCTGTGATAATTTTCAAACCTGTGCATAGACTAGAGGTCAAATGAGTTTGTTTTTTGTTTGTTTTTTATAATTATAGGCCTATATAATTCCAAAAGTTTCTTTGGTAAGTAGAGATTGTGTGTGTCAGATTTTATGACAGCCTCTGCAGGACAGGTGCCCAAAGATTGAGTCTCAATGGAATATGGAGGTGAGAGAGTTTAGGGTGGTGGTTTAGACGCATCGTGCGACAGGCATGCTACAGGACAGGGTCCGAGCTACTTCCTGAGGCTACACACAGAGGCGTTTTGGACACCTCTCCTTCCTTTCCTTCAGCCCATGTCTCCAGTCTTTCTTCTGCACACGAACTTAAGCCTTAGCCTTAGGACTGGCACTAGCTCTCCAGTGACAGGGAACAGTACATCTTGAATCTAGACTGTAAAATACAGTTTCGTTTGTCCATACACTGGCACAGATTAAACTTACCATTGTAGCCTTCTGATGCCCTAATTAAAACTGTATTTTAAAAAAAAATTTCAACTCTCAGTAAAATACTCTGTCACTGTGGCAGGTGGCTGGTCAATACAAGCATTCATGAAAATACCAACGAATACGGGGCACAGCTTCTGAAACTGTAGACAGCCACCCTCAGTGGGATAATTGAACACCAGTGTAGCAACAAGGTTTCTGAATACGGGGTAAACAACACTTAACTAAGAATCCAATGTGCCAACCCTAAATGTTTCTGGCAGTGATTGCCCGTGGTGCATCCCAGACTCTCAGGACAGCCTTTGTATACCTTTTTGTCTTGTGCATTTATATGCTTGTGTAAAACATGCTCACATTCAGGGGTGGGTTGTTCACATGCACACATGTGCCCATAGAAGCTCAACATTGATCCCACCCATCTTTCTCAATTGTTATGCCCTATTTATTCTGTAAGATCTCTCGGAGTACACCAGCTCCAGCTACTCAACCTTGCCTTGGGATCCCAGCTCTGCCTCCTAAGGACTTGTGTTTTAGGCAGCTCACATGCCCCTGCGTGCCACTGTGCACGGATTCTGTATATCCTGCCTCTGGCTCTCACTCTGGGAGTGTATCTCCTTTGGATCCACGTCTCCATCCCCAGTCGAGGTTCTGAGCACGCAGCACGTACACTTTGGATCATGAACATTGTCACATCACACAACACCACCGGATGCCACTGAAAGAGTTCCCCTCACATTCAAGACTGTGGCACGTGAAATCTCGAGTTCTCACTGTTGGTGTAAAGGCTCCTTTGCTTACAGAAACAATGGCAAACAAAGACTGTTAATATTTTTCTGAAGACATTCCTCAGTTTAAGTCTCAAGTCCGTGTGTCTTCAGATTGTACCGTGTTGGGATGTTTGATTGCAAAAGTTTCTGTTAAGAGTTGCTGACCTGATTTTCATGAAAAAAGTTTCACGTGTTTTGACTTGAGGTTATGGAAGAATTTTTGTCAGTTCTTAAAATGGCCCTACTGTGGGGCTCTTAAAGTTTCTGGATAATTCTGATGACACGTGCTGCCAATCTGAGGTGTTTCTGGCAGTCCTCACCTGTGTAGCATCCCAAGATGTCATTTCTATTATGCATCTGTGTGAATGTCACTATCGATGACGAGATGCTTTATTTCCCACTCCCACATGATGCCACCGCTTTCTGGTTCCTAGGGTGTGCACAGACTCTGTCTGCTGTCTTTCTCAGCAGAGATCTCAGTGTCTCTATTCAGAAGGTCTAAGACAAGTGGAGGGAAACCAAGGGCACCACGACACAAACCACTTACTAATGGTTTGTTAGGTTCAAAGCTTTATTCCACATTCTTCATTTCTGTTCTAAATACTCCCTCTTAATACGTGTACAAAGGGGGCTGTCTGAGTAAATTATGAAACACAGGCTGAGGGATGAGATTTAAAGCTATTTTACTGTGATACTCTTGGCTGTCAACTGGATGGGATTTAGAGTTAGCATGGAAAGACACCTCTGCTTGTATCTATAAGGATGTTTCCAGAATGATTTACCTGAAGAGGGAAGCCTTAAATGGAACGTGGCCCAGCTTGTCCACAGACTGTGGTCTTTCCCAACTAAAGGAAGCATGAACAGAGCATGAGGGTTCATTTCTGTGTTTTCTGACAGCAGACATCGTGTGATCAGCTCCTGGATGCACGCTCAAATGCTGAGCCAGAATACACCTTTCCTTCCTCAAGTTGACGTTGCTTAGTATTTGGTCATAACAATGAATGGGGGGGCAACTAATGTTCATCCTAAGGACAAATGTTTATTAGTGTTAAGAGGGTCTCACACAATATTTTTATGAGCTTTTTAGCAAGCATTCTGCATTGTGTTTGATTTGCTCTGGAACAAAAAGTACCGCAAAAACAAAGAACAAACAAAGAGCTCACGAAACAATATCCAAATAAAAGACATCCTAGGGAAAAGGTACTTTAACAATGGCTGAATTTGTTTGAGCTCCTGGAAGACAAGACTTTCTGATACGTGATGTACAGAGTTTCCCCTCCTCCCAGCAGGATGCTGTTCTTGATTTCCTGGAGATGCTTGGATTCCTTTGGTTTCTTAAGTGGTTCCCTAGCACTCCCTGGACCTCACCTTCAAAGTGGTTCCTATCACCGGTGTGATTCATCTGAGCTGGAGTTTGAGGTGGCTCAGCTTGGCTTCTGACGGTGTATGGAATGGACAGATGGACTCAGAAGACAGATGGAGGTTAGAAAGAAGCCCACTGGGGTGGCTTTCCATTAGCGGTTGTTATGATGTGATCACATACTGGACGTAGGTGATGAAAGACAGGAAGAAAGACAATGACTGTGAGAGTTCTGACTGGGGCCAGACAGAGGACACTGAAGTCACCATGAGTCATGGCTTACCACCGATGTGTTCCAGGGCAAGTCCAAAATGGTGCGGAATTCAGAAAATGTACCGTGCACTAAGGGAACCTGCTGCTCATTGGCTTGGTCAGAGTAGAGTCATCAAAGGAAGTACACTGACAACCAAACTGCACAGCAGAGACGTGAAGCCTGGTGACAAGACTCTTGCCTTAGCTCCATGTGAGGACCACTCTTTCCTCTCACTGGACCTAAGCATCTTCAAAGTAGAGACAATATATTTACATGTGGCATCTTCTACAATTACAAACCTGATTTATCTGGTACGCAATAGATGATGAATAGATATCTGGTTTTAGATAGAAAGTCGTTATTTCTCTTTAGCTGGAGCTCTCTCTTTCTTCATAGAATGATGTTAATTTTCAGAATTTCTTGTCTTTGAATCACCCAACATAGTTATCACAGAGGCTAGGAAAGTGTGCAGTCAGTTGTTAAGACTTGGCATGAGCTCTACTTTTCATCTGACTACTTCAAAGATTTTTTGGGTGAAAAAAGAACTGATTGAGTGTGGGCAGTAAAAGGAGAAAAAAGATTCAAAATCAGAGGAGATGTGCTGAGCCCTATGTGAACACTTCACAGTTGTTATTACTTTAACCACCCATAAGATACAGTAACGTGAATCTTCATTTACTCATAAGGAAATCTGAGGCTCACAGACTTTAGGAATGTGCCAGGCTACACAAGATAAATGCTAGTATTAGCTTTAAACTATTCCTTTTAATTCAGAACTGCATTGTATCTTCAAAGGATTGTTTGCCAGGAGCAAGAGAAAAGTGTGTGTGTGTGTATGTGTGTATATGTGTGTATGTGTGTGTAAGTGTGTGTATGTGTGTGTATGTGTGTGTATGTGTGTGTGTATGTGTGTGTGTGTAAGTGGAGACCATGCAGGCCAAGGTCATGCTAAGTGCTAACTTGAACTTTACCTTGGATGTGAACTCAAACCGGTAGATGAGCCACAGAACTACATCTCGATAAAGAGTTGAAATAGAATAGTCAGGAACCTAAGTGCCAACGCTACCCAGGAAACACTTGAGTCTCTAAGCAAACCTTTCCAGTTTGTCATCCTCATTTTTCACAGATATGAACTGTTTCAAGTCACCCACTCTCTGTGTGCTCACTGGAGGGAAGAGGTCCAACTTCACCAAGGAAAGAAGGCAGAGGAAGGCAGAGCCAGCTAAAGCCCAGATGGGTGTCCCTCCTGTGGTGAGGACAGTCAGTTCATTTTGTACGTAGGGGTTGTTTAAATGGGTTTCAGATAAAGACACTTTCTGATCCTCACTGGAGAACCAGAGTTTCCCAAGCTTCGCCAGTGGCGAATCTGATTTGAAGTGTGTGTGTGTGGGGGGGGGGGGGTTACAATGGATTCAATGAAAGTCACCAAGATGTGTGGTGCCCTCTGGCATCAGAAGGTACTTATCTCTGTACTTATTCGGACATATGTGGCAGAGATTTCAAAGGATCATGAAGGTATAATATTTCTGAGCTACAAGGTGCCTCCTGTTCGATTTACCATGCTAATTAAATGCTTAACAAAATTACCTAGGCACAGAGTACGGTGTGAGAATTTAAAATTATAATCCCTTCAAACCGTGTAACTACTTAGGAAGGGTTTGTGAGAGAAATATAGCCACTTAAATACGAGGGCGGTAGGCCAGGGTGTTTGGAAGCCAGCCTATGGGTCCTTGTCTGTCCCGGACTTGAGAAGAGCTTGGCTGGAAGGCTGAGCTTCTATCTTCTCCAGACCTGTACCTGAGCAGCTTCCTCTCCTTCCTTCCCACCCGTCCTTCCCGCATAACTAAAACCAGCACTGTGCCTGCATCTAATGAAAGACCCCCTATGACAGTTAACTGATGTGGAGAGCATTTGACAACGTCCAGCACCTTGTCCTGAGATGCAGCTACACACACACACACACACACACACACACACACACACACAAAACAGGGGAGCTTCCACCATGTTACAGAGGCATTGCAAAAAGACCCCACAACTGCCATGACATCAAACCAAGTGTGGGAAGGCTGAGAACTTTCCCCAGAAGACCAAAGGAAAGATGTGTGCGTTGGTCATGATGTTCAACATGCCACTGAATGCTCTCTGGTCAGAAAAACAGCGACATACTCACTAAGACATGGAGGAACACTGGTAGTGTAGCGTTTATAATAGATGGCTCTAACTGCAGTTACTGCTACACCAGAACTAACAAACTTAGAGAAAGAAAACTTTATTTCACTTACGGTCCTGGCATGTTCCGTCCGTGATCAGCTTTGCTGTTCTGAGGCCTGGGGGAGCGCGGGGGAAACAAGCTGCCAACTTTTCATCTGAGATGTTAGAACAGGGGCAGTGACTTCACAATCTCCTAAGCATGGGACTGAAATACCATCCACTCAGCCCGCCTGAGTGGAACATTCCAGATCCAACTAGACCTAGATGAGAGTCCAGACACAAAGCTTCCGTTTACATGAACTCCGGAGACAAAGCATAGACGTGGTGAGCACGGGAGACGCTGCTTAATGGCCAAGGAAGGGCTTTATTCTGGAAGACTGACATTGCTCAGAATCTTAGATGGTAGGTGAACTAAATGTCGTTTAATTTATTTTATGGCCTCGACAATCTGTCATCAAGTTCAAGAAAACTGGGACCTTTCGGAAGCCACCTCCACGGACAGTCTACTAACTCACACACTTGGGGATTCTGCCACTACTTCAAACAGCAGAATTGAAGTAAGCCAGAACCTCGGGCATGTGAGTCCCCCTCGGTCCCTGTGAGCGCCCAGCGGCAGTAGCCCTCACCGAAGAGTGTTGTTAGCTCGCCACCTTGTGCTAAGTACTGGAATAGCAGGCGGTGCTCAGGCAGAGCCTATTGGCCTCACAGAAGCGCTGTCCCTCCCCGTCCCCACCGACCTACGACCCTCCCACCCCTGCCCTGGGCCTCGGCGACTTAGATCATTGGTTTGGGATGGCACTCAGTTTGGCTATAGCCTACTAACATCTCCTAGCAGCACCAAGACCAGGGAATGTCTGGGAGAAGAAGCGACCCAGAACCTGGGACCCAGGAGGCTGCAGGTCTAAGTGGGCTTAGCGGGATTTGTCACAAAGACCCCAGGGCCTACCCCGTCTCCAGACAGTGCTGGTGCTAATGGGGGTCCTGAGAAGCAGAGAGGGTTCTTGAGGACCCAGCTCCATTCCTGAAGGTCAGCTGACCGAGTCGCTCCAGGAGGGCCCAGTGCATAGGCTGTTTTCTCAAAACTTGGGCCATTCTCCTCCTAGGAACTGTGTATCTTATCCATGCGCAGTCATGGGTAGAAAAGAGAGAACGTGCAAAGCAATGCCGTGGGAAGGGGGTGTACCGCCTCCATCTTCACGCATTGCTCACAAATTGCACCATGGCTAGTGATTAGAGGCAGGCATGGAGGAAGCTGCTGAGACATGGCTCCCTTCTTTTTTTCCCTCCCTTTTTATTGGATATTTTATTTATTTACATTTTAAATTATAGCCCCTTTCCAGTTTCCCCTTCATAAGCCCCTTATCCCATCCCCCTCTCTCTGCTTCTATGAGGATGCTCCCACCCACCCACTCTTACCTCTCTGCCCTAGCATTCTCCTGCATTGGGGAAATCACAAAACCAAGGGTCTCCCCTCCCACTGATGCCAGATAAGGCCATCCCCTGCTACATTTGCGGCTGGAGCCATGGGTCCCCCGTGTGTACACTCTTTGGATGGTGTTTTAGTCCCTGGGAGCTCTGAGGGGGGGTCGGCTGATTGATGCTCTTATTCTTCCTATGGGGTTTCAAGCTCCTTCAGTCCTTTCCCCAACTCCTCCACTGGGTCCCTGTGCTCAGTCCCATGGTTGTCTGTGAGCATCCTCATCAGTATCAGGTCCCTGGCAGAGCCTCTGAGGAGGCATCCATATCAGGCACCTGTCAGTAAGCACTTCTTGGCATCAGGAATAGGTACTGGGTTTGGTGTCTGCGTGTGGGATGGATCCCCAGGTGAGGCAGTCTCTGGATGGCCTTTCCTTCAGTCTCTGCTCCACACTATGTCTCTGTATTTCCTTTGGACAAGAACAATTCTGGGTTAAAATTTTGGAGATGAGTGGGTGGCCCCATCCCCCAACCAGGGGCCATGCCTAACCTCTGGATATGGTCGCTACAGGTTCTCCCTCTGACTTTGTTGGGTATCTAGCTAACGTTGTCCCTGTTGGGTCCTAGGAGCCTCTTGCTATCCTGGCATCTGGGACTTTCTGGTGGCTACGCCCAGACTCCCACCCCCCATTGCTACACCTCTGTTCAAATTCCAAACCTCTGTACATCACTTCCCTCTCCTCCCATACCTGATCCTGCCCCTTCCCCTCCTCTCTTCCTCCCAATCCTTCCCTCTCTCGGTGTATTCATATACATAAAACAAATAAATCTTAGAAAGAAAGAATGAAAAAAAGAAAGAAAAAGAGAAAGAAAGAAAGAAAGAAAGAATGAATGAATGAATGAATGAATGAAAGAAGGAAGGAAAGAAGGAAATTAAGAAATCCAAGGATAAAGGCAGAGGGCACTGTTGCCTTCTTTTCTGTTTTCCAAATCAGTGTGCAGTTCACACAGAACAGACACAGAAAGAAAGTGGGGAAGCTGGTGGCTCCTCCCTCTCCTGAATGGCCAGCTAACCCCTGACCCCCAGGGCAACACCCTCTTGGAATTCCTGCCTCTTCTATGATACTTCCTGATCACTGCCTCTACCCACTGGTCCCAGAGCCCCGTCTAGTTTTATGAAGGTCGTTTATGGGCATGAGGACAGATTCCTTTTACAGATTCTTTCAGGTTCAAATCTGGGTTTTCATTGCCATTATACCTACACTCTGGGGTCCTGCTCACCTAGCCTGGGATATCTTAAAGTTTGTGCATGTCACTGTCCACAAGCCGAGTCCTGGGCACTGGGTAACTAGAACCCTTCAGCAGCTTTTGCCCTGATACCATGCAGCCATGAATACACCCTAGGGTTGTTCAGACTGACTCATGCATAATTTTTTATTCCCATTGCTGTAACAAATGTGGGGAGAATTTGTTTGGGGTCAGGTTTGGGAGATCTGACCTCAGTCTCTTGTCTCTGATGTATCCCCATTATGGAGCAGCTACGATGTGACAGCAAGGGCTTTGTTGGTGACATGGTAGAGGGACATCCTGAACAGTGGGAACTGCTGTAGAGCTAAGTTTTAAAGTGTGTGTGTGTGTGTGTGTGTGTGTGTGTGTGTGTGTGTGTTTTGGATGGTGCGCTCATCTTAGTATGAGTTTTACAAATGTCTTCTCCTTTCTGATACGGTCCATTATACCCTTCCCTAAATGGTCATTCTTTGTCGAAGGAGGCCTTCAGTTTTGCTTAAGGTAAGCATTAATAGTGTTGCTTATGTGCAGCCAAGAATGGGTTTCTATTTATTAAGCACAACACTTCGCATGCACACTGTAAACATAGGCAGTGTGAAGTTGCTTGGTGTCTTAGTCAGGGTTTCTATTCCTGCACAGAACATCATGACCAAGAAGCAAGTTGGGGTGAAAAGGGTTTATTCAGCTCACACTTCCACATTGCTGTTCATCACCAGAGGAAGTCAGGACTGGAACTCAAGCAGGTCAGGAAGCAGGAGCTGATGCAGAGGCCATGGAGGGATGTTACTTACTGGCTTCCTTCCCCTGGCTTGCTCAGCCTGCTTTCTTATAGAACCCAGGTCTACCAGCCCAGGGATGGCACCACCCACAATGGGCTGGGCCAGGGATGGCACCACCCACAATGGGCGGGTCCAGGGATGGCACCACCTACAATGGGCTGGGCCAGGGATGGCTCCACCCACAATAGGCTGGGCCAGGGATGGCTCCACCCACAATGGTGGGGCCCTCCCTCCCTTGATCACTAGTTGAGAAAATGCCTTATAGCTGGATCTCATGGAGGCATTTCCCCAACTGAGGCTCCTTTCTCTGTGATAACTCCAACTTGTGTCGAGTTGACACAAAACCAGCCAGTACACTTGGCAACAGACAGCAAGAAGCAAAAGTAAAAGAAATGCATGGGGTTGGGGGTGGAGCTAGGGGAGGGGGAGGGGAGGGGAAGGGAGGGGAGAGGAGGGGTAGTCTCTATATTGTAAGGGACTTTGTTGGTGACTTACAGTCTGTAGTCCAACTCCCCAACAATGATCAGCAGCAGCTGTGAAGTCCAAGGATATAGCAGTTCATCAGTCCCACAGCCAAGCAGGCAAAGAGAGCCAGCCTTCCTTCTTCCAATGTCCTTAAGCATGTCTCCAGCAGAAGCTGTGTCCCAGATTAAAGGGTGTGAGCCACCACACCTGGATCTGGGACTTGCTTTGTTCCAGACGACCTTGAACTCGGAGATCTCCTTGCCTTAGTGTCCTAAGATTCATAGCCACTATGGCTCAAGATCAGGACCACAGGTGAGCCTCCCAATTCTGGATTGTGGATCATTCCAGATACAGTCAAGTTGACAACCAGGAATAGCAAATGGAGCTAGAAAAAAAATCATCTTGAATGAGGTAACCCAGACCCAGGATAATAAATATAGTATGTACGTATAAAAAGATAATAGCCATTAAATAAATAGCAAAGCTGCAATCCATAGATCTGGAGATATTAGGTAAAGAGGAGGTGTCTAGGGGAAACACAAAGCTCTCCATTTGAGGGGGAAATAGAACAGATTTTATGGGAAAACTAGGGGCAATTGGGGGTGAGAAGGGAAAACAGATCAAATGTGAGGAGAGAGATGGGGAGGAGGGAGAGATGCAGGGAGAGATGGCTGGAGAAAGGGCAGGCATTTGGAGAACAGTGTGGAAGCCCATACGTGGAACCTTTCTGGACTCTGGGGATTCCTAGTAATGCTGGACATGGAGACTCAGCTGGACATTTCTTGCAGCCAGCGGAGGCTTTCAGTCTGGGGACTGGGATGTATTCAACTGAGCTGTTGGCCAAGAGGGTACCATGTAAAATATCAAACAACCCAGGTTGCTGCTAAGACAAAGATTGCTCTCCACGGGGGTCCAGTTGATGAAGACAACACCCCCATACACTGAACATGGAGAAATAGATTTGGTTTCTAGACGGAGCCCCTGCCTCTCTGTTGTAGTCTCCTTGGTGGGGGAAGGTACTCTAAGCCACAGAAAGAAAAATGTGACACCAAGCCAGCCACAAAACCTTTGACCTACAATCTGTCCTGCAGACAAAACATGCTAGCAGTGCTGGCACAGACTGTAGGAATAGCCAACCCATGTCTGGTTTAATGTTTACTCCACGAGATGGAACCTGAACCCAGCGCTGCTTAGGTAAATAAGAACTCGAGACTAGATTGCACAGAGAATTAAGCTAAAACCAAATACCACTTGTCTAAAGAAAAAAGAATCAATAACATGATTTCTAATGATATTCTGCTATACTCACGGATCAGTGATTTGTTCAGTTGTTAACAAAGAGGCCTCCTCCAGACGCAGAGACCCACAGCCAGATAACGTGCAGAAAGAGGCTAAAGGAGAGTCTCCATTAACGCCCTCCTCTCTCAGAGCCTGGGCAACCCTGAGGAAGAGCAGCGATTGTACGAGCCAGAGGGGATGCAGGACAAGAGAGCAATGCCCTTTGGTCAACTAAAAAAGGATGTGTGAGCTCACAGAGACTAAAGTAGCAATCACAGGCCTAACGGGTCTGCAGCTGGTGTGTACCCTGGAGCTATTTGCTTGGTGTTTGTATGGGACGCCTGCCTGCGAGGTCTTTGACTCCTTCTCCTGCTCTTACGCGTTTCCTCCTTCTGGGTTGCTGTTTCCAACCTCAATATGACACTTTTGCTTCCTCTTATTATATTTTATTTTGACGTGTTTAGTGGTTATCTTTTAGAAGCCCGGGCTTTTCTAATGAGAGACAGAGAAGATAGTGAATCCGCAGGGGAGGGAATTTGGGGAGGAACTGGGAGGAGTGGGGGGGAAATTATAAGCAAAATGTCCTGTATGAGAAATAACGATTTTCAATACAGTAAAAAATGAAAATAAACATATGATGATGTTTATAAAGAAGGGCGTAACATTCAGAATAAAAACATGAAGGATGGCAATTTTATTGTTTATGGGATCTTGCTTTAATTTCTAACTAACTGATTAGTTCTCTGTTCTCGGGAAACCAAGCCAGAGCTTCAAAGATGCTAAGCAAATCAGAACATCAGGACTTTGCGGTTACCTGGATGCTCATTTTACCCACCAGCGTGCACATGGTTGAAGGGCAGGCAATTACAATACTGTGTCCTTGAGGTATTTGCTTAAAGACATTGTTTTGGCAAACATTTAAAAGACTATTTCTCTCACTATATTGACAAAATTGAGTTGCACGGAAAGGATAATAAGTCAAGAAAGTTTGAACTGTAGAGAACAGAAACATTGTATCGAGGCTAAGCAGACCGAAGACGGTGGAAGTTCAGCACCAACGAAGTATCAGCATATTTCCGAAAACGAGAGAGAAGTCAGCACTGATATTATCTGCTCTTTGACAATTCAAGTAACTTAAGGTTACAAGATGTGCATGATATAAAAATACTTCTATATCATAGGATCAGGCTTGACCTATGCCTGTTTCATGAATATTATCCAGTCTGGTGGAATAGCAACACCTCTTGACATAATTTCTTTCTAACTTCACCTTTCTCCTTCCCCTCCTCCTCCTCCCTTTTTTTTCTTCCTCCTCCTCCCCTCCCTCTTCTTTCTCCTCCTCCTCCCTTCTTCTTCTTTGCTTCTCCTTCTTCTGGTTTACTTAATATATTTTTCTTTTCTTTTTAGTGATTATTTTCTTACTTATTCACTTTACACCCTGCTCACTGTCATCTTCCTGGCCAGCCCTCCCGCAGTCCTTCCCCCTCCCTCCTCCCCCTCCCCCCCTGAGAGGGTAGGAGCCCCCTGGGTATGCTCTTATCCTGGCACTCAAGTCTCTGTGAGGCTAGGTGCTTCCTCTCCCACTGGGGCCACACAAGGCAGCCCAGCTAGAAGAACACATCCCATATGTAGGCAACACACTTTGGGACAGCCCCGCTCCAGCTGTTCAGGACCTGCATGAAGACCAAGCTGCACATCTGCCAGATATGCACAGGGAGGCCCAGGCCCAGCCTGTGCATGTCCTTTGGTTGGTGGTTCAGTCTCTGAGAGCCCCAGGGGTCCGCGTTAGTTAACTCTGTTGTTCTTTCTGTAGCGTTCCTCCCGTGAGGTAGTTTTATTGTCTCCTTTTCTATATGATGATGATGATCAGATGGGAGCCCTGTCTCTTCTGTCTGGTGTTGTGTAAGGATGTCCCCGGTATGTTACTTAATCCAGGATGCCCTTCTGCCATGGAAATTTGGTTCTTCTTTTTAAAGGGCAAGCATAAGAAAGGCTGTGCCTAATGGGTCTGACCCTTCATTAGTGAAACATGCCATTCAAGGAGCCAGTGTAAGGAAAACAGAGGGGCTGGAGCTAGAGCTCAGTTGAAATATCTGCTCGGCATTTACGAAGCCCTGTTTTCAACCCCTAGCACCACACAGATTACAAGCTTCTTTTAATCCCAGCACTTGGGAGGTAGAGGCAGGAGGTTCAGAATTTCAAAGTTACCCTTGGCTTCTGTCTTAGTTAGGGTTTTACTGCTGTGAACAGACACCATGACCACTGCAACTTTTATGAGAAGTCTTACAGTGGTTCATTATCATCAAGGCAGGAGCGTGGCAGCATCCAGGCAGGCATGGTGCAGGAGGAGCTGAGAGGTTTTCATCTTTATCTGAAGGCGATAGCAGAAGACTGACTTCCAGGAAGCTAGGGTGAGGGTCTTAAAGCCCACACCCACAGTGACACACCTACTCCAAAAAAAGCCATACCTGCTCCAACAGGGCCACATCTTCTAATAGTGCCATACCCTGGGTTGAGCACATACAAACCACGACAGCTTCATAGTGAGTTCAAGGCCAGCCTAGGTTACATGAAACCCATCGTCAAAATATGGACAGGAACAAAAGAGGAGAAAGGAGGAGGAGGAAGAGAAAGAGGGAGACTTTGTGTTTTAGGCACACATGAGAGCCAAAATCAACCTATTACTTCAACTTGTCAATCTGATCAGAACATGAGGCAGGAGAGGCAGATTCTGTGTGCTGGATCCGAGGCAAGGAGGGTCACATTTAATGTCAAATGCCTTCTGGGTTTTTGGATTTTTTGCTGCATGTCAGAGGATGGGGCTGAGGCAGCCACCCGTAAAGCACACATTTCCAGCAGGGGGCAGCCGATGCCTGCCAGAGAAAAGCAGCTCTCTTCTAGCCACTCCTGCTCACACCCCTAATCTTGCTTGCTGATGAACTTTGCTGAAAATTCAACACCGAGACTTAAAATCAAGAGCTAGAGGAGCGTCGGCAGAAAAACAAATAACAAACAAACAAACCCCCCCAAACCAAAAATGAAAAAAACCAAAAAACTCAAAAATTGTTTTGCCGGGAAGTAATTTTAATAAAAATAAAGCCCGGCAAAGATTGTACCATAGCCCTTCCCCTGGTGTCCCTGGTAGAATGTTAAAGGACAATTAAGTCTTGCATTATTTAATTAAGTCCTGTATTATTTTGCCTTCCAAGCACAACACTTAAAAACCATACAAAACTTCAAGTGGATGGGAAAGCATAGGAACTGTTAGGCACATAAAGAGCTGTTTTTACTCCTCCTCTATGCTAATTGTGTGAAGTTTAATTTGTAGTTTATGGAACCTAGAGAACTTGTCTATTTACCAAAACAAACAAACAAACAAACAAATACCCTGGTGACCAATGAGGGGAACACAGCAGACAGGTAGAGGTTAGAGTTGTCACAAACTAATTGAAAGGCTGCACACATTCTCTCACCCACAGAACAGAGAAGGCTTGTCCGCCCAGTTGTACCTAACTTGGACAAACTGTCCAGGCTCTCAAAGCCTCCAGTGTCTTACCTACAGAATGTTCATTTGTATCTGACCACTTTGCAGGTGACCAGGGCCCCAGGTAAGCCATACATCAAGCCTTTAGCAGAGCACCTGGCGTATTGTAAACGGGAAAGGATATTGTTAACTGCCAGGGGCTGGGCCAGCTTCTTCCTGTTTGGAATGAGGATGTTAGAGGAGACCTGTGAGTTGGGGTGTCAACTGAGAAAGCTGAACTTGATGCATTGTGTGCTTATGTGAATAATGTATAATATCCCCAACTGGGAAACGCTTTAACGTGGAAAACCTCCTGTGCCATTGACACCACATTCTTAGAGTTCGTGGTAGATCCTGTATTTTCTGATTGACTGGAAAATATGTCCAGAGACTTCAGCTGACAGGTCTTACCCTCAACGGTCTTTCAGCCATGTTCCTCCCCAGTCCTTGCAGAATCGGGGGCTGTATCACATTTCTGTGTTTGGCTCAACTCAGCATGATTTATTGAGTGCCTAAAACATATAAGGCACTTGCTAGTCCCTACGGCAGAAAGGCAAACGAGGCACAAATGCTCCATCGTGAGGCATCATCTCCCAGAAATTAAGATATGTTCACAAATAACAGAACAGAAGCATGAAAAGAAAGTGATGGATGCTTTGAATAAATTGTATTCACATTCCTGAGGGAACAAAGGAAGATATGAAGTAAGATTTTATACAAACGAGCCTTCAAAGGTGGGTAGGATGGTGAGATGGGGTAGCCACAGGATCCAACAAGAATATCCTAGACAGTAGGAAGGGCTCATAACTGAGGAAGGTCGTGTTTATAATTGGGACTGACTGAGAAACAGGTCCGAGAGCAGGGTAGACGGAAGGCAAGTGGAGGAGATCCGCCGAGTACCGCCGGCGTGGGGTCCCAAGTTAAGGACTTTAAACTTCCTGAGAAGAAAGCCGTGGTGCAGGGGCCGCTTTGGGTGTGCTGAGAGCTGAAGATAAAATAGCGAGGGGAGGAAGACCATGTGAGCAGGTGTGGAACGCTTCAGCCCTGAGTCAGGACGCAGGGGTAGATGGTACAGACATGAGAGAAGCAGGAATACGGGTCCACTCAACCCATTTTATTAAACATCTACTCTTATCCAAAGCAAGCCTCCCAGGGACTTCAGAGAGAACTTCCGGTGCTGAGAGGGCTGCTTTGATGATGTAGGTGCGTGCTACCTGGCCTTCCAAGAACGCCCGTGTCGGCAGAGCAAGGGTGGGCGGCGAGGGAAGAGAGGCACCATGATGCTCCTGGCAAAGTGATCCCATCCTTGCCAGGGAAGAGGAGACTATTTAACAACGGGAGTCGACGTCCAAGCCCACGGAGTGGGTGAACAAACCTGGGCACAGGAATGAGAGAACGCGTGAGCGCACGGATAGTGCAAGGGGGGGCCGGATGCTTGCCCGCCTCCGTGAATTGGGTCCTTGAATGTTTTCCCGTCTGCGTTTGTGATTAGATCTTTCACAGTGAGCAAAGCGGTCTCTCTCCGTTCTAAAATGGCTTTGGTAATGATGTAGAAAGCATGACTAAGAAAGGCCCGAGTCTTAGAGCTCGTCCTAACTGGCACAGCTCACGAGGCAATGCTGCACCCTGGGGCTTTTAAAGCTTCCTTTTGTGTTCCATCATTCCAGCCTTTGTCAAGATTTTATTTAGTAGCTTGTGGGGTGATTAGCACAGGTTTCCACGAGCTATTAAAAAAGATCCATTTTTTTTTTCTATGCCATTCACTAAATGTGGAGATCGTCAACGTTAGAGTGAAGTGAAGTCTCAACCTGCATCTGTCAAGGTGCCGAGTGTTAGCCAGACCCACAGTCCTGGGGGTTCCAAGGACTGGGCTGACTAGTGTCTGCTGTCCCTGGATAAGTTCATTCGGGGACTGATGATCCTAGGACACCATGAGTAAGCCATGGTGTCCTCAGAAGACTTGCGGTCCGCATCAAGCATCCCGCTCCACCCCATGAATCTCCATCAGTTCCATGGATTTCAAAACCCTTTGCCTCCAAGCGACTCTGGTAGGAATGTTGCTGCTGGTCACCGGTGCAGCCCAGTCCGCAAAGGAGCCACTTTGGTCTGGGGGGGTTTCTAACAGTGGCAGAATGCTCGGAATGATCTAAACTGGATCCTGATGGCCTTGTACGAAGAAGGTGAGATAATATGCTAGCGTTTACTTTTGTGGAGGAGTCCCGTAGGGTCACCTCATCTATAAAGTCTCAGGAAGAAGCTTGTCACCACAAATAATATGTGGAAGGAAGAAGTGACTGTCTTGGCTTGATCTCTGCCTGTAGAGATGCTTGTTTGGCAGTGGGCCTCTGCGGCCCACCCTCATGACCATGCATCAGAACTTTATTACTCTGCTCTCATGTGGCTCTAGAACAGAGGAGAGACAGCCAGTTCCTTCACAGTGTACCAGTCTGTCACTGAAGCTGGGTACCGCTCTTCCATACCTATGTGTCCGTGTATGGAGGCCATAATCCAATCTCAAGCATGCCATTCCTCCATAGCCATTCATCCTGTTCATCCAGACTCTCTCACCGGACCAGTGACTAGAGGAGGCTAAACTGACCAGGAAGCCAATGGTGTCTGCCTGCCTCGACTTCCCTAGCACTGGGGCCACACTCCTGCTACCTGCCTGGCTTTTTCACTGAACTGCTCATGTCTGAGTGTTTGTGCCATGGCCAGGGCTTTACCGATGGCAGTTCCCCAGCCTCTACAAGCTGGCTGTCTGTGTGTACGATTAGTAGCCAGATAGCTAGTTAGTATCAGTATAAGCTCAGCCCTGTCATTCCCCCCCCCACACACACGCATTTCTAACCTGTCACTAAGCCTATAAGAAAGTGTCATCTCTTTCAAGAGTGCACACAACCGTAGAGCACTTATATAGAGTGCTAAGTTGTGAAATTAGAAGTCTCGGGAATGATATAGTCGGGCTCCAGCCCATTCTGTGGTCGTGTTGCTCCTGCTGTCTGGAGCACACTGTGCGTTCTCACCAGGCTTCCCGGCCTTTTTCTGTACAATGAGGTGGCTTCAGATTAGACAAGATTTCCCAAGCACAGTGTTCAGAGATAACCCCACTCCGACGGAGACACTATATCCCATGGTGACCTTCTGTGGGCCTCCCCCAGCCACACCATTTATGTCCGCCCTTGGACCTTGCCCCCCTCTCCTCTCACTGAGTCTTGACTGCAACTATTCTCCTTATCTGCACGATAAACTTGCTAGGTGTGTTTGGAAAGCACATCCTGTGTGGACAGGAAATGCTCATCTGACAGAGCCATCCATGTCAGAATGTTGGGGGCTGAGGAGCAGCTGAGATGATCCCCCTCAAGTAGGAGAGCAGGAGACCACAGCTACCACGGGGGAAAGAGTTGCAGAGACAGCCGGAGGCAGACAGATGGACGAGTAGCTGCGTTTTTCGAAGACATGTTTTTGATATGTTTTTGGGAATCTTACCAGTGGTAAATCCTGTAGGACAAGATCCATTTTCCCGATGCGCATGCTCATAGTTTGGAGTGAGGAGGTTTAAGTAAAAATATGTTGAGTCCTAAAAAGAAATTGGTAATGTGAAACCAGTCCAACTTCTTCAAACGCCTGGCTATGATGTTGAGTTTGGGGGTTTCCACATTTCAGTATAACACTTTTTACCTGTGTGAGTTCTCACCTGTTACCTGAGGCTTTGCAGTTCTCTGACTGGAGAGCTCGGTAACTCAGCCCATTCTGCTCCACCGGGGAGAGCCTGACGGCCTGGTATGACCAGTGACGAATCTCTCCCAAGGGTCTTTGTTACACTATTTGTGGTATTTCTGTGACCATGGAGGTTCAAAATCACACAGAAATGCAGGCACCAGGCATCAGGACTATATGATTTTCTTTAGGTGTGTACTAAAAGCTATCTGCTGCATAATGTGAGCAAAAGTTAACAGCTGTCATTTTCACCCCTCTTGGGAAGTATGTTGGGACAACCCCGGGCCACAGGGCTTGTGAACGGCACAGCAGGTCCGAGGCAAACCCTCTGTTCATTTCATCCACAGAATCCTGTATCTCCGTAAGGATAAAAGCAGCCGCGTGACAGTCCTTTGTGATGAACGACAGATACCTGGCAGATCCTTCCTGAGAACTGCGGCATGAACAAAACTCTCTCCTACCTAAATGTATCTAGTGAATTATAGTAGGTATAAATGAACACCCCTGTTTTCACAGACAGACAAACTGACTCAGGAAGACAGTTACTAAGATTGTAAGCCACCGGCTATCTATTGAGCAGAGAGGGCAAAAATCTCAAGCCTAGTCTCTGCTCTGTGAAGGACAGTGAGTGAGCACAGAACGTGACAGAAACAACCATCACATTGTTCCCATGTGCCTTTCCAGACTTCCATTGAGAATCTCCTAGATGGCAATATAGGTATGCACTCATATACATAACACTACATGTAATATTACACATCATAATATATACATTATTTATCTTTTGCAATCTCTCTCTTTTATTTACCTTAGCAGCACCTAGCTTGGAACTACTTCTGTGTGAGTAGCTCTGCCTGAAGACAGTGTGGTAGACTGGTCAGCCTACATTTCCCGGAAGTCTGCCAGAAGGTAAGTGCTTCCGCAGAACAGTGGCCACGGAGTGTACACATAGTAATGGTTTTATAAAACATATCTGAGAAATATCTCCTTGAATATATCAAGACCACAGAGCCCTGACAGCTTTGAGATTTGCTCCGGCACATTCTCCCATTCCTGTATTTTATAGACTTGGGTAATGAGCCCAGGAGTGGCGGCCCTTACTTACCTTCTCGGAGTGGAAAGCGGGGAGTTGTTTTCCGTGTAATTCGATGCTCCACAGTTGGCCCCGCAGTCTACAGTGCCAGCCAGAGTCCCCCCACCTCCTGCTCGCCGCCACTGCATGTCACAACGTGGACCACAGCAGGGCAATCTGTCTTTCCACAGGCAACGTGGCCTCCGGAGGAAAGGGGGGCTTTATCTGTGGCTTCTGAAACCCTTGGGGTGCTGAGCACAGCCTGGGTGCTGGTACCTGAAGAACTGAGGTAAGCCTGATGCTGGAACCGATTAGTTCCTGTCAGCTCCCCTCTCCCACCAACATCAGTACCTGTTTGATGATGAACTGACACAGCATACCCACATCACAGAGTCCTCACGAGCAAGCAATAATGCCGTGACCCTCTGGAACAAACTGCACCAGACAGACCTGGTGTCCCCACTGATTGTTTGTCCCACGCCGCTGCTTTCCACAGCACCGGGGCGAGCTGGTTCTATCCTGAGTCAAATTCCTTCCTTCCTTCCTTCCTTCCTTCCTTCCTTCCTTCCTTCCTTTCTTTCTTTCTTTTTTCATGTTATTTGTTTTGGGGTTTACTTTTTTTGTGTGAAGAAAGTCTCACCCATTAACCCAGGCTGGCCTGGAACTTACTGGAGTAAAGGCTTACTTCAAACTTGTAGCAATCCTCCTGCCTCAGCCTCCTGTGTATTGAGCTTATGGACGTGAACCTATGGATCTACCTCTTTTACTATTTGATCATCTCACATGCCTCAGATTTCTCTCTGTCCTGTCCCTTTCCTTCAGAGCGAGCATCAGGCTATAGCCGAGTGGTCAGGGAGTAGGATTATAATATACTGAATAGAACGGGCACTTCACTGTTCTGGTGAGATGGCTCGGAGGTTAAGAACACTGACTGCTCTTCTAGAGGTCCTGAGTTCAAATCCCAGCAACCACATGGTGCCTCACAACCATCTGTAATGGGATCTGGCGCCCTCTTTGTGTGCAGGTGTACATGCAGGCAAAACACTGTGTACACAATAAATAAATCTTAAAAAAGAATGTGTACTACAGGATACACACACACACACACACACATATATGTATGTATATGTGTATATATATATCTCCATGTTGGTTGGGGTGTTTGCCAACTGTTGTGGAGAATTCCACTAACTGTCTCACCCTTAAAATCCCTGGAAAGAAGATAAAAGAATATGAAATCATCACCATAGGGTACTGCATAATTTGGTAAGTATGAATAGTAGCACTAGAGATTAATCAAGTTAAGTTGCAAAAAAGTTACTTATTTTTATAGCCATGGAAAGCAATACAGTGAAGCCCTCTAATGCTGGTCAATAAAATAACCCATGTAACACTACTGCCCTTGCCCTGTTACAATTGATAACCATAAGAACTGGCCTACGGATCAAGCTCCAGGACAGCCAGAGCTACACGGAGAAACCCTGTCTCCAAAAGAAAACAGGTAAAAAGCAATCGAAAGGGTGGTTAAGATGCAGGCACCAGTTGAACAGTTAATCCGTTAAACTTCGCACACGCCCGTCACGGAGATGCTGATTTACCCCGTAGCGTGTCGGGCCCCAGACAGTGCCGCGCAAGCCTTTACACTACAGACAGGCTTCCAGAGGCTTCACCAACCTCAATTACACATGCCAACAGCTCCTTTTGCTCATAAGGAGAAGAAGAAAAATCCTGCGAACATGCCTGGAAGACTTCATAGTTACCGTGCCAAAGGCGGCTGCGCATTGCCACGCCCAAGGCGTAATGGAACCGCCCTGGTTACACATCCCTGCCTTGTTTGCAGTTGGGCCCAGGCCCAAGTACACGGGTTGGCCCTTCTGTCTGGGTTTATAAGCCACATAGTTAAACCCAACCGCACTGATAGCTCTCACCAGGAGCTCCCTTGATGCTTTGCCACACGCTCAGCTGGAGTCGCTCTAGTACTTGTCAAGATGACACCTGCCCCGTGCGGACCTTCTCCATCTAGTGCTGTGCCTTTGTTCTACTGCGAGCTACACTACTGAACATCTCCTATGGCCCAGATCCTTCATTCTTAGCACAGGACTCCTCTCCTTTGTGTAAACAGCGAGCGAGGTTGTACTACATCCGGAACAAGGCTTGATTCTTTCTTGCTGGCTAAATGACCACGTCAGAATGCATGAAATCAGGAAACCTTGTGGAGAGTCGGCAGGGTGCCACATTTTCTATAGCCCAGCAGTGGAAACAACCTCGTGGGAGCATCTTTTAAGCACCCGTAGACCCACACCTCTGTCTTTATAAGTTCCAAGTCCCCTCCGTGGAACTTGCCTACCCTTTCTCACCACTGTCATATGTCCTCCTGGACAGTCCCAAGCTCTTTCTTTTGTTCCAGCGGGGATGATTTGAGAGCCACGGTGATTCTATACGAACCCGAATTATAGCGGCGTTTACTACAATGGCAGCATCTCACTGTCAGGGTCAAATCGTGGTCCAATAAGATATGACCTCAGTCACCCTGTGTACTGCTAATACGAACCCACACCATCCGCAGGTTCTGGCTTGTTTCATGAAGTCTGAAGGGCGAGACTGTCTGAAATGCTGCCTGGTCACAGTATGTGCTCCTCTTCAAGGTCTCTTTGCAAAACTGGCAGGTGAGAATAGAAAGTCCCGAGATGGCATCTGTCACGTGTGGATGAGACTGCAGAGGTAAGGCCACCCACAACCGCCGCGTCTGTGACTGTGTGGTTTATTTTGTTTGCTTTGCATTGCTGAAGATTCACAAAGAGGCTATAATGAGTCTATCATGTAGACACGAGCTCAGCTATTTTCCTTTGCCCTCTAATACCCTTCCTAACCCAAATAAACTCTTGTGGACGTTGCGAATGTTTATGGATTCTTTTTGATGGGAAAAAATGATTTTTAAAATATTGAGTTAAACAGCTTAATGGAGTCTGGGAATTCTTGCCATGTGTAAATTATACCCTCTGCTAAATATGCCTTGGAAGATAGCTTGCCAGATAATATAGATCATAAAATAACTCACGGGCCAACAGTAATTAATCTTCTGAAGACTCTTGGGTACGTTTTACTTCTTGAGATAGGTTTACAAAGTGGACGGCAGTCCTACATCAAGAGTATCACAAGATAAGACAAAGATACGGTGGTTAAACCCTCTTCTTGAAGTAAACAGCCCAGCGCCTCACAACATCATATCATTGTGGCTGCAACACATAGAGGCAATCGGTAAGGGTATGTTTATTGATAAGAGTGTGTGAGAAATTGAAGCATGTCTGAGGCCGTTGCCGAAATGCATTAAATGAGAGGAACATTTGGAGAAAATTAAAATGAAAAATAATATTTCTTAAAAGTAAAACCAAACAAACAAACAGAAGCCCCCGGGCTCTTCCTGTCACATAGCTGTGAGTAGTGCTTCTGTTGACAAGGTTCTGGTCTTTATGAACAAGCCCGATGGGAGTTTTGGGTCCCTATTCAAGTTACCTGAAATGCAGGGACTACGTTAATGTGTACTGGTCCCCTTGAAGGTTTTCCTCGAATGAGTGTGCTGTCTGAAATTTTGTTTCTAAAACGAAGTCCAAGAATCCAGAACTGGGCAAGGATCACACAAGGGTGCATGCTTGTGGAGAAATTATTTTCTGAAAATGCATTCATATTCCAAAAAAAAGCAAAATTGTTCCACACCATACTTCATAAGCCCTGGATGGCCTAAGCTTAATGATACTTAAAAAATAGAAGTCTCCAGAGGATACTGAGTGTGTGGAATGAATTAACGGGACCACAATGGCAGTAAAGTTAATAATCACATAGGGAAAGAATGAGCGGTTGGCACAGGTCTAATGTTAACATAATGAACAGCTAAGACATGAGAGGTGCCCTTTGCCAAACTGGAGCTGTGTTCACAACAGCGGCTGTATACCAGAGATGTACCTGTCTTCTATGTGGGTTCATTTAAAGCAGGTTTTTCTGTTTTAAAGTGGGTACATTGTAAAAAAAAAAAATATGTGCTTTGTAAGTGACAAGGAGCTACCGGACTTTCAATCCATCTTTAAGAAGAGTAAGTTTATAATTCAAGTATAAATGAGTCAGAAACATATGGATTAGATTTCCGTGAAATATGTCCAAATATTATGAGGGGAGAACATATTTGGCAACTATATTGGAGGTTTTTCCAGAACTATGGTGTCTAAATTCGTACTAGGTTTCATTAGGAAGCCTGGACTCTCCCAAGACAGAGCGGTTAACTTTGGTATGAACATCCCGCAGTCACAGAAATCTCATTTAAACAATTTATTTGAAGGCATTACATTCACACAGGAATCATTAGCCTCAGCGCTTCATTGGCAATATTGCCAAATCATCAGCACAACAAAACACATTTGAAAACTTCAGGTCTAAGTGGATGAGCAAGGCCGATGTTCGATAAGTCCTGAATGTTGGTTATGCGTCAGCCCGACCAAGATCTCATAAACCTTCAGACTGCTGACAGCTGCCTTCCACTGCCCTGCTTGCAGTGAGCACTCAATGTCACCGGGTGAGGTTAAAGTCCTTTACTATAGGCACACAGGCACTGTGTCTTTATTGACCACCCTTCACGGGGTGACCTCAGTAGAAATAATCAAATATCTTTAGAAACGAAGTTTCAGGGGCCTCTCAAGCTTCCCGTGGTAAGTCACTTTATCAGAGATCTGTGTATCAGCAGACAGAACTTGGACCATCAACCTGTGACTCCATCCCTGTTCTGAACCTCACTACCTCCCCAGTTTTCTGTCAATTCCCAACCCTCATCACTCCAAGGTGGTCCAGAAGAGATCAGATGAGGGGTCACCACACACTCATCCCATAGCCAGGAAAATTAACCAGGAATTCCCGGCTCCAACCGCAATGTAGAGGACCGAGAGTTACATGTCGTGGTTATCTATTTGGCCCTCATTTCCCAACATGATCTTTTAACTATTTCTTGATGACCCTGCACTAAAAGGAATTCTTTTGCAATCAAAGATGGCTCCAGTGAAGTCACACCCTTGGCAGTTGAGACAGTCCCAAACCCCAGAGGGTACGCTTGCTACACTTTTGATATTACTTCTCTCTCATGAAAGCTCATGTCCCCAACATAGCAGGAGTTGGATAAAGAATGAGGTACTGTGTGAAAACCACCCCAGGCCCTCCCAGAATGTCTCCTCTGTCAACTGAAGGAGGAGGATCATGTCAGAAACGGTCACTCAACTCAGCCTCCAGAATTGTGAGCCAAATAAATGTCTTTTCCTTATAGGTTATCCAGTACTGGTCATTGTTTTTAGTAGAAACACTTAACCCCAAAGTTACACTATCATTCTTGTGTGTAGGGAAATATATCAGTTCGGAATTTTTTTTGTTTAGTCTCTTAGCATGTTATGTCTTCTGTGCTCTCTGTCTCTCTGTCTCTCTCGCTCTCTCTGTCTCTCCCTGTCTCTCTGTCTGTCTCTGTCTCTGTGTCTGTCCCTTTTGTCTCTTTCTCTGTCCCTGTCTCTCTGTCTCTGTCTGTCTCTGTTTCTCTGTCTCTCTCTCTCTCTGCCAGTGAATTTTATTTTACTTTGTGTTATACTTCTAAGAACACTTGTTTCTTCTGTTTCCTCGTTCCAAGGGCAAATATTCTGAAACTGGTGAGTTCCGGCGGTTATTCTACCGGAATACAGTTCTGAGTAAGTTGAAAATATTCCCAGGTAAGTCCTCTCGGTGTTTTGAAGCTGCGCCATGGCGATCTCGTTCTGTATCGGTGCAGATTTCACTGAAATGGACCGTGCGGTTTTATAATCATGCAAAGATCTGATTTACCTGAAACCTCATTTGGACTCCGCTCAAGCAGCGGGCACATCTGGCTCCACTTTGAAAGTCCACAAAAGGGTCTTGTGTGTGAGTGTACCGCACAACGTCATTCCAGCCAGAGTTGTGCCTAGGAGGCCTTTCATGGGAAGCCCGCTTCATGTTCACTGCGTGAAGACGCCTTCGGAGGAAGGAGGTACCACCCCGGCCCTTGAAGAAGCCACAGCTCAGATGTGGGTCGGTGGTCCTGTGCCCGGGCTGAGAACAGTGCTGCGTCTTTTGCTGTTGGCTGCGGTGGGCTTTGGCTGCCATGGAAACAGACATGTGACATTCCAGAGGGCAGCGCATCGGAGTCTCTGTGGAAATGGTAACAGGATGTCACGTGTTCGGGAAACACACAGAAAACCAAATGGAATCCGTGATGGAGTCTCGCAAGTCCAGAGCGGGCAGCCAGGCCAAGCGTGGGAGCTGAGCGTGTCCTGTGAGCGGTACTTAGGCACATCGCTAACTTCCCTTTGTGCGTTATTTATCTGGTCTGGAGACAGGGTCAAAAGGAGCCCAGGCTGCCCTTGACTTACCGTTTAGCCAAGGCTGGCTCTGAACTCCATGACTTCTTCCATCTCCCAAGCGCTCACAGCATTAACCACTTGACTGATTTTCCGAAGCCGGTGCCAACACGGGACATGTCCCTAGGCTGGGTTTCCAGCGCTCCTCTTCCTCCCTGGAGCACTGCGTCTGGACTCCAACAGCACCGGCCTCCTTGCCGGGACCTCGGCCGTGGTCGTTTGGAGTCTGGCGCCCTAACGGAAGCTCACGGAGCTTCTCCGGACTCCAGCTACTTTGTGGCCATTGCTCGAGACCCAGGTACAGATCCGTCTCCTCCCAGTTGCTGACTTGGGACATAGCCTACGCTGGCTTCTCCTTGGTTTGGATAATGGGGGACAAAGTGCCACCCGAAGTACTGCTCCGACAGTCCCGCCAGTGGTGAAAGGAAAGGTGCAGGGGACGCTTCCAACCTTCTGAAGGCCCCACAGAGGGACAGACCATGTGAGACGCTGAGGGAGGTTGTTCTTCTGGATGAGACATTTGTTAGGGGGATTCTTAGGCGAATAGATAGCATTGAGGAAGAGAGTCTAAACAGGGTTCCGGCCCTTCGAACCGGTTACAGACGGGGTAGCCGGGTCTTATTCCAGAGTTAGCCAGTAGTGCCAGTCTCGCTGTGAGAGGAGAGAACAGACTGTTGAAGGTTGTCCGAACTCGGCACACACTCCTGATTTCATATGTGGTAACGATGGCAACAAGATCAACAGCAATGATGATGATGGTGATGATGGTGGTGATGATGATGGTGATGATGATGGTGATGATGGTGGTGATGATGGTGGTGATGATGGTGATGATGGTGGTGATGATGATGGTGATGATGGTGGTGATGATGATGGTGATGATGGTGGTGATGATGGTGATGATGGTGATGATGATGGTGATGATGATGGTGATGATGATGGTGATGATGATGATGATGATGGTGATGATGATGGTGATGATGGTGGTGATGATGGTGGTGATGATGATGGTGATGATGGTGGTGATGATGATGGTGATGATGATGGTGAACAGTAATAATAACACTAACAACAACCACCCAGGTTTTCGTCAGTTCCATAGGGTCTGGCTGCCGTTCCTCTTACAGCAGCTGTGGAGGGTAGGGAACCAGGCTGCTTCAGGTCACTGTGGTCTGAGTGCCCCCAGTCTGTACTAACAGCCCCACTATACACGAAACATAGTACCTGTTAAGCTAAATTAAAGAATGAGGCACAAAAAGACGGCACTATACATGGCCCCACATATCTGAAATATGTAGATCAAGCAAATCCATGGACATGAGTGGAGGGGGAGGGGAGGGGGGTCTGACATAAAGGGGCAACGGGAAGTGACTGCTCTTAGACCTGGGGTTTCTTTGAGAAGTGACCGTGTTTCAGAACTAGAAAGAAATGGCTGTACACGTTGTAAATATGCTTTTTAAGTTGTACCATGTTTCATTTTATATTATGTGAACTTTTTATTCCCTAAAGGAAAATACACAACACTTCAAACACCAACTGGTTACAGGAGCCCCTAACAGAGATGCATAAAAACATGGGATGGAATGTGGACTTTCAGGGTGCTACTGAAATTCCCACAGAATTTGCCCCGTTTCGGTCCAGTGACCAGACACAGACGACAGCCCACAGCATCCCAAATGCCTCTCTGGACAGCTCTGGTCTGAAGCAACATCTTTGATGGTCCCTGGAGTTTTCTTTGGTGCTCAGAAGGATGCTGTCTCGCTCAGTTCCTATAAAGGAGCTTGGTTTTTTTCTCCCAGCAGGGTGTGCACAATTTCTCACACAGCCTAAGCAAGAGAGGATTTTACATTTTTATTATATGTACTGTACGTGTTTGTGTGTCTGTGGGGAGGGTCTGAGCATGGAGTGCAGGACCTGCAGAAAACAGGAGGGGGTGAGGGGCGCCTGGAGCTGGACTTACAAGTGGTAAGTTGCCCAGTGTAGGGGCCGGAACCCACCTGGGGTCTTCTGCAAACCAGCAGGTACTCTTAATCTCTGAGCTCTCTCTCCCTCCCTCCCTTCCTCTCTCTCTCTCTCTCTCTCTCTCTCTCTCTCTCTCTCTCTCTCTCTCTCTCTCTGTCTCTCTCTCTGTCTCTCTGTCTCTCTCTCTCTCTGTCTCTCTCTCTGTCTCTCTGTCTCTCTCTCTCTGTCTCTCTCTCTCTCTCTCTCTCTCTCTCTCTCTCTGCAGCCCCCAAAGGAGGTTAAAAAACAAAACAAAACAATAAAAGAAAGTGCTCTTTCCAAGAGCTTTATTTAAATCAAAGACGGTTTTCATGGCCTTTAGGTTGTTTCCTTCAGTTTCTTTCATTTCCAATTTCCATTGCAAGGAACCCTGTGAGGCCATTCCTCAGATCCTGGATTTGGCTCAATTCTGTTAAAAAAAAAACAGAAGAGTTTAATTTTTAATTTCTTTCTTTAACAAATTTCAAGTCATTACATGGTATCAAACATATTAATTTCTACTTACAGTTTTGCAGCTTTTTCTAATAGAAATATAAGTAGCCTTGTGTGTTCTGTAATTTCTATCAAAATATTGACAGGAAACAAATTTATCTACCAAAAAAAAAAAAAAAAAAAAAGTGCAATGGCATTAGCCTTTGTCGGGACGGCTCCAGCGAAGCCTCGATGTCTAGACAATCTGCAGGAAAATAAGTGGGGAGCAAACTGTCTCTCAAGGTCACCATGAAGATCAACTTGGGCTTCGAGCTGAAAGAATTCAAAGGCTTCCTTCTTGACAGGAGTGGATACAGCATCCGTGAATCCGGAAGAGACAGTTCCCAGCCCGGAGGTACACAGTCTTTTGAACAGCCCTGTCCTTTGTGTGTGAGCTGATGTTTGGAGAAGGTCCACTGAAGGCCCACCGAACGCCCTGGCACCTTGCAGCCCCAGGGGCTTCCTCTCCAGACTTCAGGAGCCCACAACTTGTAAAAGTATACGTAACGCTTCTCTTTGCCCTACCCTCAGAGCAGTTGTTCCGGTTCATTCAGGACAATGTAACTGTCACACTCCAGTTGTGCGAAGGGCCTTTCATTGTCAACAAACACAAGGCCACGATGCTGATTACTTTTGCTCTGGGTAGAAGTATCCCGAAGGAAATTAAAAACAGCATGTGCATACCTATGAGGCTTAAAAAATCCACTCTCTAGAGCAGAAGCTCAGTCTAACACTGACCTAAGATCCATGCTATTCTTATCCAGATTTAGTATGTTAAGGGATTTAGCAGCACTTGGGATGTGTGAGCCCCTGTCATTTAAGTGTGCCATCTGTTTGATTTCCAACACCAGTATTGAATTGCTTAGTGAGACACACACATTGAAAATCCCACAATATCCAGGTCTCCATTAGAGCTGGCTGGATTCCTACACTGTAGCACTGCTGGTCAGGGGGAAACTACTCCAAAATGTTCCCCTTACTTGTGGCTGCTTAATGACTGGGAGCCGCATAAATCTGAATTTCTTATCCCAGTGAAGTGAAAAGCTTCTTACTAAACTTGAAGCCTTACTAAATTTTAGACTTGTCAACTCCAAAGTTCCAGTATAGCCCTAGCTAGTGGCTGTGGGTACAGGAGATGAGGAGGCAGCCCCAGAGGCTGAGGGCTACAGGCATGGGGGGTTGGTATACTGCTTGTTTCATCGGTTAAGGTGTTTTGCCTGGAGGTGGAGCTGTTGTGGAAGTCACAGAGCTGCTAGCCACCCACTGCCTGATGGCTTTGGCCGCCATTCCTGCCTCCCTCAGCACTGGGTGGCTCCATTTATAACAGGGAGTGGTTACACGTGAACTAGGTCTCCCCAAATCCAGCTCCTTATCTGCTCCTCTATTTCCTATTGCTTTACATCGATGTGCAGATTCACAAGCATTTTCATTTCAAAATTTAACTCAAGTACCGTATATGTCTCTCCGTGTAGATATAGAAACGTAAACAGGGGTCCTTGAATCATCACTAGATGCTGGACACAGTTTCATGAACTGAAGATTTCCGGTGGTTATTTCTACCAGAGGGAAAAGCACTGGGCACCCCTCGGCACCCCAGAACACCCTGCTGGTCTTCAGCAAGCACTACCATGGGGGTGCAGATGTCCTTGGGTTCCTAATGGAATATACCCACATCATCTGCTTTCGGTTTTGATGCATGGAGTCTTTGGCTTTCTTCACGCAGCATTCCATTTGTGAGAGTCACGCACAGTGTTGTGGTTCATCCTTCCACTGTTGAATACGTTGGCATGGGTGCTCATGGTTGATTTATTGGTCGGGAGTTAGGTGACATTCAACTGTAGATCATTTCAAACGAGGCTGCTGAGCAATCCTAGTGGCCTTTAGCTGGGTGTCACACGGTTCTCTTGGATACACATCTGGGGTCCCTGAGCCAGATGTTCTCTAACGTGACTAGTGAATGTGCTCACCCCAAGGAAGGACCTCCATGCCAATCAAGTAGTGAATTGGTGCCATTTCCTTAAAACAGGTGCCTTGAAAACAAAACGGTGTTGCTAAAAGCTCAATGATGCCAGTGGAAGGGTTTGCCATGGACACCTCACTTCCTGGGGTGTCTCATTGTACAAACGTTTAGAGGTATTAAAGATGTTCTGTTGCCACGTGGGACCTTTCTTCTTCCTCAAGAGGAAGCCCAGAAGACCACTGCGTACAACTGCTTCTTGCTGGGCAGTTGGCTGGCACCCAGCGCTGCTTCCACACAGTGTGATTCTGAAGAAACAGAACTAACACTAATGCTACGTGACTCTGGATGAATGATGTGTTGCCATCTGAGGAGGGTTAGGCAGTGCCTAGAGATTGTGTGTGTGTGTGTGTGTGTGTGTGTGTGTGTGTGTGTGTGCTTCTGAGAAGGAGTGCTACTGACACCCCGTGGGAGAGATCTGGGTTACTGTTATACACCAACCCCATCCCTATGGAATTATGTCACCCTAGACTGGATGTCACTGCCGGGATGTCACTGCCGGGACAGTTAGTTCTTCCATGGGAGCATAATAGACTCGACGGGCTAGACAGGGATCAAAGTGACTCTGCCCTGAAAACCACTGGCCTGTCCTCTCCCAGGCAGCGAATAAAAAGCCAATTCCTGTATGGGATAGAAAGCCTGCTTTCTGCCCTCAGCCTGCTGCTCTCTGCTGTTTTTACCCGCCTTTGAAGCCAACACCGGAATGAAGTCAACACCGCAGCAGGAAGAACAGGTTCTGCTCCTCTGACTTAAGATGGGTCTGTCCGAATCCCTCCAAAGAAATTAGGTTAATTACAACGTCCTGACGATGGCCGGCTTGCCGCTGCTCGCCTCCTTTGTGCTGCTCAGGCTTGATTGGCACTTGGGGAAAATTGCTGCCCAGACCTTTCGCCCTTGTGGTGGCGTGTGTGTGGAAAAGCATTTCTCTCTCCCTGGCTTAGATGAGGGATGCCAAAAGAAACAGTACTCTGCAATCTGCACAGCATCACTGTGCTGTACTATATCAATATACTCAAGGGCTGAAAACGAAGAGGAGACAGTGCCAGAATTTTAACTCAGATTTTCCTGTGGTAACTCCACTAGGGTCAATTACACCTTCTTTCACCAAGAATTCAAGGCCCCTTGTCAGTCCGGTGAGGAGGAGAAAGGATGAGGTAATGGAGAGGAGGAAAAAGTGGTTCTTTTCAAAATGAAAAGTGGTACACATTTGACAGTGCATTGAAAGAGGCTGAAAAGCCATATTACTCAACAGCACTGTCATAACCTGGGGCTAGTCAATTAGCCGATCTCTCATTGTGGTAAATATCCACGGTAGATCAAAAGGGCAAACAAATCCCACTTTCTGAGTCAGGGGGTGGAGAGGAAATGTTTCTGATACTGTCTGTGGTGGCAGGGTCGTTCGTTCGTCTGTTTGCTTGCTTGGGTTTTTTTTTTTTTTTTTTGTTTTTTTTTTTTTTTTTTTTTTTTAATTAAGCATAACATTTTTGTTAAAAAAAAAAGAGCAGTGAGTTTCCTAGAAGTTATCTGTCACTGGGGAAATGGAAGAGAGAAAGAGAGAGACAGAGACAGTGACAGAGACAGAGAGATCCAGTCAGTCCAGTACTTTCCCCTCGGGGTTTGCCAGCAGTTTTGCTGCTGTTGTTGTTGCTGTTGTTGCTGTTGTTGTTGCTGTTGTTGTTGCTGTTGTTGTTGTGTTTAGCCCGGGAGAGAAGAGCTCACATTAAGCAATTATTAAGAATGCCTTAAACTGATGTTCTTTAGGAGTAAAGCTGCCCACCCAGACCTCAGTGTAAGAATCCAAAGAAAGGCCAAAAGAAGATGACTTAGCACTGAGAAATTACTCAGGTGGGACCTTAGTCAGTTAAGTTCCTCACCAAGGTAGATGAGCATGGGGAGGGAATAGAAAGGGAAGTCTGAAGGCCTTACCCAGTGAGTTACAAAGTAGCATGCAGGGAAACAACCTACAGTAAAGGGAAAATTCCTAAGCCAGGTCCTCTAAAGCTGCTGCAGACACTCAGAGTATCTGCAGGTGACTAAGGCCACTCATTATGTATTAAAACACATCCTTACATATGCTAATGATACCCCTCCAGTTGCTCCTGATACTCTGTAGCAAATGAGCAAACTCCTTTGGAAAGAGCTTGAAGTTTACCAATGATCACAAAACCTTTGTGAATGTGTCACAAAGGTTACAAAGTCTCTGTGCCAGAGGCTGTTGGTGCTGCTGAAGTGTCTTTGCAACAGGAAGTTTCACCCTTAGACTTATCTTAAGAAACTGTCTCCGGTGGATTGATGGATTCATTGTTGCAGACAGGATGACTCATAATCCTCCATAGCATCCACTGGGTCCTGATGTAAGACCCAAATTGAGTCTTATCTATCTGAGGCTCCCATAAGTGAGACAAGGGGTCAAGGATAGATGCAAAAGCAAGAGGTTTATTAGTCCTGTGCACTGGGGTGGCCTACAGTGTTTATGCACTAGTAATGGATGGGCTACAGTGATGGTGATTAGGCATGCAAGCACTGGTGGGTTTAGTTGATTTTTAAGTCAATTGGCTGCTGCCCATGTTGGCTGCATCTCAGGACCTATGCCTTACATTCCAGGGCTACCCAGATAAGACACTTCTCCCCGGGGAAGTACTGGTTGGCACCTGCCTGGGTCATATATTAAGGTTCTTTCTCTACATTTCAGGGGCTGCCCAGATAAGGTTGAAGCACTCCTTCCTGGAGGGTGCAGGGCCACAAAGTCCTTAGTGGAAGAGAGGAGCTGTAAGACCCTCAATGGAAGGGGGAATCTGTAAAAGCCCTCAGGGTCCCTCACTGATATTAGCTGATGTCAATGGGGTCCAACATATAAGCTCCTGATTGGATCATCACTGAAGACTCTTAAGTTGATAACCATCTACACAAACACAAGTATTTTCCTCTTTCTGAATACTGAATTTGAGTTGGTAACAAGAAGGGTTCACCAGACTCCCTATTTATAAAACAGTAGCATATTTTTAAAGAGCACAAAGATCCACACTGTTGTATATTACCAAGTAGAAATTGTAAATATTATTTATCTAATGCCTACTATCGCTATAATAATTTAAAGTTATTTATTTTATATGTAGCCAAAGCAGACTGCTCTAATGATTCAGGAAGAGGCAATCTAGAGGGTTTCTCTTTCTCCTCCTCCTCTTCCTTCTTCTTCTCTTCTTCCTCTTCTTCTTGTCTCGGGGTTTCAACAATTAAGAGTCCTACTAGAGTTTAACATATATTGACACTTAAAATGCAAGAATGTTTAGGCACACACCAAGAGTGATGACACTGTTGAATGCCATGTGACCTCTGTCCTGGCACTAGGATGGCTCCTACCCGCAGCGATGGTGCCAACCACAGGTGACAGGGACCTGACACATTCATCACCATGGAAACAGCCAAGCATTCCCAGGATACACCGGTTCAGAAGCTCACCTCCTCCTGGAAGCAAATAATGTCACTACCCCCATAAAAGACCGAGCTCCCCTCCCCTTTGCTCTCTCTTCTCTCCTCTCGACCCCAACCCCTGTCTCGTCGTTCTATTAAATTTCTCCACGTGGAACCATGATGGTTTGGTGTGGTTTGTCCAGGCACGAGCCAAGGAATCTATTTTACAACACTCTGGGAAATCTATTGTGCCCTGAGGAAAGCCTTTGAGGAAAGAAAGCAAATGATACCTCAGAAACCTCACACAGAAGTCCTGGGGGAGTCTTGAGAACCTCAAGTGTTTGAGGGCATTTCTTGAAAGGCACCAATAAGGCTTGGTTGAGATCTGCACCTAAGCAGCAAACAGCCTTTTCCAAGGTAATGTAAGAGAATATCAAAATATGATACACATGTATATGACACACATGTACACACATGAGTATTCATTGCTAGGTAGTTAGGAAGCACATGCCTCATCACCTGTCAGTCACAGGCAGGGCTGAGCCCCAATGTGTACACGTGGTCTTTCTGAGATCACAATAAAATTAAACAGTCTCTATGTATATGGGTGGACTCAGACATTGATGTCAGGGTTTTTCCTGCCCCTACCCCTCCTGCCACATCTTTTTTTCTTTTTCTTTTGAAAGCATCTGTCACCGGGGATGTAGAATCAGGAGCTCAAGTGCATCTTTACTTACGGGACAGGTTGGAAGCAAGCCGAAGATGTGTGAGATCGTGTCTCAAAAACAAACAGAACAAACAAACAAACAAAAACCAAAAAGTATTTCAAAGTCACTCAAAAATCATTTCCCAATAAGTCCACTGGTTGGGTTCTTTCAAAGTGGAGATTCCAAGATGGAAGAGTTCCTAGCCTATGCATATTAGGAGCTTATGTAGGAAAGACACCCTGATTTACGAAGATGAACGCTTAGCTCTATCTACTTACTGCTAACTTATCATTCTGCTTCTATTAACAGCTGAAAACGAGTCCGTTCAGTAAGTGCACCACATTTTTAACTGTCCGTTCAGGTGATGTGCAGGTTGCTAGTAATCTGAAGCACGTATGAATAAAACAGCAATGGACAAGCATGGGAACATACCTCTGGGGTGAGTTAGAGCATCCTTTGTGTGTGCCCTGAGCAGCACACCTAAACAGTGGTGGATTGTTTGGAGCCTTTGAGGAAGGTCCACACTGATTTCCATAGTGTCTGTACTGAATAAATGTTCCCCTTTCCCCACATCCTTTCCAGAGTCTGTTTTGTTGATCTTAGCCATTTTGACTGGGGTAAGTAAGATAAAGTCTCTGGAAAGTTTTCATTTGTGTTTTGTGACATCTAAGCACACTGGGCAATTTTAACAATGCTTCTCAGCCATTTGCTTTTCCTTGTTTGAGAACTCTGTTTAGTCCTATACACCATTTTTAAATTTGGTTGTTTATTTTCTTGGTTTAGTTCTTAAGTTCTTAGGGTTTTTTTTTTTTTTTTTTTTTTTTTTGGTCTATTCTAAATACCAAACCCCTGTTATACATACATGCATACATACGTACACACATATGTATAAACATGTATGTATATGTGTGCATAGAGGTATAATTGGTAAATATTTTTCCCTTCTGTAGGCTTCAGCTTTGCGCAAATGGTCTTCTTTGTTTGACAGAAGTGCTTTTTAAAAAGTTTCAGAAGATCCCATTCACTACTTCTGAATGCCTGTGCTGAACTTTGGGTGTTTATGTTTCATTCACAATGTCCACAGACATTAGGTCGTAGCGAGGAACTGGGAGCAGGAGGGAAAATGAATGCTGTGTTGTGAAAGGATCAAAGGGAAAGTCAGGGCAGGCCTCGTGTTCAGGCCTAGCTGACTAACAAGGCTCCACAGGCTTCACATGTCCTATTGTCGTTGTTCCGATGTTTTAAAATATTTTGTTGTTATTGACGTTTAAAATGTTTTTGTTGTTGTTGTTG
>NC_137961.1:2217306-2384806 GCF_963924665.1 Micromys minutus
CAGACACACACACACACACACACACACACACACAGAGAGAGAGAGAGAGAGAGAGAGAGAGAGAGAGAGAGAGAGAGAGAGAGAGAGAGAGAGGAGAGGTTGGAGAAACTGTGTATATGAAAGTGCTCATGTGTACACTTGTATTTGGAAGACAGATGCCAACTTTTGTCATTTCTTAGTCTTGCCTGCCTTATCACTGAGTCATGGCCTTTTATCTCCTAGAATTCATCAAGTAACCTAGGTTTGCTGGCCAGGGATCCCCAGAGGTCCGCCTATCTCTGTTTCCCTGTGCTGAAATTATAAGCATAAGAAAATACACCTAATCTCCACCTTTTTCTTCGAAGAGTGCCCAGTACGAGGTAAGCATGGATATCCATCATCTCCAGGCCTGTGTCTTTTGACTTTACAAGATTTTTCTTCAGTGATGACTGTGTTAGTCAACGGCCAGTTGTTGTAAAATTCCTGTAGAAGTCAATTTAAATGAGGAAGTTCATTTTGGATCATGCATCTGGGCTCAAGGGGAAGCCTATTATCCTGGCACTTTGTAGTGGAGCAGAGAGGGTCAGAGCAGCTCTCCGGGTGTTCCCCTTTATCCAGTCAGGTCCCGGCTCCTAGTACGGATTCACATCAGTGAGGTGAGCATCCCATGATCCAGTCGCTTTTCGTGCAGCAGAGGTCAGGCCTTAAACAGGTAAGTCAGAGATGCTTCACATCTAAACCAATAACTACATGAGCAGATGTCCTGACAGGTGAACCTTAAAAAGAGAACTACAAATGTCCCACACATGGTCCTTGCCCTTGCCATCTGGGCAATGGGAATCATAAGTACACTGTGGATTCTTTTTATTACACTTGGAATATCTATTGTTAGTGGGACAGGACAAACTTAAAAATAGAGGTGCAGATGGAGATCTGGGAGGAAGCATCCGAGTGTATTGGTGGGAACGCAAACCAGTAAAGCCATGGTGGAAATCAGTGTGGGGTCAGCACAGCAAACAAACAAATAAAACCACCACCACCACCACCAACAGCCAACTGCATTTAGATCCAACTATCCCACCGTTTTATATACATCCAAAGGCAGGATAGTCAGTTTGTGCTAAGGACACCCACATACTGGTGTTTATTGCTACCTTATTCACAATAACCTAGCAATGGAATTAGCCTAGGTACCTCTTTGTAGCTGAGTAGTTTTCAAAGGTGGACTGCATTTATATGATGGATCAAAATAATCAAAATATATTTAATTGGGGCTGGCTTATGGGTTCAGAGGTTTAGTCCGTTATCAACATGGTGGGAAGCCTGGCAGCATGCAGGCAGACATGGTCTGGAGAAGGAGCTGAGAGTTCTACATCTGCACCGACAGGCAGCAGGAAGAGGTCCACCCTGGGCCTGGCTTGAGTTTCTGAAATCCCAAAGCCCACCCCCAATGGCACAACTCCTCCAACAAGGCCACACCTCCAATAATGCCGTTCTCTATAAACCTATAGAAGCAGGATTCATTCCAAACACTACATGTTGTTAAATAAAACGAACCACACTGAGACAGACTTTCTCATGCTTTCTCAGACACGGAACTTTGTGGGATGGTAGTGTGGAAGCAGAGGAGGCAAATTTGCTTCGCTGAGATGTGGGAATAACAAAGAAGTCAAGTTTAGTTAACAAGAAGACACAAGAACCTGTGAGTTCCTCTCCCTCCGTGATGCCTTCCACCATTCCCTCCCCACCTCTCCCAGGCTGGCCTCACATCCAAGCTCCTTCAGGTCATTAATCTGTCCCCATCGCTGGCTTTGGGCTTTTCTTGGAGCATATTTCCCCTCTTAAATTTGGACAACCTTCCTACACAGTTGTCCATTTGGTGCAGTTAAAATCTACAAGGCCTTAGGGTTTTAGAATTGAAACGTTCCAATATCCTGTTTCTCCTCTGAAACATTTACAGCCAAGTATGTCACCTCAGTTGGTGCACTGAGCAGAGTTGTATTCTTAAATATGTATTCTTAAATGTGTACTTTCCTTGTTTTCATTTTTAGAAGTCATATTTTGCCACAGATAGTGAACAAACGCTTTTTATAATCCTTATTACATGCTTCAGTCCTTAAAAGGGCCTTACTCAGGAGTCCTTTGCTGCTGTTTGGTCTAACATTTGAGGACAATGGTTGATGTATTGAAACCTGTTAGCCATCCCAAAGACTTCCACAAATATTGCCCCTTGCACTTTCACATGGTATGAAATGGAGAGATATAAAATATGCTAATGTGAACACTCTTTGTAATATTGTTTTTACATCTTTTAATTTTTTGAAATTAAAATATAATTACATCTTCTCCCTGCTTCTTTTCCTCCATCAAATCCTTTGTACTTCAACTTGCTCTCAAATTTGTGGCCTCTATTCAATGTGTGTGTATATATGTATACATACACACATACATACCACACATGTATATACACATATACATACACACATGTATATACACATATATACACATATGTATACGTAATATATGTATGTACATGTGTATATACATGTATATGTATATGTGTGTATATACATGTGACACATATCCACATGCATGTGTATATACATATACGTGTATATATAGTCTATGTATAACCTTGGCAGTGGGGGCTCATGCCTTTAATCCCAGCACTAGGAAGGTAGAAGCGGGTACATCTGAGTCTGAGGTCTGGTCTAGAAAGTGAGTACCAGGGCAGCTAGAACTACACAGAAAAAGTCTCAAAAAATAAAACAACAAATATGTATACATACATTTATATATATGTTACAGAACTGTGTGTGTGTGTGTGTGTGTGTGTGTGTGTGTGTGATAGTCAGTTTCCCAAAGGCAACTTATACAAGAAAGTATCTAATCTGGACTCTGGTTTTAGAGGGTTTGAGTCCTGATGGAGGAGGAAGTACATGGTTGCAGAACAGCTGAGCATTAACATCTTGATCTGTACACAGGAGACAGACAGACAGACAGACAGAGAGGCACTAGGAATAGCATGAGTTATTTGAAACATGAAAGCCACTGGTTCACCTCCTCCAACAAACTCTTAATCCTTCCCAAACAGTTACAGCAACTGAATACTTTGAAGTGATCGCCTCTGAGGGTCATTGTCATTCACACACACACACACACACACACACACACACACACACACACACACATACGCATGCATGCAAGTGTGTGTGGACATATATGTGTGTGTGTGTGTGTGTGTGTGTACACTTACATAATACATACATACATCCCGGTGTTGGAGTATTTTCCAGTTTGTCCGTCACACATTAAAGCCTCAGTTGGGACTCCAGAGGCCTTTGTGTGTGTCCCACGACCAGGTGCTTAGTGAGCGCCATCTCTCACTAGTGCTGACAGGTGGGCGCACTAGTGGGGATTTGCTGAAATGGAGATACGGTTAAGCCGCAGCCTGATCGCCGGTCATTTCAGGTGCTTCCTGCAGAACAGCTACATGGGAAGCCTAGAGCCCCAGATGGCCCAGGGCGTCCTTCCTGCAGACGTGCCCTTCTCACCAAGTCTTCACTCGCACACACTCACCGGCTTGGACCACAGGCGGACATTCGGAAGGCTGCAGGTGTTTGGATGAATTTAGAATCACAGGATAAGCTGTCTGAAGATACAGCATCGCTCAGGAAATCTCAGCCACCAGCGTGGTGGCTTGTATATAATATACATATGCACACACACTCACACATGCACACACATACATTCACACATGCACACGCACACACATTCACACATGCACACTCATACACACATACTCACACACACACATGCACACACACACATTCACACATGCACCCTCACACACATTCACACATGCACTCATACACACATACACACACATGCACACACACACATTCACACATGCACACTCACACACACATACACACACTCACACACATGTATACACATTCACATACTCACACAGTATACACTCACACACACATTCACACATGCACCCTCACACATACTCACACACACATACACACACACTCTCACACTCATACATGCACATACCCATTCACACACGCACACACACACTCTCTCCCTCTCTCTCTCTCTCTCTCTCTCTCACACACACACACACACACACATACACACTGTACTCATGCTAACAGTTCTCATTTTGCAGTAGTTCTTAGTTTTGTGTAAACCATTGTGGTAGATATTCATACACCTAACAGACTTATTCTGGAAATCACTGAGGCTTATAGATGACCTGCCTTTGCACAGTTTGCAACACAGCCTCTTGTCTGCCCTCTTCGGCCTGCCCCCACTCCTCTGTATTGATTTAGTTATTGACAAGTTATAATTGAACCTTCCGTTTTGTTTTTTTTTAAGATAACAGAAATGAAATTTTACTTGCTTCTTTGTTCAATTTATTTTTGACAGATAAATGTAAATCAGATCGACTTATTGTATGTATATTGCCTTTCAGACCTATATTTTATGGTTTAGCATTGTGGTCTATACATTTGATCTCATTTTAATAGCATTATGGTGACCTGATTTGGATAATGCATGCATATGTGTGTGTTGGCAATTTTTTCTATTAAATTCTTTTGAATAATTGTTTAGACAGTTAAATTGTCCTAAGCCCATTCTGACTGCCCAGCGCACGTATTTTTGGCTGCCTTCCCTAAAACAATAATATGCATTATTATAACAACTCAGAAATATTAGGTGGCAGTTCTATGTATAGCATTCAGAGCACAATTATATTTCAAGTTGTTTTCTCCAAACCATATTAACCTCTGGGGTGACTTTTTAATTTGGCCTTGGTATGAATAACACGGATGACAGAACACATCACTGTCAGCCTGATCCAAGGAGGACATTCAGTATTCTATAAAAAGATATCACAAGGCTCAGGTAGATTCCAATCCTCACAGCTATGATTAATCATTCACTTCTCAACTATTCCAGCCAACGGCCTCGTCAAATGCTGCATTATGCATTTATGCTGCTCGCCATTGGCGGTGGGGGAACACACGGTGTGGGCTGAGGTTGGCTCGGGACCTAAAAGCCCTCGCTGTTGTTACAGAACTGCGGCCCGGTTCTCAGCACCCACGAGGTAGCTCCGGCTCTGAAGCACCCGGCGCCCTCTTCTGGCCTCCATGGGCACTGCACGAAGGTGGTGTCCAGTTAACCATGTGGCCACAATGCTCACACACACAAAATACAAACTAATCTTGAACATATGTTGGGCAGAAGAAAGAATCTGAGAATCAGTCCTGTGTCTACGTGTCTTTGTTTTGTTTTTGTCTTTTTTTTTTCAGACAGTGACACTTTCTGTGGTTGCTTTTCAACATAGCAAAGGCTTCGATTTGTTGTGGAGAAGACACGGGTGTCCCCGAGGTCACCGAGAGCGGTGCTTCTCCACGGGAAGCTTGCTCTGCCACGCTGGACGAACCTACCCAGCTCCTGGTCCCTGGAGCTCTCTCTGCACTCAAACCCACAGCGAACGCATGGTTCACATAATTCCCACGTGGAGCCAATTCCGCCACGCCCCTTTTCTACGTCACCAGCACGATGCTGTTGGTCAAACTACTCAACACACAAAGCCGAGGTGTAATGGGCGCGGAGAGCCCTGAGGGTGCTGTGAGTTCCAGTTTTCGGGCCAGCCGCCTCTAGGTTCGCCCGACACACCCTGCCTGCTCTCTGTGGTTTCATTGGCAGACCTGGAAGTGCTCAGCCTGTGGGAGTGACCCCGACAGGATGGACAGCGTTGCCGGGGGTCAAAGGTGAAGCCATTTTGTATCCATTTAAGGACAGAAAACGTGAAGTAATTTATTGTTTCACTGACTGCTCGGGAGTGTGGAAATTCACACGTTGCTTTGCCTCAGCTCTTTCTCAGTCCCGGGATGGCTTAGAGGGACGAGCCACAATTACCTGATTATAGTTTTGCCTCGCCATATGGCTCTCTAAGAAGCATGGAGAAAGGGCTTTGCATGGCTCTTTTGGGGTTGGGGTGGGGGAGAACAGCGTAGTAAGGCTCGCACACTGAACTGAGATCCCGAAACGCTTCAACGCTTTTCTCCCTGTGCGATCGTTTTAGACTAGTAACTGAGTTAGAGACAAATGTCAGCTGAGAAACGAATACCCAGTCTGGAGGCCGGGGATTTTGGCATTTAAGTCCAATTAGAAATGATGGAAATCATGAGATTAGCTGCAGCGTTCTTTCCAGCAGGTGTTATTTTCTCTGTTAAAGTCCTATGTGCGTCTCTGCAGGGTTTTCATTTAATTGGCAAACGTTGTGTGACATATGTCAAATTTCGTCAATTCTTGGGGCTTTTCATGGGAAAAAAAAATGGCTTTTAACTTGCTAATGTTTAACCTCTGTGTCCCCAGGCTTCCCGTTGAAAAACACTACTGCAAATTAGTTTGTGTAGTTTCTCTGTCAGTGGTCAATGGGCCCGGCAATGGATTTATGAATGACGTTTGTTACGTGAGAGAGCTTAGGAATACACGGGGCAGTCTTAGACCTCCTCCACCCCCTCCTGTTAGAACATCTCTGGAAAAAGCAGAGCTCAGTCAAATATTTCTTCCACTCATTAATATTTCTCCTTTTACATTAACCTTGAGTAGTTACTCAAGGTGATACTTGACTGATCCTTAGTTACCCTAGTGAGGAAAATGGGGGACAGATAAAACAGATACACACACTCACATGCACAGTCACATGCACACTCAAACACACTCACACACACACTCTCACACACACACATACACAACACACACACATTTTACAGAGCAGCACGGACCTCAGGTTTTGCATCTTAAATATTTAAAGAGCCCCGCATTCCTCCCTGAGCCCACATGGGGGTGCTGGATTGATACTGCCATTGACAAACTGTTGAAACCAGGCAAGTAAGCCAAACACAGGGGCCTCAAAAGTGTCAGAAGAGAGGCTGGGGGATGGCTGAGTTGAAAGGCTTGTTGCATCAAGTATGAGGGCCTGGGTTTAGACCCCTGGCACCAACATTCCAAGGCTGCGCATGGCTGCCCAGGCCTATAACGGAATCACTGGGGAGATGGAGCCGGGGGGGCCTCTAAAGCTGCTGCTCATCTAGTTGAGCCAAAAGTCGTGTAGAGAATGATTGCAGAAGACATCTACATACACATATATATGTGCATACACACATACATTTACGTGTGCATACACATACACAAACCATCTTCTTATACAAGTAGCAGAAGGAAATGCCATGCTATTTTGAAATTACAATAGGATTAAGCTACATGTGAGTCTTTTACATGTCTAAAAATCTTATCACTGGACAGAAGACAGAAGGGAATCCATGGGTTTTCTGGGTAATCTCAGCCTCCCACAGCCTTTCCCTCCTCGCTGTTCACCCTCTCCACCCCTTCTTTCCCCTCTCCATCTGACTTCTGTTTCTTCACGTGTCCGAAGGGGCCAAGGTGTTAGACAAATCTTTTTCTCTTTTACCCTCTTAAATCGCTTCTGTAATATGAATCTCATTCCCATGATCTACATTTTCCAGGACTATCTATCTCTGGGAAAATTTGTGTCTTGAGCCTGAAGTCCCATCTGGTAAGTAGCTTAGCTTTTCTTACCATTGACAAATGCTGGAGAGAGTGTAGGACATGACCTCAGACATAGATCAAGATCTGTCTACTTGCTCAAGCATGGAAACCTTCCTTCACTCCCAAATTGTTCTTCTGCTCCCTGTGACTGACCCGTCCTTCTGAGGCCTTCTCTCTCTCCAGATAATATCTAAGGCATTCTAACAGCCTCTGCCATGGGGTTTTCTCACCTCTTCTTGCTGTCCTCAGCTTATGTTCTTAGTGAGCTTTCTTAACCCTCAGACTTTCTTCTATTCAAATTACAAAAGCTTTGCATACAGCCTCTGCAATCTGGCACTTGGGCAGCTGTGGCTTCCTCCTCCTCATTCCTCCTCCTCTGCTTTCTCCTCCTCCTCCTCCTCCTCATTCCTCCTCCTCCTTCTCATTCCTCCTCCTCCTCTGCTTTCTCTTCATCCTTCTTCCTCCTCATCCCCCCCCCTCCTCCTCCTCTTCCTCCTCCTCTCCCTTGGCAGATCAGAATGATCTGTATTCATCTTTTCATGAAGCATGTTTCTTGAGTTATCAAAGTTAGGAAAGCTTCAGGAGGTAGGGGCAGAGCCATTCATTTGGCGACTTAATGGTTGAATAGCAACCACCAAAAACTGTCTGGGCCTTTGACATTCTGTCAAGCAACTCCAAGGAATACTTGAACAACATTTCCACGTACAATCGGAAGCCACACTGATCACTAATGCACAGGTTACCTTTCGCACATCAGTTGCCTTTCCTAGTGTTGTGACCCAATTCATGAAAAGGACCAACTTAGAGAAGAAGGGCTGGTTCTGGCTCACAGTAGGAAGAGCCCAGTTCGTCACGGCAGGGTAGGCATGTGACAGGGTTCTGTGGACAGTGGGTGTGTCTTACTTTCTCAGATCTTGGCCGAACAGGAAACCAGGAGTAAAGAGACAGTGAACCCCACTATAGAATCCCAAGGCCCACGCCCAGTGATCCCCTTCCTTCAGTGAAGCCCCACTTCCCAATGAGTCCACCAGCCCCCAAACAGTGCTTCCAGCTGAAGACCAGATGCCCTCACACTTGAGCATGCTCGGGGCCATTTCACATTCAAATGATAGCACCCGTGGTTGTGTGGGAGGCTATGCAAACAGCATGCTAGCTGCGTCTTCTGGGTCCTCACAATAGCTTCTGAAGATGGGGTAAGGATGCACATTTGCTGTTGAGAAAGCTCATAACATCCAAAGATCAGTTTGAGTTCGGCAAGCCTGTAAGTATTTGGGCCAAGTTAGAACTAGAATAGTGACCAGACTATGCCACGGAGCAGAGTCACATTGAAGGAGTCACCCTGGGAGACAAATGCTCACTAATAAGGTCAGTAGATAGTGGACGCAGCCAATATGGAGTGCAGACCCTCACATTCATCTGGAACATCACAAGTGCACTGATAGATTTAAGGAATTACTCTTCCTACCCCTTTGCTGTATCAAGTTTGAGCTTCTCAGGGGACAGTCGGTTATATATCCAATGTCAATGGCCACACCACTTTCTCAGTACCTCTTGTGAGGTACAGAACCCCGTCTTCCTCCACCAGTGGGAATATTTTCTTACTCTGGAAGTTTAAGAATTTCTGTAAACTTAAGTGTAGTATTATTTTTTTCTGGGACCTATTTTCCTATGAGGAGACACAGCCATGGTATATGGAAATATTAGGAAGGCTATTGCAGTCCGTTGGGTCTCGTTTAGAACACAATCCAACACGTGAAACACAGGGACTTAGACATCATGTCTTGAGCTGAATTGAGGAGTAGAGTTTTGACTGTGATGGTAGGTTCTTTCCTGAGCAGGGTGGGTGGGTTATAGGAAGTGACACAGGCTCACCTGAGTGCATCACCCAACTAAGAACTTAGTGACAGCAACAGAAATTGGGCCTGGTAAGGAGGAAGCTAAGTGATCATTCTCAGAGCCCAGAGAACATTTAATATGCAGGAAATTTAACTTCTTCCCAACATTTCTTAAGAACAGAAATTGTTTGTTCAACCTTACTCATTCAATAATTTTGGTCAAAGGCATTTATTTATTCTTTCTTTGTATTGTGCATGACTTCAGACAGCCTCTGAAAAATAATTGATCAAACAACTTACCACTTACTACACAAGGGGGATGGAAGAAGCTATCTTTCCATGCACCACAAACTATTTTTTCTTTTCATTATTGGGAAAGTATCGTCTTATAGATAGCTGATTATGTATTCTTGGACTACAAAAATATATGTTCAAATTTCTGTGGAAAGAGCAAGCCCTGAATGGTAGCTTGCAAATTACATTTCTAGTCCCCTTGCACATCTCTTGTTGCATTAAAGTCTGTGAATTTGTTCAGCAGGCTGTATCAAATTGTCCCTACTTGATAGACCATCAGTCTACCTGAGAGATGGCCTTCCTCCACAGGGCCAGTCTGTCTGAGGGGTATCGGATGACTTGTTGATTATTCTGACTTCAAAGGCCACTGACTCTGAGACTTTCAAGGTGGTCTGTAATGCTCTGAGTGTTGAGGCCAACTGTCAGTGTTACTTCCAAATTAAAGAGGATCTTTTGGAAAATGGGAGGAGGGGGTAGCTTCCTCTCCTTCAGATGAGGCTAACCAACCTTGTGCAGTTTGACTTTTTCCTGCTGCCAGCTTGTAAGAGAAAAAAAAAAAAAAATCCCCAAGAAAGCCTCAGTTCCTTTTATTGTTAGAATAGATGCACTTGTCCAAAAAAAAAAAAAAAAAAAAATGTGAATAGCCATTTACAGAGTCGTAGAAATGGGAAAAGGCCTACAACCTGCCATTTCTGTGAGTTCTTGGAGTTACTGGGTGCCATGCATGTGGGAAGTATCAATCTGAGATGTGAAAATATATTTTGAGGATTTAAGAAGTTGCAAATGCTTGTCAGCCAGATTTCTCTTTGCGATGTTTAAAAAGAAAATTATCCATCGGCAGATATTGTTTGCATAGTATTAAATGTGGGTTGCTTGGTGGGTTTGAATTTACATGTCTGTGCTGATTCACATTGCATAGGCTTAGCATGACCTCTCAAACGCTACACTCTTGTGTGCTTTTTAACGGCTTAATAAGGTTTTGTTTCATTTTGAGGCAGGATCTCACTGTGTAGTTCAAGCTGGCCTACAGTTAATCACTGTGCAGCCTGGGCTAGCTTTGAACTCACAGTAATCCTCCTGCCTCAGCCTCTCAATGCTGAGATTAGAGGCATGAATCATTATGCACTGCACCTGCTAAGATGTATACATTAAACACAAGTGCTAATAAATGCTGGGCAGTGTTTTTCACTTGGCTCAGGGCTATGGTTTTATGTGAGGACTTGATTCACTAGCACAGTGAATTTGCCTTATTTTCATTGCTCACTCTCCCTCTCTAACTCCTCTGTGTTTCTCCCATCATCCCCTCTTGAAATTACCACCTCTTCTTCTATTCTTATTTTTGTTTTACACACACACACACACACAGACACACACACACACACACACACACACACAAAGACACATACACACAGAGACACACACTCACACAGATGCTCACAGAGACATACACAAACACAGACACATTAACCATACACACAGACACACAAACACATACAGAAGAGAAAGGCACACAGACACATAGACACACAGGTACAGGAACACACATAGGCATACACACACAGAGAGACACACACTTACAGACACACAGGCATAGGTACACAGACACACAGACACAAATGCAGAAAGACATACACACAGTAACCTACTGAGACCAGGTAGCATTGCCCATAGAGGGGAACGCTGTCCCAAACTCTCAGCCCTTTGAATCACTGCATTACTTGAGGCCACTTATGACTCAGCAGCAGTGCAGGTCCTTTTGCTCTGTGCTGCCACAGGGAAAAAAAGCCAAGCAATGTGGCTGCTGACTCACCTCCAAAGTTAACCCCTCAAGAGTCTTAATTTCAGCTTAGGACAGAACTTTAAAGGAGTTCTACTTCTTAAACTTACAAAGCTAAGAATTTCCTAACAAGTTTCTGAATGCACCTTAATCTTTAATATGGAAGTGTACTAATTGGTTTTGTGTCAATGTGACACAAGCTGGAGTTATCACAGAGAAAGGAGCCTCAGCTGAGGAAATGCCTCCATGAGATCCAGCTGTAAGGCATTTTCTCAACTAGTGATCAATGGGGGAGGGCCCCGCCCATTGTGGGTGGAGCCATCCCTGGCCCAGCCTATTGTGGGTGGAGCCATCCCTGGCCCAGCCCATCGTGGGTGGAGCCATCCCTGGCCCAGCCCATTGTGGGTGGAGCCAGCCCTGGACCGGTAGACCTGGGTTCTATAAGAAAGCAGGCTGAGCAAGCCAGGGGAAGCAAGTTAGTAAGTAACATCCCTCCATGGCCTCTGCATCAGCTCCTGCTTCCTGACCTGCTTGGGTTCCAGTCCTGACTTCCTCTGGTGATGAACAGCAATGTGGAAATGTGAGCTGAATAAACCCTTTCCTCCCCAACTTGCTTCTTGGTCGTGATGTTTGTGCAGGAATAAAAACCCTGACTAAGATAAATTGGTACCAGCATAGTGGGGTATTTCTGTGACAAACTGACCGTGTTTTGGGGAGGACTGTGGAAGGACTTTGGAACTTTGAGCTAGAAGAGCCACTGGGATGTTAAGAGCTTTATGAGATGTTCTGTAGGAGCTTGGAAGATAATCTTGAGAACGGTGCAGAAAATGGAGGCCTGGCTTGTGAAATTTCAGATGGAAGATTAAAGACTCTTATCAGGGCTGTTGCTGTTTTGATTGTGAAGATTCTGTGGTTTTGGTTAGCTGGAACTGAAGAATCGGCTGTGATTAACAAAATACCAGAACTACTAAAGCAAAACCTTTGCATTACTGGGACTATTGATGCTGGTCAGCTGGAGCTAAGAAATTAGTGGTGATTAGGAAGAGACCAGCATCACTGAGATGAAATCTTCTAGGAACTGTTTTCTGAGAGCACAAAGAAGCTGTATTTCAGAGATAGCCAAAGTTGTACCTTGTGCTGTGGCTGGACTTTGTAATGTGTAACAGTCACCCAGGTGGTACTGGTTTTGAAGGAATGAAGGGGTCATGGAGAACAGCTGAGGCTCGGCACTGTGAGAGGCCAGGGAAGGCCACTGGGAAAGGTGCAGCCTCAGTTGCAATTAGTGCCCCAGGACTGACAGTAGTGTTTTAGAGATGCCAGTACCATGAGATGACCACCAAGAACAGCAGCAGCTGGAGCCTAGAAGTCAAGGTGTGTTCTACAAAGGGCAGAGCTGGAGAAGTGATCTAAGCCCTTGGAAGAACTCAGAAATTTGTGAGTGGATCCCAGACATTGGATGGTTAGAGTTTGATTTTGCTTTTGATTGTGATTATGCACTGATATTTTTCCTCCTTGAAGGAAGAAAGTATTTTAGTGGAGCCCACACTTAAGAGACTTTGAATTGAAAAAAAACTTTGAATTTTAAAAGAGATTGGATATTTTAAAGGGATTGAAATTTGAATAAGATTTCATAAAGACTGTGGTACTCTAAGATTATTTAGATCTTGGGGATGAATAAGTAAGGGTTGAGGGTTAATAGTGATGTGTATGTGTGTCAAGTTGACAAGGGGTTAATTGTACTGGTTGGTTTTGTGTCAACATGACACAAGCTGGAGTTATCACAGAGGAAGGAGCCTCAGCTGAGGAAATGCCTCCATGAGATCCAGCTGTAAGGCATTTTCTCAACTAGTGATCAATGGGGGAGGGCCCAGCCCATTGTGGGTGGAGCCATCCCTGGGCTGGTAGACCTGGGTTCTATAAGAAAGCAGGCTGAGCAAGCCAGGGGAAGCAAGCCAGTAAGTGACATCCCTCCATGGCCTCTGCATCAGCTCCTGCTTCCTGACCTGCTTGAGTTCCAGTCCTGACTTCCTTTGGTGATGAACAGCAATGTGGAAGTGTAAGCTGAGTAAACCCTTTCCTCCCCAACTTGCTTCTTGGTCATGATGTTTGTTCGGGAATAGAAACCCTGACTAAGAAGTAAGGTTATACATTAAGTAAATTTTAACTTTTAATATCTTAAGAGCTACTTAATACTATAATACCAACTTTATTATTGTGTTTTACTTTGATTAGCATAGAAATCACTGAATTATTTTGCTTAGATTATTTAATGGGCATTGAAGCTATAAAACTTCCTTGGCTAAAGGAACATTTTAAATATTTAACAGGACATGATTGGTTGGTTAAATATACCATGATGTATAGTGTATATTTAAAATAAAATCTGGGTTTATTATATAAATGAGCATTGTCTTTCAACCTTTTCTCATATTTTTTTATGATTTTAGATTTAAAGTATAGTTTGATGGGTTTAATGTAGATTTAGTATTATTCTTAGTAATGGGGTATTTGTATTTGCTGTTTCCAGCAGCAGGATAATGTTGGAGCCTTTGTTGGCATTTGCCCTGAGCTTTCTTGGACTTGCTTTGCCTCAGCTAACCTTTAGACCAGCTGCCAAGGTAAGACTCAGCCCTGCCGGCTCACCTCATAGTTCGTACACTTTATGACAGTGTTGCATTACCGTTAACGTGTCAAGTCGTTCTCAAGTCCCACCCGAGTGCTCCGAAACTTCCCTGGTGTTGATTAATCTCTCTCCATTCAGGCAGACAAGTCATGGATCTTGTTAGTCTCATACTTTTGTGGTTCGAATAAGAAATGTCCTATGTGATTGCATATTTGATCACTTGGCTTTCAGTTGGTGACACTGTCTGGAGATGTTATGCATTCTTTGGGAGGGTAAGTCTTTGTGGAGGAAGAATGTCACTAGAGGTGGCTTTTGAGGTTTAATAGCATGATGCTACTTCCTTTTCCCCAGCCCTGAATCCTGTATGCAGCTGCCCATGTCTACCTCCAGGCCTTCCCTGCATGTTTCTATCTCTCCTCCACCATAATGGACTCTATCTCTCTGGAACTGGAAGCTCAAATAAACCCTTTGCTCTTATGTTGCTTTAGATTGCTAAGGTGTGGCTGAAGTATAGTGCAAGTGAATCGGTGCATAACACCAGGCTGTTGCTGCACGTCTACTTACTAGTACCCATAGATTAAGGAACCCTACGGCATGCAATACACTTCCACGGGTTATCCTAAGTGATGTTCGAAACACCCTAAGTGATTGGTCCAAGTATCATTGTGGCATTTTAGTCACATTTAAACAGTGTTTTCTGACTCCAGGGCTAGGTTTGCAGTTGCTATACAACAGCATCATTTCTCAAAGACTAGTTGGGTTACACTTGCCTGTATCAGAAGTAGTCTTACATTTGAAGCCAAACTGGATGCGGAAAAGAAGCAACGCCATGTTTTGATGTGTCACTGGAGAGTCAAGGATCCTTAAATTACTAGATTCAGTACGTTCTCTACTGAGCCACACCCATTCCTTTCTTCTCACTTCTCATGTTGAGACAAGATCTCACTAAGTTTCTTCACTTGGAGTTCGGTCACTCTGGAATTCAGTCAGCCTATTCTGCTGACCATCCTCAGCCACCAGGCCCAGTTGCCCCCCCCCCCACACACACACACACACTGTCTGAAGTATCGTAAAACAGTTGGAGGATTCCCGTGGAAAGTCTATTACTGCCTGCCATGCAGAGCTGGTCCCAGCAGAGACAGTTAGAGGAGCACAGTCACCAAGCAGGGCCAAAATACCTTGTGGCTTCTGAAGCATGGCACACAATACCATCACAGGCACCACTGCCCAGAAAGAAAACTAGACAACATGGCTGTTGCCCATGTAAAACGCCATTCCTTGCACAGTGATGACGTTAGACCAAATCAAGAGACTCCACTCTCTGAGAGTGTGAGCCTTCACCCCTCCTGCACAGGCCTAGTGATGAGAATGTGATCCTCTACACAAACAGCTTCAGTTAATTAACTTAAATTATTTTTTTCTCACAATCGGAAAAACACATAGTACATGGTTATTAAAGTAAATTATGTCAATCAAGCAAGAGAAGGAGCTTGTTGTCAGTGAGGGGCTATGGGAATTCAGTATCCAGACAGAGGCAGGAAGAATTAATTCTCCTCTTCCACTCTGTGTGTGCCATTGTTCCAGAGCCCCCACTCCTAAGAGGCACAAGGACATAATTTATCCTCCTACATATGGACTGGGAGGTGACCCAACCCAGGTCCATTATGAATTCTTTGTCTGTGAGCTCTTAACCATGTAATTGTTTAATGACTCGCAGGTGGCTCAGAGTTCCAGGTTTACCGGACCTTAAATTCTATGCATAGAGACATGAGTCAATATTAGAGATTCTGGGCTCTGGACAAGACTATAAAACACTCCCTTTCATGACAAATAACAAATACACCGTACTTGCCACAGATCAGGGAGGCGAGGCATCATGGAGTGTGATCCAAACGAGACAGGAGTCTGTATTCCTTCGTGGAGAAGATGTGTTTGTTTCCCTGGTCCTGTGAGCAGTGATCTCCCCAGATGTGCACATTCAATTGAATTGTTGTATTTGCTTCATCTGTATATTTTTGGAGACAGTATTTCATTGTGTAGCCCAGGTTGTACTCAAAGTCACACAGTCTACCCCTATGCCAAGTTTGATCATTTGCCAGTGAGTCTGGGGTTCTCTTGTTGTTTTCTTTTTTCTTTCCATTCCTTCCTTTCTCTTCAAGTGGTTTCATGTAGCCCATGCTGTTCAAGCATCTTTAGGGTGTGGGGTGACTTTCCCCTCACAAAGTCTTTCCTGTCAGAGTTGTGTCAGCAGAAGCTATTGTAGGATAACCAGGTAGAGCTGCACACTGCTAGCAAGTGGGATTTTTGTTTGTTTCCCACATTCAGTGACCTCTCTGTCTATATTAGCCTTATGTCCCAATTCATCTTTCAAAACCTATCTAAATTACCCACATCCATGTAAGTGTCCAATAAAAATAGGCAGCAGATCCCAACCAAGCTTGTAAATTTTTATATCGTACTGAGTTCACATGTCAGAAAATTCATCTAAAATGTGTAGCCCAATGGCTTTAATATTCAGATTTTTATGTGCTTGTGTGGCTATCACCACAATCGATTTTAGAGCACTTTAAACGCCCAAGGAAAGGAAAATCAATGTACAGTCTGCATTCCCAACTTCAGCTTCTACGGTTTAGGAACCTGTAACTTTACATTTTGAATGTATTTGTTTATTTGTGTGTGTGCGCACATCTGACGTGTCGTCAGAAGACAACTGGCAACAGTTGGTTCTCTCCTTTTACTGTGCGAGTCTTAGGGACTAAACTGGGGTCATAAGTATTGAGAAAGAACATTTCCCCATCTTGTCAACCTCAAGTTGTCTGTAATCATGGAGAACCCTGAAGTCCTCCTCTTCCTAGATCAAGCAAGTTTTACTTGGGAGACCCAGGTCTGAGCAGAAGCCGCAAATGGGTTCCAAGTTTATGTTACAGTCCCCCCACCCATCTTTGCCTCTCCTCTTTCCCCCTCCTTTACTCGCTCCTCCTCCCTCCCTCTATGTCCCACTCCATCCCTCTTCCATGGTACTCTTTCCCTCAGAATCAACAACACACTAGAAAAATTTTGGTTGCTCATGTCCTGTTCTCCAACTCTGTTCTGTCACTTGAAAATCAGTTTTTGAAGAAACTGTAAAAGGCATGAGCGAAAATCTTGGGAAACGTTACCTGCAGCTTCCAGGCTCTGAGGCAAGTCTACTCAGAGGACCATCCTGTGTAGTGAGTGTCTGTGAAGCCTTGATCTTTGCTCAGCATTTCTCTCAGGACTCTGTCCACAGCAGGTCATAGAATCCCCATCCAGGTATTAACTGGGGAATCAGCTGAGGGAATACAAGTCCCGAGATGTCAATTAAACTTCCCAAAGCTTCAGCCAATAAGTAGCCAACCCAGTATTTCAACCAAGGCTTCTTAGCTCCAAGTCTACAACTGAGTGATTAATGTCTCTGTCTCTTATTAACAACAGATAAGCGAGTAAAACGTTGTCTTAAAAAAGTGTCTTGGATCTCACCATACAAATATGAAGTTTCTCGTTAGGGCTGACTTCTTGTGAATTTTGGTTGTTTTGTTTTGTTTCATTAGTGAGCAGTTCAATGTTCAGAGATCTCGTTTCTGCCTTCTTCTCTGCTAGGTCTCCTAGGCTACTCTATGACAGTCTGTGTACCTTTGTATGAGGTACAGAAGCGTTGTTCATTGGGTTACACAGCTGCTGTGTCTCTGGTAGCCACAAATGACACTCAGCAGACCTACCCCATGGAGGCACAAGAGTCAATGTTCTAAGTTGTTACAATTTAAACACAGTCGCATACTTTATAACAGCATTGTGTTTAGCAATGGATTGTGTACTCAGTAGCCGGTCCATACAACTGTGCTGGAACTGTAATGTTCTTTTAACTGTCATTGTAGCCATCCTAATACCAGAGTACAACATATTCTTATATGTTTGCCATGGTGCTGCTGTGGATAAGTCACCTGCAAGTCATATAAGTGTGTAGGGACACAGTTATGCACAGTGTGGAATACCTGTTGCTGATAGTAAATGGTTGTGACAGGTGTGTTTACTTTTGTGCATGTAGAACAGCATGACAAGTTACATGAGCAGCAGCTTCCCATGGGTTCTCTTGACTGTGTCCCTGGTTTGCATCAAAGACCGTCTTGAGTGCCTCAAATACTGTGTAGGTTTCTGTTGGTGTTCTCTGTGACGTTGGAACATGGTCAAATTGCTTCATGATGCAGAATGTATCCAGACATCACTAAGAAGTGAGTGTCACTAGGGATTTAGCTTAGCGGCTACAAAGGTTAGACTGAGACTGTCCCCCAGTATGTCAGATGTTTAAAGTCCTGGTCTCCAGTTGATGGTGCTGTTTGGGGAAGGTTAGGAGGTGTGGACTCCCTGAAGGATGTAGGTTACTGAAGATGCGCTTTGAGAATTAAAAGATTCCTAATTAAAAATTAAAAGATTAAATAATTCTAGCTCTCTTGTTCTGGTTTATGCATCTGGTTCATGATGTGAACCCTCAGCTTCCGGCTGCTGTGCCTGTCTTCCTCCATTTCTCCCCAATATGATGGGCTCTTTCCCCTCTGCAACCAGATGTGTGTGTGTGTGTGTGTGTGTGTGTGTGTGTGTGTGTATAGATGTATAGATGCTTGGAATGTATGTCAGATGATAGGCATAAAGAACACATATGTAGAAAATACATACATTATACATTATATACATACATACATACATACATATATATGGAGAGAACAAGAAAGGTTTCAATGTATGTCATCACATTTTACCCTCACGACAACCCTGTGAGGTAGGTACTGTCCTCATGCTCACAGAGTCCAGAGTGTGACAGAATAGTGTGGTAGAGAATCAGACCAACACCAACATCTGAAAGAAACCAGTCTCCAGAGAGAAATACTGGACACAGCACCCACGGCCCCGTGTGACAGAGCAAATACAAAAGCAGATACTATACAACTGTACACATGCTGACAAGGGTCCCGTTTCTGGGGACAGCAGACATCCAGCTTTTGACATTCCACCTTTCTGTTTTACTTCTTTTCTGGCAATAAATTTCCTATCAAACTGTCCCTGCTCCTCCCACAATCTACATGTCCGTGCCACGTTTATTTTCCTGGCACGGAAAAAGCGGGAGCTCTCTATGGGTACTTGCCAGGATCGGTTTTCTGCCTGTGACAAGAGTTGTCCCTGGGTCTGGCTTAGATCAGTGTGTAACTTCACACACTTTAATCCAGAGACCTTGGCAAAGCTGTCTCCACTCGTTAATAGTAAGGAAGGCAAAGTTACCCCACTGTATGCTGATAGTGAACTGAGCTTTTCATCACTTTGATTTTAACACTATAGTACAGTATTCTCTTTAAAAAATACTTTTAATCACTGAAAGTGTTTTCCATGTATATAATGAATCGTAGTCATCACTACTTTTCCTTAGGACTCATTTCAGGACTTCCCAAAGTCACCCCCTCTTGCAACTTCACCTCCTTATTTTTTTTTTAAGTCTATGGATTCTAATTAGTAATATCCATATATGTACAGCACAGGAAAACCTACACACACACACACACACATACACACACACACACACACTGGGGGGGGGGAGCAGACAGACAGAGACACAGAGACATACACACAGACATATACACACAGACAGACAGACAGACACAGAGACAGACACAGAGACAGACACACACACACAGAGACACACACAGACACAGACACACACACACACACACACACAGAGAGAGAGAGAGAGAGAGAGAGAGAGAGAGAGAGAGAGAGATGACTCTTCTCTCCAGCAGCCATTAACTACAAACCAGTCCTCTTCTGGCTCTTATATTTTTTCTGCTCCTTTTTCATTAATGTCCCTTGAGCGCTGAGCTTGAGGCAGGTTGGTTTGTTATAGATGTTCCCACCTCTGACAAACCACTCGCAGTTGCTGATTTTCTGCACTTTAAGCAGCCACTAGCCTCTTCGATAAGAAGCTTCTCTGACCACGGTTGGGAGAAGCACAGATGTAAACATATAAAGATAAACATCCAGAAACAGTTTGATAAGATGAGCATTTAGCTAAAAAAAACAAAACAGTAACAACAAAACCCAGCAGTGAGCCTCCCCTAGGCCTGACCCACCAAGGCATGGCTCTGACCATGTCTGTAGTTACCGGGTGTGAGGTTCCTTCTATGGTGCAGGCGTCAGTGCAGTCCTGGGAGTGACTGAGTACCCGTAAGCAGCCATGCTGCCTCTGTTGTTCTGATGTCCGGTGCCTCTCACTGCACTTTATCTGGCCAGTTTGATAGCAAGGGCCCAGAACCGGGAAGGTCACCGACGCCTTCCTTCCCATCCAGGGCACCTTGTAGCACTGAGAGCTAGGTATCTGAGATGGCTTCCCGATACTTTCTAAATCTTATTTTCCTTAAATCATCAAAACATAATATAATTTTAAAGGCATCAGTAAATAACTTTGCACTGTTTTCGTTGATAATACTCATCCTTTGATAATGTTTTCCACTTCTGGTTTTATTAGCCTATTTTTTTGTGATATTTAAATCTTAAAATTATTCTGAATTTCTATGGAAGAAAACATACCTATTATGTTACCTTGGCGAATATGTATGCTGTATATTGCTCAAATTTCAAATATATATCTTTGCTATGGTAAAAACAAGTAGAAAGCATTCTTCTTAAAACTCAAAGGACTTACGAATTTCACAGGAATCAAACAAGCTTGCATGACCCTGATTAACCGACTCTCTTGCTAATAAGAATATGAATGACACCTGCCTCATGGGCTTCCACATGATATTCCCACTTTCCAGTTTCACAGAACAGCCTCAGTTCATGTGAACATCCCCTTGTCTACACAGTGAGCTTTAACGTCGTGAGGTTCACTGAGGACAGGATATTCCTGCTAGACCATTCATCGGGGCTTACGATGGAATTTGTATTTTTAAATCTGAAGCCTTTCCTTAGGCTAAGGTTTCTTCTTCTTCTTCTATTAGTTAATGAAGGAGAAAAATGTTATAAAATCTGTTCCATCCATGCTCACAGCTCGAAACTAAGTCGGTGAGCACTTGCTGTCTCTGTGCTTCCTGACTTCCATGCTGCCTGTAAGAGAGTAAATTCTTTAATGCTACCTCTTAGAAAGGCAGGACGGCCTGTGATGAGTTGCAGGGGGGAGGATCCTCATCTCTCAGAGTGCCAATTTGTTCGAGGGCCACAAAACAAACAAGCTGGGACTCAGGAGGACGGGGGACCTGGGAAGAACGGCCATTAGCTATGACCCAAAGAGAATAAAACCCAACCCCAAATGGGCAGAACACATCAACTGCTATTAAATCATGGCTTTTAGTTTTCCCTCCATTGCCCTTTTAATGTTTGGTTTCCCAATAAATGAAAGGGAATCATTTGAAGCGAGGGGTCTGGAGAAGGCGGGCCTTTGACCCTTAGCTAGACCACAGAGATCAAAGGCAGGCCCATCTGTGTGACATACTATCTTTTCAAGGAAAGGGGGCTGTTTTGTTATGCAGTAGTGTGGAAACAGACAAATAGCCAGTTAGTGACTGCTCAGGAGGGGTGACTGACTGGGGGCTGAGCAGGGGACAGGGAAGAGTCTGAAGGACCATGTGCTTCTGAAGTCTTTGTATCTTACTTTGACTCTGAATGATTCATCCACACTAGGAGCAGGAAGGTTAATTACTCTATTTGTGACTTAACTAAGCCACCTTCCATGTCCTGAGTGAACTGTCAGCCTTGCAGACCCCTCCTTACTTAACTCTTTATGTTTCCCCCCATCTTTAAATGGTGACTATTTTATTTTACAAGGCAAGGATCTCGCATAGATGTGCTCCGCACAGGAACTCACGGCTGAGGCCTTCACTAGCGCTCATCACCAGCAAGTGCCTTCTGTGCAGCCTCAGCTTGGAAGCAAGACAAGCTGCCCCACAGCACAGTGACATTCAATCCATAGGAAGAGTAGGAGTCTCTCCCTCCCCTCCCCCCTACATAGTGAACCCCAGGGGTCAACAGCTCTCCTTGTTATTTTTTAGGGGGGGGGGGTAGCTGTGCTGACAGGTGGATGCTGTCAGCTCCCAGGCATCATCACGCAGCCTAGAAGCTTTCAGGGGCCTTAGCCTACGTACTGTCCTTCATCAGTTCAGCCATTAATGGTCCTCAGCACAAGAGTCCAACGGACCGGAGGTTAGATGGATCCCAGCCTGTGTGGGTGAACTTGACCTTCACGTCATTTTTCCTCACTGCACTCTGTGGTAATGCTCCCTATGGGGCAAGCAGGCCTGCCCAGTTGTTTCTGCCGGCTCAGTCTCCTCCTCAGCTTCCCTCTCGGTACCACCCCACCCCATCTTCCCTTTTTACCTTGTCTCGTTCTCTCGCTTCCCTCTTCTCTTTTCTCTTCCTCCTCACTGGACTCTCCTCTCTCCATGCACTGCTTTTGTTCCCAAATTGTTCTTCGCTCTAGGTCTTTAGAGATCCAGTCAGCACCCTTGTGGCCTAGGGTGGGACACAGAACACAGCTTTCTTTTGTTAATATTTGTTAGCAAGATGCCCATTTCTACTTGACAGTTTAACCCTGGCTTCTGTTTTTTTGTGACACAGACACATATGTACACTGACTTGCACACTAATACAGATATACCAATACATACAAATATAAAGCACATGAATTGGAACATATAGACAGCCAATACCCACCAATCGATACAAGCACATGCACTAATACACCCTCAGCATGCAGAGCAATGCTCAGACGAATACAAAGACATTATCAGAGGCATTAAAACACAAAGTAGCATGAATAGTGCAATGCCTATATAACCAAAACTAGCACATGTACACTATGACATACACAAATACACATACTAATATACACTAACACACAGGAGCATACATGGTAAGAAGAATGCCACACATAGTAACATACAGCAATACACATTGCACATTCTAATACATCGATAAACACACTAAAGACACCAGTGTATTAATATAAGTAAATATTAACCACACACCGACAAAAACTAACACCTGTGCAATCCGACACATGTAAATACTAATAAAACAAGGAGAAAGAAATCACTTCTGAGTCCTGTGTTTTCTCATTACCCAGCTGAGGAGGGGGCCCAGGACTAGATTTGGGTTGCCAGGGAGTTTATAGGGTTCTCTTCGATATCTCCTCACAACCGGGCTGAAGGAAGCTTTGATACTCTCTTTGGGAACACAACTTGATGTGGCCTCATTGTTGGAGATGGACATCTTTGACAGAAACATGTGAGTCTGTGAGTCAGACTGAGCCAAGATGTAATGAGGCTTCCGGCTTCTGTTATGACCCTGGCCGAAGGACTTTGCTATGAGCTTGTAGTGGTTTGTGAAGGGACAGTCACAGAGCAAGAGGGTTTTCAGGGAGCAAACGTGTTATCTTGCTTACATGACACTCAAAATGCTCAGCTCCCGTAGATAACGGGCAACCAAACGTGAAAAGAAAACAGACTACAGGTATTACTGGTCTCGAAATGAGATCTGCCATGGAGTTAGTTAATACAACCCTATGATCCCCCGAAAAAAATCACTATTTGGAACTGTACCACTGCCATCCAAAGCATAGAAACTCCTTTTCTATGGGACATGTTGAATGAAAAGGTACTTGACTTTGAGGGAGGATTGTTGGGGTGAGACCCAGAAGGCTTGACGTAAACAGCCTGGGTCCCAGGATCTTCTATGTGGATGAGCCCCGTGGGATGTCTCCACCACTAAAAGCAAAAGGAAAAAGAATAGTTTTCCTCCTAAGTTTCTCTTATCACCCTACTCCTCACATAGAGTATAAGAAGTAACTTTGGTAACTTATACAAGAACATTTTATTTCTTCCAAAGGAGAAAATTATGCAAATGTGCTTTTGATTTATAAGCCATCTGAATAGGTTGACTTTTCTGGTGACGTGAGAACAGCAACCTTACTTTAAACTGCTGGGGCCATGTCATTGGCTCTAGGGCTTGACAGTCTCTATGGTTCTGACAGTCAAAGGCGTTTATCTATGTCTGAAAATAACCTCTCTCAGTTGCTTAAGACAGACCTCTGCTACGCAAATTCCTGTGTCAAAAAGATGAGCTGACACTCCTTCCTGTCGACTTTTCCTTTGTTGCCCTAATGTATCTTAGAAACCAGAAAGCAAAATACTTGATTTTTTTTAAACTAGCTGTTCCCATTTCATCTAAGACATAGGGATGGGATCATTTTAGTAGAAAAATTAATTAAAAACCTTTACTCATAATAAAAGGCTGATTGATAGAACGTGACTTAGGAAATTGAGCACTAAGGATGTGTGACTTGACAATAATTGGATAATTGGTGAAAAAGCCCTGAAAATCTCCTTAAGGTGCTTGCTATGGCTTACAGCACACACTCTCCAAACCTTCTGCTGGGATCCCTTGGTTTCTGCTCCATTCTATCAGGACGAACTCCCGGCTTGTCTATTCAGATGGTCCTTTCCCAGTGCTCAGAAAGTTCACAAGGAGTTGATCTTTTTACCGCCAGCACTAACGCGATGTTGAAAACTCAGGGGGTAACAATCCCTCTTTGTTTGGTATGTTGACTTCTATTCCAGAGTAAAGGGTTGTGGGAGAAGTTGGCTGGATTCCAGATCATCTTTTAGTTCATTTCTCCACACTGCGCTAATTACTAGAGTTTTGAAAGAAGGAAAACAGCCTCGAACTTAGAAGCAAACAGCAGTCGGTGACTTCCCTTGAGGGACTTATACATACCATTTGTGTGATCTTAACAATTCAATGACTTCTTGGCCTTGAAACAGCTCATGCTACTGTAAATGACAGAGTTCTATAAGATGCCCAGATGTATGTTGTTCTTGATTTGCTGAGACATGGGCATTACTGTGGGTCCATCGCGGTTATTTTATTACCTTCATTTATTTTCTTTATTAGTAGATTTTGGGATGCGTATAGTTTAATTCTGTATATACACACAGCTATCTGTGGTATGCTAATAAAACTGTGAGCAAACACAAATGGTCATACCAGTCTAGAAGACCCAGGCTTTTGGTATTTCTTATCATGTTTAAGATAAGTAATGTAAACATTTGATTATGTAACAAATGTTTATGAGATTCTCCTACATGCCAAATAATATCCAAACCATTTGTTCTAAATCTCCAGGAGTGATTATGACTTATTTGCCTCTCATAAAGTGCTATAGCTTCATATAGAAAAAACATGAGCCTTTTATAGGAGTCTCCTATAGGATTAAGTTGTGTGATCCAATGCTATTCACACTGGCTACATTATATTCTGCCCCGAGGGTTGATTATATTAGTATGCAATGAATATGGACAAAAGTTTGCCAAGTCTTATTGCAGTAAGTCATTAAAAAGTTGAGTTTCTGGATCTCACAAAAGTAAGTTTCCCATTTGAACATCTTGTGGCGCACAGCCTAAGAGGTGGTACTCAGTAGCAGATCCTCGGTTAATTCCTGTCAATGCAAAATGGATGAAGTGAGCCAGTTCAGCAGATGGCAGTTCCACATGCCATCCGCGCCAGCTCACCAGGAGAAAGGAAGATGACAGGACAACAGCAGTAGCCACCACAGTCCTCACACTCCAATATTCAACTGGAATTACTTTCCCCTCTCAGACGCTTACCAACTGTAGCCTGTTTCTGGTTTCACAGTATGGATTTTCTGTTGGATATTTGATTTACAATCCCTTAACCCAGATGAAGAACAGAAGTCCCCATAGGATGCTTATAGCACCTACGTTACCATTCGTATTCTGGAGAAGTTTTCCTCCTTCAGCACAAAGTCACTGGTGAGGCTTGAGAGGGGAAGCAAGTCACATGCTCACGTGCTCGGAAAAACCACGAACGGAAGACTTCCACGGAAAACACGTTTGATGCCCAGTTCTCTGTGTTAATTCAGGGTGAGGGTGGGAGGTGCTTGCAAAAGCAGAAAGCCTCTGTCCTAGAAGTAGTCTAGTGCCTTCCTTGTGTCCTTCCACCTCAAAGATTTTCCACAAGGACACAGTCTGTGAGACTAGTCCATGACTGGAAACACCCAGCCTCAAGCGCTTACTATCTTGTTAAGCGAAGAGCCAGAGCTCTCCTGATTACCCTCCTAATGGGAGGTCTGGAAGCCACTCAGCGAGCCTCAGAGTACAAGTGTTTTTGTGAATAGGAATGCCACTGCCTGTGCCCATTTCTGAAGTTCAGTTATGCTGGAGCAGTGGGCATGTTCCTTGCGAATTAATCTTCAAGCCTGAGTTTCCTTTTCTGGCTCACATCCCTTCCACACGTTCATCAAGTCCTTAATGGTTGCAGAGTGTGTTAGACACACCTCTAACAAAGCCTGGGGGGGCGGAGGTCTCAGAATTGGGATCCCGTTTGCTTTTTTCTTGTTTTTTTTTTTTTCCTCTCTCTCTCTTTAATTTTGTTAAAGGTTCTCTCTGTGTTGCCCAGACAAGCATAAAACTCACAGCAACTGTCTTCCTCCTCCCCAGCTGCTGGATAACAGGTAGGGACCATCACACAAAGCTCATGGCCATATCAAGCCTTAAGTTATAGTCCAGGGGATGAGGAAAGCAAGGCAGCTAAGAAGTCAAGTTCTAGTGGGGCACCCTAACCGGAAAGTTAACACATTCTGAGCACCTTCATGAGTCTGTAAGTGGATGAATCTGTGCTGACTCCATGTAAGAGGCGCAAATCTAAATCAGGCACACTTGAGATGCTTTCCGATGTGAGAAGTTACATGTAAAACATACGAATTTAATTTTTAGGCTGAACTCTCATATCCAAAATGTCCCATTGTGTAGGTATGAAGATACTCTAAAATACAAACATATGAGAACTTAAGAATTCTTCTGCTCATGGGTGTTTTGGATGAAAGATAGTCAGCATGGGCGGCGGCTCCCAGAGAGCAGCATAGGTCATTTGGTACTGATCTGTGGCTAAGGAGACATGAAGGCAGTAATAATGCTTTCTTTCCTGCTCTTCTTCATGAGCACACCAAACCAAATACCCAAGACCATTCTCCACTGAGCTATTGTTGCTGCTGTCACGGTCTGGTGACACTTCTCCATTCTGGTATTGTGGTGGAGCTGCTCCGTTTTGCTTTCAGCTTTTGGAGACAAGATCACACCCTATAGCTCTGATTGGTGAGGAGTAGCCATCCTCTTGCTAGCATCCCCAGAGAGGAAGGAGCCTCAGTTGAGGAAATGCCTCCCTAAAATACAGCTGTAAGTGATTTTCTCAATTAGTGATCAATGGGGGAGGGTCCAGCCCTTGGTGGGGGCTTACCATCCCTGGTTTTCTAAGAAAGCAGGCTGATCAAGGTATATGAAGCAAGCCAGTATGCAGCATCTCTCTATGGCCACTGCATCAGCTCCTGCTTCCAAGTTCCAACCCTCCCTGAGGTCCTGTCCTGACATCCACCAATGATGGAGTATGGTCTGGAAGTATAAGTCAAATGAGCCCCTTTTCTCCCCAACTCACTCTTTGGTCATGGTGTTTTATTGCAGCAATAGAAGCCCTAAGACACCTTAAATTTGCATTATAAAAATGTTTCAAGGTACATTTATTATGTTTACTTATTTATACAATTATTTATGTGTATCTGTGGGGTGGTGGGGGTACACAGGCCGTGTCAAGCATAAGGAAACTGGGCAACTTTTGGAAGGTGGTTCTTGCTACCATGTGGAGTACAGAGATTGGATTCGGGTTGTTGAGTTGGCAGTGGGTGCCTTTACACGCTGAGCTATCTCAGCCCGTGTTTGAGCTTCTATGGTAGTTTAATATTCGGTTCCTTTTCATATGAACGAACGAAAGCACTACTCCATTCTGGTGTGGCTTGTCCTCTCCTCCATCTTCTCTCTTCCCCTCTTCCACAGCTGAACTTTAGGCTCCTCCTCCGGCCACAGCTACATTTCTCTCTCTTGAATTGTTTGCTTTTATGTTGTGCAAGTGAAATGTTCTGTTACACACTGGACATCTCAGAACTGCGTCACTTTCACAGTTTACCGTTTCACAGTTTAGCGTTTAAAGGCATATTCTCAATGCTTGCCACATGCCATCTTTCCTTGCTAACCACACCGACTATGGAATGAAAGTGTGCTGCTTGGATTTGGTCACCTTTCTTCTTCTTGTAGCCTCCTGGCGTAAATGTGCACTCACGATACTTTTAAACCCAGATTGGTACACACTCCAATTTTTTACATGCTTATATTTAAGACCCATCTTAGTTTGCTTATGATCTATTCTTGGAAGCAGACTTACCAGAAACCGGGCCAGGTTCTCAGTCCCACAGTTACTTGGTGTCCCACGAAGGTACTGCTAGCCACCTAGACGTTTTCTCGGTGTGTCCTCTGTGCTAGGTGTTGAAATGCTGAGGACAATGGCGGAGTTGGCGGTGACCTCTCAGGCTCATGGCTGGGTCAAAATATGCAGAACAGAGGGACCTGGTAATGTTTATTCCCTGAGCTCATTTCAGTATTGTCTTCTGTCGCATGCTATGCTGTTGATGAGAAGCAGGAGCCTAGTCACGTAGTGTATTTCCCAGCATCCTTTGCCTGGAGAGCAGCCTGCGTGATTGAGGTCTGACAGGTCTGTGACAAATCCACTAACTTGTCATCCCTCTCTAAACCTCGCCGCGAGAGGAGCTGTGCTGTAATAGTCCTTAGGCATTCACAGATGACCAAAGGTAAAACTTTATAACGGATTAGTAGTAATTTCATCCAGGTTTGAAGGAGGCTAGAGTCATTTCCAAGTTCTGCCCTACGAACCATGCTGTGGTCATTGCGTGGTATCAATGAACGAAATGAACAACTTGTCCCTAATGAAAAGTAGCAAAAATGAGCCCTAACTGAGGGCTGTCTGTCTCTCTGGACGGAAATGCTTCAGAGAGCATTTTGGATGAAGACCTCTTACTGACTTATAGGTACATTCTGTTGATTTCCTATGCATCATCCCAACCAACCCACCTGAGGAAATACAACCTCATGCTATATATTCCTAAGGTACTGTCCCCCCAACATTACAGCCATTAGCAAACAAACAGTATTTCCTGTGGCATCCTAGGTGGAGTCTCCTTTCTGCCGCCCACCTGGTACATAGCAGGGAAAGACAGGGATGCTGCAACCCCATCGTTCACTCTGCCAGCCCTGATGACAGTTTTCTGCATGACTGGGATCGTAATGTCTAAAATCGAAATCTCCGAGCCAGCCTCGGACAAGCGTTACTGTCAGTGACATCTGCCTTACTACCAATAAAAATGATGCATGGCGCAGCAGCAAATTACTCCGCAAACAATTCCCAGACATCACCTTTGCTCTGGAGCGTGAAACAGAACAACTCCCTTTCCTGGATGTCAGGAGGTTTCCAGAGGAGAAACGACCTATTGACAGTTTCTCAATGGGAAATGTCCCTCCTCACTTAGATATATGATGCTTAACTTCACGTACTTAGCACCCATTGCAAAAATAAACTAGAACCATCGGATCAGTGCAGTAACCCCGAGAAATAAGAACAGAGGAACAGGCTACTGAAGACTGGGGGTGGGGGAGGGCTCATTAAACCAACAAACGCTACTCAAAATGGATACGATGTCAGCAATTTTTTAGTCTTAAAAATGTGTCTGAAAACTAATTTGAAATATGCTAACGAAGACAGATTTGAGATCAAGAAATCCCTAAGCCTAGCAGAACATTTCACTGCCCAAACATTGCCAGAAGGCAAAGACAAGTAACACTAACCAACTTGATATGAACATTATTGCATTTTTTTTTTCTTCTAACTTGGGCAAGGCTTGGGAATCGCCACTGAATGAAATGAATTTGAGTGACTTCATTTGGTTCAATAAAGACCTCATTAAGACATTCAGGAGTTACCGGTTCAGACATATGAGAGAAAACATTTCTAAATCCTGTTGCCAAGGTGAGTTGGAATGTCTTAGTTTTACTCGGCCCCCTGTTTCAGATGTCTGTATGTGTGCATGTGTGGAGTTTCTATGTGCTTCTGTCCACACATCATGTGCACAAAGAAACACGTTCTTTTCCAAAGCTTGGAATGCACTATTATGAGTCTGCTGAGAAACAGCTTCACATAACCTAACAGGATGCTGGCCCCCTTAACTTTTTAACACACTTCCCCAATTAAGCATTGTAGGCTCCAGACTTTAACAGCTGTCTGCAGCTGTTGAAAAGTGATTTATCATTGTCAAAGTTTGTGACCAAAACATTAAAAGATTTTCTTTTCTTTCTGCTTGGCAGGCTGACTTTCATCTGTACGGCTATCCATCCTCTTTAATGCTTTCTATCCACAATTGCAATAAAAAAATGAAAGAAAAATATTTTACTGAATAATTTTGAATTTTATTTTCCTCACATAGAATGCTCTAATGATTTGTGAGAATCTTTTGTGTAAGAGAATATTACTCCAAAAAATATTTGTTTTGCTTTATGGAGAGAAGTATAGAGTTTGGCTCAAAAGCCTTTTGATGGGCATCTGATTTTATTCATGCATAGGAAATTCTTTTAAATTCTAAAAATGGTCTAAGAAATCTAAAACCATTTCCTTGTTTGAATAACAAAAATCCTGCCCCCCTTTTAAACTGATGTTAAAAAAGGACTTCCACATCAAACATGTAGTGTTTTCACAGTGCTATACTTTGCTTTGAAAGGAAGCCTTATTACCTCAAAAGCGGAAGTGGGAGGACCCTGGGAGTGACTATGCCCAGCCTCCACTTTGAGTTCTTGGAGAAACAGTTGAATGGAAGGCTTTCTGCTAACCATTCTTACCTTCTCTTTCTCTTCCCTGCAACTATACTATCTAAGTTTGTTATTCATCTGTTTAGTCAACAACTCAGACATTGTGTGTGTGTGTGTGTGTGTGTGTGTGTGACTTTGGAGTGAAACCAGGTCCTATCATGCTAGACAGTGGCTCTTCTTTAACTGAGCTGTCTCCATACATCTCTCCAGCCCTTCACGTTTCTCGTTGTTTGGCTTTTAGATGGTACCTCACTAACTTGTTCATGGTGATCTTGAAGCCATTCTCTGTAAACAGATCTAGAACTGGGCATAGTTCTGCCTCAGCTCTTTGAATATCTTAGATCTCAAGCTTGCATCACCAGGCCTAGCTCAACAAACATCTCTTGAATGCCTACTGTGTGTAACACCTTATTAATGTTTATGAAGCAAATGTGCGTGTTGCCCTCCAGGATTTCTGTTCTACATGTCAGTAAACACACAAGTCCTTCAAATGTCGGATAAGCCCTGTCTAGTCCTTCCTTGTCATGTGGCCAACATAACAGTTCACTCCTAAACCATTACTTTATTAAGATCTCAAGATTCTGTGAAATAAAATGTGCCCATTTTACTCTGACTAAATCTGAAATCCATTTCCAACCTCTGACCTTAGCACAGAGACCCCTCACAGGCTTCTCAGTGGACCCACCATCCACCCAGCTTTTGTCAGGGAAGCCAAGATTTGAAGGCTGTAGTCAGCAAGGTTTAGGGGTGTCTTAAGAGAGACCAGCTGCCCTTTATCAAGATCTTTACCTGCCTTTCAGACTCTCACCACCCCCCAAATATTGGAGATTTAGTGTATAGACCCCTCAGTGACAAATGAATCAAAAAGGCAAACTGACATAGAAACCATTATGACAGGGCACTGGGTCACAGACAAGGTAGACACATGAAGGAAAATGAGTGACTATTTAATGTCTTACCAAAAGTCCAAGCTGACTATGGGCATAGCTATGGCATGCCAGCTTGCTCACAGAGACTCTTAGTTTGTTCCAGCCACTCTCTCCTCTGAGAAAAGAAGAGCAAGGCTAGGAAACCTCCCCTTTAACTTCCCTGTCTCTGACATACCCTCTGTCTGCTGGCTTCCCTGGAGAACAGGCACTTGGCCATTTTTAGCAGTTTGTCCTCCTGAACATCATTTCCTTGAGTAACTTCCTGTTTTAACAGCATCCCCTGGAGTCCTAGTGCCCTGAATTATAACCATGACACGGTGCCAGAAACAGCTGGAGCTGCACACGCTGCTCTAACCATGAACTGCAAACGTCTTGGCAAACAAAGGGGACAATAGAAAAGGTGGAAAGAACCCCCCACTTTAACCTTAGTTTCCCTTTTCCGTGTTGTAGGGTCCATTCCACAGGCTCTGACTTTATGAGGGCTGCCCAGGAAAAGAAAGGCACCCTGGAGGACCAAGAAGTTCTAGAACCAATGATCAAGACACAGGCCGTGCTATGGCTTGACATCTGTGGGTGACACAGGCTGATATAAAGACCTGCCAATCCCCCTTTCATGAAGAGGAGGAGACACCCAGGAAGAGGCTCTCTGGTGTGTCAGCTGACACATTGGATGCCGACTGTGTGAGGGCAGAGGACCCTATAGGGGAGAAAAGGAAGCTTTGCATCGTCTGCCTAAGCTTTCTTTTTTTCATGTTCAAGAAAAGTAGGAGTTAAAAGTCTGAGAGGTTGGGTTGTTTCTTTTGTTTGTTTTTCCTTACTAAGAAGACTACTCTAAAAAAAAAAAAAGATAGATTTCTCCAATTTATCTTTAAGGAACAGATACAATATATCAAACTGTTTAACCTCTTTGAGAGAGAAAAAAAAGGGACTAGAAAGCCAAGAGCCTCCAAAACAACATTTCTAAAGAAAGGGGTTCCTTGACGTACATGTCTGGCTGTGTGTTTCTGAGCTAATGCTCAGAGTTCGGTAGTTTGCTTGGGTAGAGACCAGTTCTGTTGCTGAGTCTCATCTCGGGAAGAAAGTGGTTGCAGTTCAACTCTTAAAAGGTTTGCTTTACACATTTATTTTTCTAACATCTTGCTTCCTCTGAATAACTCTCTAAAGCCAAAATTACCAGCATAATTGAAGAAAAGCTTGTGAAGGAACAACAGGATCTCACAGATAGAACATTATTTTCTAAAGAAGATGACTCAAGCCCATCTTAAAACAGTAAAACTCTGATATCCAAGAAGGCAGTTGGAAGGTAAAAGCCTGCATTCTTTAATTACCCACCAGAGAGACTGTTTGGTCTGGAAGAGGTTCACACGTCCATGTGAGCCTGCCTGGTGCATGGTAAAGTACTCTGCAAATACGAGGTCTCCTGCTGCGGCAGATCCTGGGAGGCAAGCTGCATCTGCTCAGCAAGAGAAGAGGGTGCCAGGCTCTGGAAAGTGTGGTCAGATGATGAACTTGGGGAGCAGAGGGGAGGATGCTGAAGCCATGCCAGGTGACAGAAAGGAGCAGAGTCAACGGTAAGAGTGAAACCACACCACACCACTTAGGAAGCTCGAGAAAGGGCTCCAGTGGTTGACTATGCTGAAGTTACTCTCTGCAGTCCAAAACAAATCAAAACAAAAGCAGTTGATGTAGAAGACACTTCCCAGGAGGAGAGCTGTTATAAAAAAAAAAAATCACAGAAACATTAATTCAAGAAGGAAAGATAAAGGCTTTCTCCATAATGTCCTTATCTTGATTTTGTTGCCCTATCAAAACACTCTGACCAAAAGCAACTTTGGGGAGGGAGGGTTTAATTTACAGCCCTAGCCTTTCACAGGAAAGCCATGACAGAAAGTGCTCAGAGCAGCTGGTGACATCACATCTGCCTGATATCAGCTAGCTTTTTCCCATTTGTACAAAGCTCGGGCCCCAGCTGATGAAAAGGTGCCGCCCAAGGTGGGCTAGAAGGATTAACAATCAAGACGTGCAAACATCAAATCCAGATATAGTTCCCCCGCTGAGATTCTGTTTGCAGATGGCACCAGGCTGCAGCAAGCTGACATTGAAGATGTATCATCGTAACTGTAGAGCATCAGTTCCGGAAGGCTTCTGAAGCTGTCCATCAGCTCATCAGCAAACGGATCTCTGGCCGGCTAGCGAGGGAAGAGAGAGACTGCTGCAGGCGGGAATAGGGAAAGTCAGGAGGAGTGGTTGAGAACAGAGTTGGACAGAGCATAATTTCTGCTCAGGAAATATCTGTAGACATGATTTCACAGAGGCAGTATGAGAAATTGTGAAAGCCATGGAAATCGGGGGGTTGATTGCAGATATATACAGATCAGTGATTAGACAAAGTGCAAAAAAGAAAGGTTTCTCTACTCAAGAAGTAGGTCTTTAGTAGGTCTACATGTCAGCTGCTGGCACCTACTCTAGGAGACCACCTAGTATGTGTGCATACACACATACACATATATACTTATACATACACACACACATATACTTACACACACATATATTTATATATATACTTACACACATATATATTTATATATATATACTTACACACACATATATTTATATATACTTATACACACACATATATATTTACACATACACATATATATTTATATATATACTTACACATATTTATATATACTTATACACACACACATATATATATATACTTACACACATATATTTATATATACTTATACACACACATATATATTTACACATACACATATATATTTATATATATACTTACACATATTTATATATACTTATACACACACACATATATATATATACTTACACACATATATATTTATATATACTTATACACACACATATATGTGTGTATATATATATTTATACAGACACACACACACACACACACACACACACACACACACTCACTCACTCACATTCAGCGGCTTCAGCTCAAGTTCTTTCAATGGGAGGTACAAACAGATCAGAGGAAAGAGGCTTCTTTCTGCTTAAGTCTCCATTGGCAGTGCCTGGCTCTTGCTACTAAAGCTTACTCCCTTGAGTGTTCCCTTCTGCAGCTTTAGCTATTCTCCTGGACCCCAGTGGACCTCTTGCTTTTCCCACAATGCCTCTCACCGTAGCAAGCTGCAGCTAAGGCTTAGCTTCGCTCTAGTTGTTAGCTTCTTACATCTTACATTTCCTTTATTACTGTATCTTCGACAAACTTCAGAGGTGTCATAGCATGCCCGCCCTCAGCCCAGGCATTTCTACCCACACTACTATCTAGGTATATATTACTAGAGGAAAGCACACAGGCAAGCTGTATGCCTTTAAATATCCTTCCCCCCACACCCCACAATGAATGTTATGTTAGCAAAACTGAAGAAACTAGACAAGTCAAATTTCAACACAATCTACCTTTTGAGACGAGTCTTTCCACTCTGAACTCCAGATGCAAACTATGTGAGCATTTGGCTCTGTTTCCAGCTTGACAAGATTAGAAGTGTTCGCACTGTAATCTTCATTCCCTGCTCCTGTTGTTAGGCTGGTAAAAGTCAGGACTTTCATCAAAGTCTGTCTTGAACTAGAAAGAAAATTATAGACACACACACACACACACACACACACAGAAAGAGAGAGAGAGAGAGAGAGAGAGAGAGCATTATATGCACAATAAAGTAATTTATTAACCTAAATACTGTCTTCATATTGTCTCATAATTGGCAGGACCCAAACTCAAGCTCAAAGTAGTATCCCAATGCCCACATTCTAAAGGGAGATTCAAGAAATGAAATGAAAACCCCCTCACCCCTGGGGTCATCAGCAGATAAAAGGGTGAAGTGAAACACAGCCTCAGTATCTCACGATAAACATGTCCTTTCGATTGCAGGGCAGCAAAGCAGCGGAAAGCTAGGATTTGCACCCTGTAGGTTGGAAATCAAAGGAAACTTTCAGCAGCTCTAGGATAATTGTCAGCTCTCCCACATTCACTTCTCCCAAGCATTGTTCTGATGGCCAAGATATGAATTTCGTGTTTGTTGGCTACATTGGGAGTAGAGTTGTCCAAAATCCAACTAGTCCAGGGAAATGAAGTCTCCCGGCCTCATCCTCCCTGTGCTTTGCTTGCGGATGACAACAGCTGCTTGGATTCAGGTGCTTCTCTCAGGATGCTGCTGCTCTGTAGTTGGTCAGCTGGGGGAGGCGAGTACAGTGACAGTGACAAGGACTTGCTTCTGAGCTGTGTCTCATTTTGTGATCTGGAATGGTTGATGATCATGGCCAAGGTCCAGTAAGTAATCTTTGTATCCAGTGGTGATGTTCTGATTTTATGACCACCTTAAGGGCGTTGGTCCGAAACTGTATGAGATGAGATTTCTCCCATTGCACCCTTTGGTTTCTTGGAGGTTCTTTTGACTGTTTATTGAGCCATGTGGTGTGAGCAACACCATTTCAGGACAAAACACTGCACAGCGTGTGTGAAGGGGGGCATCTGGGAGCAAGCAGGCTGGCAGGCTGGTGCCCTCTCCCCTTGCTCTTACCCTCAAATATGATGAGGCACCCCATGTGTTCATTTAGTGCTTTGCTCTATCCGTTGGCTAGCATCCTCAAAGACAGCCAGTGAAAGGGGTTTTCTTTTCTTTTTCCTTGTGGAGAAATGAATGGAGTTCTCTAGGTTTCCATTTATTTCAAGTGTCTTATTGATGCCCAGATTACTCAGGAATGGCATTGGCACCCTCTTTAATCTCCTAAGACTGATGGTATATATTACCTTATGCAAGTATTTTTTTTCCTCAGTAAGCTTCTCTTGAGCACAAGTTTTTCTTGTTCCTTTGTCGATATACGTTGGCTACTTTGTGGTTAGACATTCATGGTAGCATACAACCTGCAAGAGTTTGAGTAACAAAAATATTTAAGATTTTCATTAAAAAATTCAAATAAAAAGTAAGAAGGGCCATTTAAGTGTAGTTTGTGTACTAATTGTGGACCAGTGAACTCCAACCTTTTAGGTTTTCCTTTTCATACACACCCTGCTTTCCCATTGTTGTGGCTCAGATAAAGGCTGCTGGGAAACTGAGACTGTCCTACCTTCTTCTTGGCCCCTATGTGCATCAAGGCTTTAATATACTGAAAGGTGAATAGCAAGCTATTAATAAGGGCTAGTATCTAATTGGTATCACTGGGATTCACATCCTGTACTTTTACATCCAGAAAGCAAAGAACAAAAGGAAATGAATTCAAACTAGAGAGAATATTCTGAAACTTGGTCTCTAAAAAGTCATGAAAAGGTTTGTGTATTTTTATTTCCCACAAGCCACTTCCGCATGCATCCTGATTTTGATTGCACCCTAAGATGGGCTGAGACCAAACTGAACAGCGGGAAGAAAAAAGGAGAGGAAATGGTCAGAAGTAGCAAGAATGGTTGAACCTTCGTAAAGTCCTTCAGCTCCACAATCTCTCCGTGATCTCTGGGGAACCCTGGGAATCTCTTAACTGCTGTGCCTCAAGTCTTACGAATGCTTCAGTTCCCTAAACCGTCAGACCCGGAACACCTAGAGTTGTGCCTACCCCTGCCCATACTCTGGTTACGTTCTCAGCACTCCACAGCGACATCATAGGTGGAAGCAGCTGAACCTCTCTTCCCTTGAGCTCTGCCCCTTTCTCCAGTCCGTCTGAGCACAGGAAAGTGAAGCAAGTTCATCGCAAACCCTGGGACATGAGGTTGGGTGAGTTCAGCCAAACAACCTGGACTCTTTCCACCGCAGCTTCCAGACATTGGCGTAAACTTCTAGAAAACCTTGGCGGGTGGTCACAGGAAGAGAAAGTGCACAGCCACCCCAAATTTTCTTCTTCAAATTTATAGTTTTATGATCAACTATTTGTATAGACAGTGGGAACGGCTGTCCTCACCCCAGATGCCTGTGAGAGTTTAGCAGTGCATCTGCTCAGGGCGTTTAGACGTCTGATTCATGCAGAACAAGAGGATGAGAGAAAGGAAATTTCAATTTGGGGGGACAGTAACAACTGTAAAAATACAGATGTGGAGCAGACCACAGGTTTAAGCATTTTAAAAGTTGGAGCACAGAGATCAGAGTGGGTGAGCAAATTTCTGTAGGATCAAGCAATGGGAAAATAATAATAGGAAATGATTTGATGATATAAAAATAAAGTTTCCCAAAAAGTTAAGAAGGAATGAAAGACTAGAAAAATATTTGTGTCTTACTTTTTAGCAGAAGGACTAACAGATAGACAGTATTTAAAGAAAGAGAATCTTTCTTTAAAATTTGTTTTCATACAATGTATTTTGATCATGTTCCCCAACCCCGAGGGCTTTCTAGACCCGCCCTCCTCGCTATCCACCCAACGCCATTCTCTTTCTCTCTGAGAACAAAACACCTTACAGATAAATTGGCTGAAGACATAAATAAGACAATAAAGTTATAGAAAAAAAAATGTAACTATACTTCAGCCACATGAAAAGATATTCAGACTTGCCGAGGATGAGAGAAAGGGGGATTAGAAATGGTACTTAAACACTATTTCTCTGCAGTGCAGTCTGCTGCAGGGACCGTACGGCAGCTGAATTTTCATGTGGGTGGTATTTTCTTAGCTCTCTAAGGCTAAGACACCTTATCTGAGGCACCAAGATGGACAGATGCAGCATAGCCAAGAGAGAGAACACAAGCGTCGGTGAGAAGGAATGGCCCCAATGGGCTAAAGCACCAAATAGGCATAAATCCTCCAGTTAACGTAGTCACGTGACACACTTCCTGCAGGTGGATTGGCTATTGAGTGGATGGACAAACGCTGTTCTCCTCTGGTCTTCAACGTGGTGACTTTTTGCATAGTACCAAGGCTTTTTCTGAAGGTTGGCCTTAGGCTGCAGGCTTCTGTTTGTCCAGCATTATTAACCATGTAGCTAGGAATGTCTGTTAAAAGGCTCTCCTTCATCTTTGATGATAGTTAGCTCACTGGTGGCACTGGCAGAAAACAGCTCCAGAAAAGGAAGGATCCAAGAAATGTTTCCTGATTCCAGTGGTCTCCTAGAGGCCTTCCTGTACTGGGTTTGCCTGATGCTGCTTGTATTCCGATGTTAATTTTGCTTCCCCAAGAGAGGTTACTTCCAACACAGCCCATCACTCAGGTGATGTCATGAGAACCTTCTCCCCATTTTAACTGGTCAATAAAGGCTACAGGCTGTGTGACTGGGCTGTGGAAGGGAAAGGAGAGGACTGGAAGTTCAATTGTGTGTGTGTGTGTGTGTGTGTGTGGGTGGGTGGGTGGGTGGGTGGGTATGTGGGTGTGTGTGGGTGTGTGTGTGTGGGTGAGTGGGTGTGTGGGTGTGTGTGTGGGTGTGGTTGGGTGTGGGTATGTGGGTGTGGGGGGTGTGGGGGTGTGGGGGTGGGTATGTGTGTGTGGGTGAGTGTGTGGGTGGGTGTGTGGGTGGGTGTGTGGGTGTGTTTGTGGGTGTGTGTATAAGAGAGGAGCAGGAGAAGGAGAAGAAAAGAGAAGGAGGAAGTAGAGGAAGGAGGAAGGAGAAAGGAAGGAAGGAGATGGGAGAGAACACAGAGGAAGACTCCTCAATGTGCCAGAACCATGTAACTGGGAGAAACCACAAATAACATGGGGTCTTGTAGCTGGAAAATAAGTTAATCTAGTGCTAGATCTGACCAATCTAGGCATATAGCTTAAAATTATAATTTCTGGATTGTGTGAGTTTTTATATTTGGGTTTATTAGGATAGCAATTCCAGCAATACCTTCCTCACCCCTGAAGTACAGCAGAAGCCCCTCCAGTCTCCCAGTAGCTCATATCCCTGTAGGACTCAGCTATACGTGCAAGAGCAGGCATGATGCTGGAGGCAAAGCCATGCCTTAGAGTAAACACAGCAGTGATGGTGAGCACTGGGCATTGCCACAAAGAGCCACTCGGCTGTGGAGGGGAGTGTGGTCGCCATGTATTTCAAGAGCTCTTCCTTGGTATTAAGTCAAACCTTGACATTGACACCAAAGGGCGCTCCCACGCATTTCGAATGTCTGTCTCCCCCACTTGCAGTTCGATTGTATATGGAACAAAATGTGGGTTATTCATCTCGTCGCACTGCAGCTGAGGCGAACAGTAATGACTCTTCCATCTTGCGGCGAGCCGTGTTTAGCAACATATGACTTTAGTGTAACGAGTCTTCCACTCTTGGAACCGGGACTCACTCAGGAGAAGCTCGGTTTGACTGGAATGGTCATATAGGTACCAAAATTTCACTGATGGGACCTCGCTTCTTCCCCTCCCACCACAGACTAAACTAGACCAGATTGGATGCCTTTTTTTTTTCCTAAATTGGGAATATGTATAATGTGTGACCCAGTGGTAGTCCATGAGTATAAAAAGCTACCAGTGTGATCCCCCTCCACACGCACAATGACTGTTCATAACACATGCACATGTGATATGTGCATATCATGGACATTTCACAGAGGCATTTCCTGCACAGACACCCACACTGAACACAGGATCCCCTCTAACCTGGACCGAACGTCTCCAGCTTCACGGAGCTGGTGTGTGGTGTGCCCGTCAGCTCTGTTCCTTACCACACATCTGGACAGCAATGCACAGGTGGCGTTTGTAGGCAGGAGAGGAAAAGCTTGGCATACGCAGGCCCCAGGGTTTCTGATAATGAACTCAAAGAATTCCTCTTGCATGACATACTGATGTTCTGACATTTGAGGCTGAAAAGTAGAAGTGTCTGCCTTCTTGAAGCCATGGACTATACTTACTGTTAATGTGTGTTAGCACACACACACACACACACACACACACACACACACACACATCTGCCTTCCAGAAGCCCTGAGCTATACGGAGTATACTTTGTTGTTATTACTATTATTACTTCATATTAATAAATACAACTGCATTCATTCATTTTGACTGTAATCTTTTGTTTGTCATCTTGGTGGCCTTGTCGGTGTCGTCCTCTGTTGCTCTGGAGCTGAACACTTAGGCCATTTGGGTCTCGTTTTCTTATCACTTGTCTGCCTGTGCCAATCGCCAGCCTATCCCTCTATATGATTCTACAGCTAACGAAATCCAGCCATTTTCACCTTAGTGCTGATAAGGACCATCTTCTGAACTGGGTGACTTGTGTTCAATGACTTTTATAATTTCCAGCAAACCTTGTATATGGTCTTCTTCACATAAGATTTGCAACAAAATATTTCAACCTCCCCCCCCAAAAAAAGCAAGAAAAAGAAAAAGAAAACTATACAACCATCGGTATAATGCATGTGAAGTCCCCATTAAGATATTTTAACAAACAAGGGTCCTGAACCTCACAGAGAGTAAAGTTATTTCCCAAGGTACAACCAGGGGCTACTTTACACTAGAGCAAATTGAACTGCAGAATCCAGTACAGAATCCATAGAAATAACAAGGTTAGCAGTGTGGATGGTAGTAGATCAGCCCCAGAAAGGGTCAAAGCACCTTCCAAGTTGTCTGATTTGTAGCCAGTAACTTGCTATGACTTGTGAAAATCGGTCCCAAAACTTAAAAGAACTTATTCCAGAATTGTCCCGAAGGGCCCCATTGATTGCCCACCCCTTTCCCTGCCTTCTTATCTCACGGCTTGGTGATTTTTATGACATGTTTTTCTTATTCACCATGAAGCATTTATGAGATCCTGCCACTTTAAAATGTTTTTTCTGATTCCAGCAGGCCAATGCAGACCTGTGAGCAGGGAACGCTTGTCTCCTTTGACCAATGTTTCAGATACGTAAATGTCAAAACAGTGCGTGTTCTGGTGCAGAAAAATGTTGGACATTGGGGGGAAATTACCTTAAGAATTGCCATATCTCCGGCCCATAAAATCCAATCAGAAAATCTCATGAAAAGTGTCTTTCTAGTAGAAGTCTTCAGAAACCTGACTGTGCCTGAAAATACCCTAGAACAGTTAGAATGAAATGGATTTCCGTATCCACAAGCTTCAACAGGAAATACTGCACAGAGTCCTCCAGCATTTCCAACGAATGAGACCTCACAAGCATTTTACACAGTCTTCTGAGAAATGTATGTTGTTGAAGAAAATATTTCCATTTTCCTGAGAATTGTTTTCCAACCTGTGTTGCTATTCCCAAACTTGTAAGGCCAAGACACCCTTTTCTAGCCCTGCAAATGTGTCTAAGTAAGTGAGCAGTTGCTACGAATAATCCCATGGCCTAGGGTCGAACACCAAATACAGAAGGGACAGGAAATACCAGCGTACCCTGCTGTCCTGAACTCAGCTGTGCCTTTCCCATCCCGTAAGCTGGGCACTCTTCAACTGTCTGTGACTCGGATAAACTCTCTTCTCCCTCTTATGTTTGCCACGTGTTTTGCTGTAGCATAAGATGGGAACATACGTAGCAACAGAATGTAACAGCACAGGGTGGTTCACCGCTAGTGAGCGCTGCATCTCAGCCTTTGGACACGGTGACAGACTCGCCAGAGAGACGAACAGCCACTCCTAGGCTGGTTCTACCTCCTCAGAGGATGCAGCTCCCTGTTTTATTTCCCCCTTACATGTATTGTCAGAGAGACATGAGACAGCTGTGCGCATTCACATGAAGATGTGTCCCGGGAGGCCAGAGCCACAAGTTGGCTGTCTCCATGGATCCCTGAAAGGCTTTGTAGACAACATACACAGTGTCTGTCGTCTTGTTAAATAAAAGGATAAATAAACGTCTACTACATTGAAACCATGGCAGTCCACAATATCTTAGCACTCACCACATCTGATGCAGTGGGCTTTTAATAATATGTATTGAGTACATGACTGATATACAAATTGAGGAATGAGTAAGACAAGACACACACACACAGACACACACACACACACACAGACACACACACACAGACACACAGACACACAAACACACACACACACACACACACACACACACAGTCTCAGTCCCACCCAAGGGCAAATCAGATTTCCTCAATGGTTGGTCATTGGTTATGTCAATCACACTGAGGGCGGGCCACATGCTCAAGAGGAGCTGCCCAACATCAAAAGAACTCCATGTGGTTTTGTGTGGACCTTTTACTTCATTTGTTTTGGCTTTTTAAACATCTTGTTTGCCTTTTTCATATTTGTGTTGATTTGGGGGTTTGTGGAAGGGCTTTTTTTTTTCCTTTCTTTTTTCTTTCTTTTTTGAAAGAGCATGGAGAAGGAAGAGAGTATCACAGAGGAATTGGAGGAAAGAAAAAACTAATCAAAATATATCGTTCAAAACAAAACAAAAATCTTCTAAAACTAAAATAATTTCTAAAGAAATGAAAATTGCAGCTAGCCAGGAGCTGATGAAAATACGTGTTTTGAGTTAGAATCACCTTTCAACCTGAAGTAAAAGATTTGGTTTTTACCCACGTAGCCATGGCTAAGACTGAAGGAGATATACAGGGAAGAAAGGGGGACGGGGCGGAAAAAGCAAGAAAAGGCCCGAGATTCCAAAGTGGCAAGACTATGTCTGTAGAAGAAAATGGATGAGAGGGTGACGGTAAGAAGAATCAAGACGGCGAGGGTAGTGTAAGGGCACGGATAATATGAGGAAGGCTTTAGGAGGTAATATGAGCTAACGTCTTTGAGGCGAGCATTCCAAGAAACTTCGAGCAGACCTGGTGTCAGGACAGCACACATGAGCTGTGGTCTGTGCATCTGAGCAATCGTTATTTTCCGTATCCTATCGTCTGAGGAAGAATCATGGTGAGTCAGCCAGATGAGAAAAGCAATGCTGTGCTGGCTGAACGGACCGGCCCGTGAGTGGAGAGTCACAGACATCAGCGGAGTGGAGCGGGATTACCGTAATAACTCCGCAGGGGCTGAGGGTGGGAACTGGGGTCCAATGGAGGGACCACCTCAGGACAAGAGGCAAAGTGGGGGGGACGCTGGATGACGATGCAGAGGAATTACGGGAGCAGGAAGTCCAGCCAGTACTGAGTGAAGCCAAGGGAATTTGGTCTCTGAAATTCCTTATTTCATCCACCCACAAGAACATGGCTTTCTGTGGTACTCCCACGGTGTTCTATAATGTTCCTGGCAAGCTGGTAATGAACTTATATCTCAGCAGCACACAGCAGTTTGGTTGTGTATCATGGCAACAGAAAAATAAGGAAGATTTGTGGACATTACCACCCCGGAGAGGAAAGCCCAGATCACGTTGACCAGATCTGTTCTTTTCGCAGTCCTCCAATGCTGGGACTTATCGGAATGCTTTCTCGCTGACTCTGTTGTCTTATTATTAAAGAAAAATATGGCAGATTCCGCGGTGTCAGATTCATTTACCTTTGAATGCCCGTGAACTATAACCTCTTCGACAGACTTCAGCTTTTAATCCTGTAATTCACGGAGTTCTGGGACGTTCATGTTTGTAGCAGATGGGACTTCCTCATCGTCTCCTCTCCTCTCCTCTCCTCTCCTCTTCAGCTTTCTCTTCACCTCTTTTCCCCTGTCCTCCTCCCCTACCATCTCCCCTCTTCTTCTTTCTTCTCCTGATGTGTCCTATACACATCTGTCTTAATGTCCTTGATAGTATGCTAACCCGTGCACAGTACCCACATGTTTTATCTTAGAACCTTATCAATGCTTAACGCCGAGTCAGAAAACATTATCAAGAAGGGCTGCAGAAACACGGACGGAAAATATTCTTTTTTGTACCAGATTTCTAAACCTTCAAACCACGCACAGCTTAGACACAATGTGAGCATGTTATGGGAACCAAATGGAGAGATAGCCATTTAATTTATACCAATCTTACCATAAAAAAAATAATGGCATGAGCAAACACTCCCTTCAGTTATTTGGTGGTGCTAAGAACAGAATGCATTTTAGATTAGATATTACTTAATTGCTCACAACCTGGCCACTCAAGGCAATGGCATTTGAAACCATGATGTTGGCCACAGCAAGAAAGGTCAGCTGGAAACCCTACACTGACCAAGATGATATCACAGCCACATGGACTGGCACATCTGCCATCCCAGCACTGCTAGGCAGAGGCAAGAAAGTGTTAGAGCACATAGTGAGACTCCATCTCGAACAAGGGCCAAAATGGCGACAGCACAAAGAAAATGCCCTCCTTGTTTGTGTAAGGCCCAGGTTCAGATCCAACAACGTATGGAAAGATGCAGTGTCCATGTGTGGAACAGGACTTGAACTCAGGACCCTGTATTTTAACTTTCTGCAGATGAATGACTTATCTTCTTCTTTACTGTTTGCATGTTCCTAAAACGAACTTGCCCATTTGTAAGCTGATAACACTGTAGCTTTATTAGGAAGACTCTCTTAGATTTTAGAATTCCATGTAATCATACATCAGGTGATTCATTCAACAGTGTTTTCTCAAGTACTGTGAGGGTCCCGTTCAGGGTACCTAGCAGGAACAAACATGACAGACCTTGTTGGTCCCCCCAAAACTTGAAGGTATTACAAGGAAGACAGTGGGAAAACAAGACCTGTGGAGGAAATTCCCTTGACATCAGGTGGATGGTAACCTGCAGTCAGCCCTCTTCCCTTCATCCCTTCAGATTCTCTGTGCAGAAAAAAATTGAAAATAAAGTGAGAAGGTGAAAAATCAGGTGAGCATAGCACTTCCTTCCGAGTTTTCCTGGACAGACCTGGCTTCAGAGCCCCAGGCAGGCTACTCCCAGAAGTCCTCATCTTCTTGTCAGACCTTGTCCAGCTGCAACAATCAAACTCCTCAGATGCCCAAGGATCAGGGAAAAGCTGGTCATCTTCAAGTTTCTCGACAGAGTCCTCGGCCCCTCCAGATCAGACTGGGAATACTCAAGGACTCCAGGAGAATAATGCCGAGAAAGGTCGAGAGTACGCCTCTCCGTGAGAACGGAAAAGACTCGGAGCACTAGGTACTCCATGTAACTCAGCCTAGGCTTGTGGCTTCTGGATGTTTAAGACAAGAATGTCATTCAGACACACCTTCTCCATTTCTCAGCCCCACTCAACACGAGGTTCAGGTAGGAATCATGGGAGTGAGAACAAGAATCTCTTCCACTATATTTAAAATCAAATTCTTTGCTATTAATTTTCCTTTAGGACAATGATTGTCTAGATGAACAGTCCTGAAAAGACAGAATAACTTCTCCTTTGTGCTTTGAGGCACAGCCTAGATGCAGGTTGAAGTAGAGGACTGACCTCAGAAGCAGTCCAGAAAAAAATGAGGGTTTAATATGGGGGGGAGTCAGAGTCTTTAGAAAGCATCACAGTGGCCTCTATGAATGCTGAGCATCTATTAAATGCATGAATCAGCAGTTGAGAGCACTGGCTGATCTTCCCAAGGCCGAGAGTTCAATTCCCAGCAACCACATGGTTGCTCACAACCATCTGTTGTGATGGGATCCAATGCCATCTTCTGGTGTGTCTGAAGACAGAGACAGTGAACTCATCTTTGACTCTACTTTGATGATTTTAGTGAGGTGGAGAGAGAAGGGTTGAGAGTGGACCAATGGGAACACTGCTGCTCCAACCACACCATACCCCAAGCCAGTGTGATGTGCCCATACTTCTGCTAAGCTTTGGGCACACTCCCAAAGTCCATGTTGTAGAAAATGAAATGCACTTTAAGAGTGTTGACTGGCAGTGAGGAACTTTAACTGGTGAATTGCAAAAGGTCATAAATCAGCACCATGGGACGAGTTAAGTCATCAAAGCTCCAGGTAAAATGTCGAGTTGAGCCAGGTTCTCAGACTTCCCCTTATACTTCCCCCTTATACTATACGGTACCTGGCTAGTAGGAATTCAGGGCTTCTAGGTTCTTGAAATGTAAGTAAACCTATTGTTTGTTGCCTATTTGTTCTTGAGCATTTGGCTATAGTAGCTTCAGGAGAAGGCAGGATCTTGTTATGGATAAGGAATGCAACACACGTATCTTGAAAGACAGAATTACATTCAGCAAACTATTAAGACTTTACAATATTAATGCATGTACCGCTTACTTGGCTAAATACTTTTGCACTGTAGAAAATTTCTCTGCCTTCAGGAGTTCACATTTTGACTGCCAGGGACTATTAGGAATCACATACAGAAATGGTCTCTTCAGCACCACAGGGGAAAGGAGTTGAGAGATGTGGAGAAGAGAAAGAAAGTAGAGAAAGGTTTTGTTGGGAGAGTGGCATCTAGCAGGCACAGCAAGGCGATAACCTCTTCACAACTGAGAAGGGGGATGGTTGCTGATTCGGTGGCTTCTTCTGATTACAAACATGTCAACTGTAAGGTTAATTTTGGGTCACAATATATATTCCCTGAGCATCATGGACTGCCTTTCACACAGTCCATTTGTACCTTTGCCATCCCATCCTCCCTAAAGGGGGATAATTCCTGGTCTTCTTTTCCTCGGAGAAGGCTCTGTGAACACACATTAAGGTGTCCCTCTGTTAGTCAGCACTGCAGATGGAGCGGAGGAATTAGAAATGAGCTGACAGTGAGTCATTCTCCAACACAGAATGTGTTCCTTCACAGAGAACAGCATCGCCTTTTGAAAATACTGTGTTTCCAACCTTCCTTCAAAAGTTTCTACAAACCACCTTCTAATGCTTTCTAGACAAGCAGACATGGGTGTGGCTTTCTTCCTCACAAATAGGAAGCCACTCATTCCTGAACATAGTAAGTCAGCTGTTCACCTCATTCTATGAGAATTATGGTTGTCAATGGCCTACAAGTTAAAGGAAAACTTGATCAGTTATGGGGGATCAGCGCAAATAGTGATCATGTCCCAATCCGATTGATAGTTTCTGACAGTCAGAACTAGGAAACAGTTTCACCCACTATATTGGTGATGTCATCATTTAAAGATGGGCTTGTTCTGCCTGCTGTCTTAGTGGGGTGACATGCTCACCTGACATTTCCTCAGGGAAGCAGAACCTTGGTGATGACGGGAGTAAAACTTCTCTCTCAGAGAACTTTTTTTTTTCTTGAAAATACTCACTGTCTCCCAGTTTATGCAAGCATGAGAGAGAAGATAATAATAATAATAATAATAAATCTCTCCTTAGTGATAATAATTATAAATGACACACAAATATATAAGACCTGAAAAGTGTAAGAAATCAACAGATGATTAGATGGGCTGCAGGTCTAGTCTCATCAAAGCCCCAAACATTTTGTAAAAATAGGCCTCGTATTCCAAACTGTTTTTGAACTTGCTTTGTAATGGAGAGGGTTTTGGATTCCTGAGGATCTTGCCTCCACCTCCTGACAGCTGGGAGTGACCCAGAAGAAAGGTGATGAACTCGGATAATAGCAAAGAGGATTTCTATCTTCTTCAAGCCACATGGGAGGTCGCAGGCCCCTCCAGGTGCTGCCTGTGCTGGCACCGGCCAGTCAGGCCCTTTGGTGGTTCCTGGTTCCTATCTAAGAGCTTATTCTTCGACCCCATAGGTTAGCAACGGAGCCACGGGCGCCACTGCCGTCACCAAGGGCTCTGCGTGGGACGCTCTTGAGGCACTGGGACTTGATCTCAAACAGTAGGAGGAGAGAGGGCCTAGAAGTGAAAACGGGGGTGGGGTGGGCGGGGGGGTGGTGCTGCAGATGGAAAGACCGTGGGTGCCTGAAGATCTGAGTATGGTTCTCTTTGTCCCATCTTCTCGGCGTTTCCCTTTCTTCTGCTCATTCACACATGTGGCATCTATCCTGGTCCAAGCACAGCCGAGATGTACTGCGAGAAGCTAGCACATGGAAAGTAAGACAAGGGGTGAATAAAGTAGGTGACATAACACCCATCTGTCTATCATCTGTCTGTCTGTCTGTCTCTCATCATCATCTATCCACCCGATTATACTTTGATTATCTACATCTATTGTCTCATCTCCCAAACATGTCACCGATCCCCAACCCAATATCGCCAACCACTAACCCCTGTTAGAGAAGCTAATCTACATAAAGTTACCCCGTGGTGTGTAAGGGAAGAGTGTTGTTCTTGCCTGCGTGTGTAAGCAGGGTCAGCAGCTGCCTGAAGCCAGAGAAGATGATGTCAAGCAGGACCTGAGGCGAGCAGCTAGGCATCAAGGACACGGCCAGAGAGGGGCTTCGAAGGAGCTGGAGAAGGACCATGAATTCCATAGGCTGCTCCTCTCTACTGCCTGGCTAAACTCTGGTCTGGGTTTTGAATATCCTTTTTTTGCTCACTCGCAGACAGGGTTGGCTTCAGCGCCTGCATCCTGAGTCTGTGTTCAGCTCCTTCTACCTGGGGGGAAAGCTAAGGAAAGGTACTTTAACTGCAAGTTAAAGATTTAGGAAAGTGTCTCTCACCGTTCTCACATCCTTGTCACCTTCTTTTCTGTCCTGTGCTCCACAGGGCTCCAAAGAAACTTGCCACTAAACTAATCACTGGGTGGCACCCAAGAGCCAGAGGAAAAAGGAGAGCTCAGATTGCAGGCCCTCAAGAACACACATATTTTAGCAATTTCCTCCATCCGCAGTGAAATTATGCTAATATTTTAGTTGAGTTTCCTCAAGTCTGGAACTCAAATTAGGTCTGTCTGTTTCATTTTTATGACAGTGCTTGAAATCACTTGCAGACAAGGGGTTGTTGGGCCATGAGATTTATGGCAGCATTTCCACGAAGGTCAAACGCATCCTGAGGAAGAGGAAAGCAATCTGTAGAACCAGTGTTTTCTCTGCAATAAACTTTAGAGCAGCTTTAAGGGAGTAGTTACAAATCAGCCGGATGGTGTTGATTTCATTGAGAGTAAGTATATTTACACTTGTAAGCCTCCTCCTCATAATGTTCTGAATGTTTTACACAATGGGGTTAGTGAAGGTTGGATCCAGGCATATTTCACCAGTGACAAAATTTGTTTTTCTTTTTCCCCACCCATCCTTGTCACTTTTCAGAAAATGGGCTTATAGAGGCTCTGTAGGGGCTAAGCCAAGGCTGAGCAATGTTCTAATGCCTCCAACAAGGTTAAAGATAGTGTAGAAATTAGAATTGAATGTTTTTACTCTATTTATGTGGTTAAAGATGAGAGAAATCTAAAGAATAAAAATGTTCATAATCTTTTTTTTAAAAAAGCACCATTTAAATTAGTGATTATTTCTTATTGTAGATAGTTTTTCAAATACATTTTTTATTTGTAATATCTAAATTGCTGGTTTATTTTCTTTATGTAAAAGGGCAAGGCAGGGCAAGCAATATGGCTCCTTGACAAAGCAGTAGGTAACATGCACAAGTTCTTAGGTTCAATGCCCAGTACAGCTAGTAGATAAATAGACAGAAAATAAATAAATTTAAGAAGGGGGCAAGGCACAGCTCAACCTATATTGAGCTAACATGAAACATTTACACTCAACATCATCTTCATTGATTACACACTGTTAATCTTATAACTAATCCAAGGAAATATATAATAATTATGTCATTTGATTTGCAGGCACACCTGGTTTGCCTGTTGTTTATTTCCTATGCATCCTGCATCTTGTCCACTAGGTTTTAAACACCAGGAAGTCAGGGACCTTGTCTCATTCCCAGTACATCCCCAGGGTAAGCAATGCCTGACCCTGGGTCCTCTACGTTGTTTTCTGAATACATCAGTGAATCTTTCTATCATCCTCGGATTCTTTTACTTAGTGAGAATGGTTTCTTACCCTACATTCTGCCAATACCGAGTAAATGTTTTCTACTTCTACAAAACCGGGTCTAGAACCTTCCGTTTCGACCTGTCTTTGTTCTCTAACAACTACTTTGTCTCCAACAAATACAGAGGAAGAAGTAGGTGTCCACGTCCCAACAAATGAAAAAGCCATCACCCTCCTTATGAGTCTGCTAGGCAGAATGTTCTGACAAGAAAGCTTAAGGGCCAGCCTGGGACTCTTTTTTCTGAACCAGGGCACAGAGGTCCTGTGTCAGCCAGGGGGTCGGGGGGCTTTGTTGTGGGCACATTGTCTCTCTCCATGTTTGCCCTGTGTGTAGCTCTTGTTTAAGTAGCCTTCAACCTCTATAGACTTTAACTCAGCCATTTTAAGGTCATGCAATGTTTTGCCACTTTGAAAAAACAAACAGACTTAGAATAACATGCCAAATTGCTTGTTAGATCTAACCAATTATGTGGTAGACCAATTACTTGTGTATTTTTATTCTCTTTTTCAAACAAATTTCCTTGAGTTTTTTTTTTCTACTTACTCTAAAAATAAAACATATCATGTCATTGGAAAAATACAGTAAATCACAGAAGAGGAAAAGTAGAATTACTTAAGTTCCTGCTATCCAAAACTAAGCACTATTTGGGTTTGAGTGTGTCTCGATATATTTTTCAAACTGTGAGTATAAAACTTTACTTATTTTCAGCAAAATCAGAGCTATCCAAGTGAGTTGTAACTACTGGGTTAATTCCCCTGGCTTGTGTCTTTCTAGATTGACATGCATTTTGACACAGAATTCATATTGGCTATTCATCAGCCTATAACTTGAATACTACTCAAGACAATTGAGTCCCTAATGCTTAGAGACTCAAGAGAACTCACTAAACCAATACCTTACCAAACCACTGAAGAATAGGTGGATAGTGTAGTCATTGTTTTCTTCATTTATACAGATTACTGTGCTATAAAGGAAAATGACATTAGGTAGTAGTGGATGCAGAAGGTGAGCACGGTAATACATGCTTGTCATGCAACGCTTGGCAGGTGGAGGCAGGAAAGTCAGGAATCTAAGATGATCTTTAGTGGCATAATGATTTCAAAGTCAGCCTGTGTCATATAAGACCCCCATCTCAAAACCAAACAAACAAAAAGCCAAGATGACACACTGTCTTCTTAGGAAAACTAGCTGAACATTCATTGCAGATAATCTAGTGTGGAAAAACCATTTTACAATAAATTTTGGTATAAGTATTATCACTCAAGGTTAGCAGCAGTCTTCAGATTCAAGAATACAAATGCCCACCAACTCAAATCAAAAGGCTTTTAGGGATAATGTCTATGCTGTAAAACTAGTGTAAAATTGTTTCTTCTCTTGAACACTGCAGGTCAACCCTGTGGGATTCTATTAGTATGGGTTGAAAGGAACTGAATAACTTAGGTATCTGTGGGGGAAACCTGGATGAAAAACTCTGGGCTGCAAGACACATACAGAATCTCCTCATCACCAATCTAACTTCTGAGCCATCTCTGAAGTCACTGTTAGGTGAAACAGAATGGGATTGCCAGCCTTGAGGATGGATTCTTTCAAATGCTTTGGCCAAATGTTTTCACCCACACAGGTAGTAGTTGAAACAATAACTCCCAGTCATTCAGAATGTTCTTTGCTGTTTTTATTTTGTATTATTCCAGAAAAGGCCTTAGATGACATCGTTAAAGTATAATTATGGTGGATTCTGACCAATATCATTGGTGTCCTTATCTGAAAAGATAGGACACTGAATGGCATCACAGGAAGAGAAGGCAATGACACAGGAAGACATCAGCATCCACAAGCGCTGCCTCTCCTACTTCTCCTCCCAGGCAACACTGAACATTGTTCACAGAATATGGAAGGCTATAATGGAGCATACTTGAACCAATTTGCTGGCATGTAAGCTACATGGCTCTTGCCTTTTGAGTCATTATTATTTTATTTCATGAACAACCTCAAAACTGGCCAGCAGTCCCTGAGATTGCATGAAGAGTTTTCACAAGCCTCCTTACCTCCATCTTCTTGCCCAAATCATTGTCCCCCTGTACTACAGTGGGAAAACCCATCCATGATGGCACAGACAACTGAGGCTAACGTTCAGATGCTCTAAGAGAAAGCTCATGAAAAACCCAACTTACATCTCAGTCTTGGACTTCAGGATTGTGAGAAACTGAGATTTTGTGACTTAAAGGCGTCTGATCTGCGGTACTTTGTCCTGGTAACAATAGATAACAAACACACTTTGTAGCTTTATTTCGGGGCATGGTGTGGAATCAAAATGACTGGGTACCGAATGTAGACGGTTGCCCAGACTCTCCCCGAGTGCTCTGCCTATGTGACCCAATTTTCTAGTGCAGTAAAGTTTTTTCTCCCCTTTAGAAGTAGCTGGTAAAAACAGAAGTGATATACTCTCACAGTCTGTGCTGGCTGCCATACGGTGCTATGAAGAGGCCCACGGGATAGGGAGACCGAGTGAATGGGGAGGAGGGCAGGAGAGAGGGTCAGGTCAAAAGCTCTCAGGGTAGCATTATGAACTTGAGCAGCAGAGCAGAGCTTTGCAGGGCTAAAGGAAGAGCGCTAAGGAGATGAACAGCCATAAAATCTCACACGTGCATGTCTGGCTCTGCCTTCACTTTCTGTGCTTAAGAATTGACTTGACTTTCTGACTTCAAGGCACCAAACAATCGATGACACTGTAAAACAGAATCAAATAAAATTTGCTAAGACTGGCAGAAGCCTAACTTTTAAAAATTAAAAAAGGTTTAAGTGTGCATGCACACACACACACACACACACACACACACACACACACACACACGTGCTACTTTGCAGTCCCCATTTGGGATATAGCATCACAGGACGTTGAGTGATGGTCAGTGCCTGAGTCATTCCTAAAAACAGACTCTCTGAGTACGTACCCCACAGTAGTGATGGATATCAAAAACTAAGTTAGAAACAATAGTCTAAAAACCTGCAGAAGTTAAGAAGATAAGATCTGGGGTGTGGGACTCACTATTAGAAGGCTGCAGACCTTGTATATGATCCCCCTACTTTAAACTGTTCAAGCTTAGGGAGTACACAGAAGTTTACTTCTTCCCCTGCCAATGTGCTGAAAACCATCCTTCACATTTCTGCCTTAGGTCTCATCTCTGATGTAGACTTCGAGAATCACTTAGTCTCAACCTCTTTGGAGGAGAGAGAGAGTGAGAGAGAGATAGAGAGAGAGAGAGAGAGAGAGAGAGAGAGATACAGAGACAGAGACAGAGAGACAGAGAGAGACAGAGACAGAGACAGAGAGACAGAGAGATCTCAAAACTAACAATGAAGTTATCAGGGATGAGAAGATATGGAAGGATGTGACTAAGGTTACATTAGAGTAAAAGGCCTCAAAGGGAAAAAGAAAGAAAGATGGGGGGTGGTTCTAAATTAAAAACAGGAAAACAAATCTAAAGTACAGCCCTATGTACACCTCAAGGTCTTCCAGCCAATTCAGATTTGTCTATCTGCCAACAAGCAAGCCCACAGTGCCCAAAGAAAGTGTGACTATCAGTATTCCCATAACCAATTTGAAAACTAGGGCATGTATGCAACTATGTAATGTTATTGCCAAAGATATCCTGTGTAAAATAAACTTCTTACAATTACCAAGTGGCTAGATTTATCCCAGATAGAAGTCCCAGTGCCCACACAGCCAGGTTTTGAAACATGGATGAAATTGAACAGTGCCAAGTTATTTGGAGACGTCTCCATTGCCCTTTACGTGCTGACTTTCTTTTCCTTTTCCTTTTTTTAAATTTTTTTAAAAAGGTGCAAAAGCGGCTTCAGTTTTGCATGAGAGTGAAATACAGTGTGCTGAAAATTGCTTCAGCAAATCTCAAGCACTGCCGTAAATTCTCCCATTGTGCTTGCTTATTGGACTGTCAACAGTAATAGCACTTCATATCAAGATATATTCCCCCCCGTGTAGAACTGATCAGTTTGGCAACTTCCCTTCCCCGGTTATACATGAAGTGTGGGGGAAATAAGGCAGGGAGCTTTTCACAGGAAATCAATGAAGAAGACAAGGTCGTTATTTTATAACTGCACAGTGGGGAGTGACCTGGCCCTAACACAGCACCCACACAGCACTTAACACAGCACCAACACAGCACCCACACAGCACTTAACACAGCACCAACACAGCACCCACACAGCACTTAACACAGCACCCACACAGCACCTAACACAGCACCCACACAGCACCCACACAGCACCCACACAGCACCTATCACAGCACAAACACAGCACCCACACAGCACCTAACACAGCATCTAACACAGCACCCACACAGCACCTAACACAGCACCCACACAGCACCTAACACAGCACCTAACACAGCACCCACACAGCACCTAACACAGCACCCACACAGCACCCAAACAGCACCCACACAGCACCTAACACAGCACCCACACAGCACCTAACACAGCACCCACACAGCACCTAACACAGCACCCACACAGCACCTAACACAGCACCTAACACAGCACCCACACAGCACCTAACACAGCACCCACACAGCACCCACACAGCACCCACACAGCACCTAACACAGCACCTAACACAGCACCCACACAGCACCCACACAGCAAGCACCCACACAGCACCTAACACAGTACCGCATGGACAGCACCTCCTATTTTGTAAACGGTTTCCTGTAGCATCGACAAAGGGCAGACCTTGGGTCTCAGCAACCTGTCACCAGAAGTTTGAATTGTATTTCCTGTTGTTACCATCTACTGATGTCTGTGTTCTCACAATCTGTAGCTGCGCTTGTCCAAGTCTTTCCAGCGCCGTGTCGGGTCGTGACTAATAGTTTTACCTCACTGCAGTAAAAAATATGAGTGTTTTAACAATGGTTTTGGAAATTTCCTTGGTACAAATTATGATTTCATACTTTGTTGTGTGTTTCACTTCCTCTTTCAGTCAATCGTCATTCCTAAATGACCCTTACTTATACCTAAAAGAAATAAACTATTATGCTCAATAATTTCATATGTAAAGGACAAATTCATCAGAATTCATATGTTCTAAATCTATAATGTATTTATTTGTAATAAGCAAATCAATTATTTCCCTAAATGTCCAAACGTGTCTAATAAGTTATTGGCTTTCTTTTTTGTTATTTTTTTACACTTGCCAGATAATTTGTTACTAAGTCACCTAATTCCAGCCAGCCATATATACCTGGCTTAGCATGTAAAGGTTCTTCTGGGCACGTAAAGGTTCTTCTGGCCAAAGCTCACAATCCAAGTTTCACACACACACACACACACACACACACACACACACAAACACACACACACACACACGCACGCATGTAAGCATTGTGTTTCTTAAAAACTGCTAAATTTTTAAAATTCTAATAGCCAAGAAAAAAATATATTTGTGTATTTATAGGGTTCATAATTTGTGTAAGATAAAAAGGTTGACAATAATCAGAATCCATCATTCCAGAGAAGTATAATTATTCCCGTGCTAGAATGAGCAAGATGCTTCCTTGTCGGGTCCTCCTGGAGAGGACCCATGCTCTGTAGTGCAAATGCCCTTGGCATCTTCCTCCAGTGATGGTTCAAATGCTTTCACAGCGCTGTTTCCACAAAGTACCTTAGCGTTTGGGAACTGTACAACAGAAACTGTGGAGTTAGTCGGAGCACGTCTAAGAACACAGTTATCCACGACACAAGTTCCTCAAACTTAGTGAATGTGCAGCTTCATACTGGTAACAACAGTGTTGGCAACGGTGGTGGCGTGGAGTCCGCATCCCAGAGACGGCGCATGCGCATTGCTCCCGGAGACAGGCACGCGCATTGCCTTGCAGGCGTTCTTGTTTACTCCTTACAGCGATTTCTTGAGGTAGACTTAACTCAATTTCACAAGCAAAACTTCAGCCTGTTAAGGAGTTCGGCCAAGAATGTTCAGTAAATGAAGGTCAAGAACTGACGCCCCCACCTCCGTTCTGAAGTGCCCGGTCTCAGATCGATCTGGCTCCTCACCCTCATCCTAAGCACTGGGCTGACATTTAGCATGATGGATGAGTCTGGCCAGTTTAGATTTAGTATAAATTAAATAACACAGAATTTATTGTTTCCTGTCTGGTGTCTTTCCTTCAGTATTGTTTGGTGATTCGTCCATGTTCTTCTGTAGGGCTGTGATTTGCTTATTTTCAGCGTTGTACAGTTTTCAGTGTGGACATTTTTATTGTTTCTACGTATATCACTGCTGTGACCATTCTCCCATCGAGCATTGGTACACATACTACTGTGGTAGGAATGCCACATCTAAGTAGGGTTAGACAGTAAACAAAATTAATCCTTCGTAGGAAAACATCTGCTGTTGAATGGATGAATCTATAATAGGAGCTTGGCATGCAGAAGGGTATGTAACATTTACCAAGAACACCCAGTCCTTAGATTCCAAAGGCAGAACCATACACACGCTAAAGAAATGTATTTGGCGAAGTGCTCGGCTCTGAGCGGGATGTCTATATCTCTCTTTCCCCAAAGCTGGGGACCAGAGTGTATGGAAGAATGTAAAGCCAGAGCCCAAGGTAAGGGACACCTGCAGGAACACAGTATTTGTGAAACATGGTAACACCAAGACACACACAGATGGGCAGTGCCTGTGAGTATGTAACCCGGAGCTGTTCAAAAACTAGCCAACCACAACCCTGGCACAGACTCACAAAGCCCCAACCCATCTGGAAAGCTATTAGCAACTGACAATTGTTGATGAGCTGAAAGTCAGTTCTTTTCGGGGTGCTTCATGTGGAAGGCTACCCATGCTCCAGCAGATGTTCCCACCCCCACACATGCAGGCATCATTAGGTGTACCCAATGGGAACAAAGAAAAACAAAGAAATGGAATGTTCTGTATCCAGGTTCACATCTTTAATCTGGGCCACACCTTTTGCTAGAGATCTACTTAAGGACATTGGGAGAAGGAAGATTCTTTTCTCTTCGCCTGCTTGCCTTGTGGGACTGAGCATCTGCTAGATCCTTGGACTTCCATTCACAGCTGCTGCTGACCATTGTTGGGAGCTGGACTACAGAATAAGTCATCATAATAAACTGCCTTACTATATAAAGACTACTATAAAGTCTGTGACTCTAGAGAACCCTAAGACACAAAACAAAGAAAGAAGCAAAAGACAGCATGTGCGGTTGGGAGGAAAAGCGGTAGGGGGCACGGAAGGGAGCCAGACGGTTGGGACTGAAGGTGGACTTGATCAGAACAGATGATATACTTGTGTGTAATTCTCTAATAATAAAAAGATAAGTCTATACTGTATCTCGGTGTGGTTGTTCTCTCTTCCTTTCTGTTCATGATTTTGTACTTTGCTTGTATCAAAAAATAAAACAAACCAAAACAAAATAACAACAATTCAAACTTACCAAATCAATTTTATAATGAAAAAAAGTCAGAAACAGAGCCCACAAAGGCTTTCCCCTTTTAAATAAAATCGCAGCAAATAATAACTCAGTGTTTCTCTGAAAAGAATTAGTACTTAGAAGAAGTATGGGAGAAGTGCTGTTTTAATTATAGGAGATGGGGAGTGAGCTACCGCCTGCCCGTTGCTGTGGGCAGGAAGCCCTCTCAGGGTTCCTTGACACCACCAACCAGAACAAGGCACCAAACGTCTTTGAACTTGAATTTCAAGTGCCTTGAAATACTATAATCTTAATTAGCGATGACACATAAATTACTTCATTTTACGCCCACGACTGTTGGCATTCAGAATTCCAAGTCAGAGTTTCTGAATACTCAGATTAATGTGTGTGCCAGCAAGGGCCATTTTTGTCTTGGGAAGAATATATCTTTTGCCTTCAGGGAAAAGGCACAGAACAGAAGGATAAAAAAAAATGGTGCTTTTCCACTTAGTGGAACTTATCAGGAAAATTGCCGAGCTATTGTCTTACACGGTATGCCTTGCAAGTTAACAATTAGTCAATTTCAAGAAATAAATACAAAGGCTTCTCAACTGGAATGCCCACAGCTTCCTTGGGAGACTTGCAAGCTATTCATGGATAAATTTTTATTCACTTATTCTGGTGACTATCTTTAAAGCTAACCTGGTTGGGCTTATGTGGAGCGCTGAACCACCGAGCACTCGTCCCGGGGTGCGTGTTCACGGCTGCCTTCTCCTCCGGCGCAGCACCAGCACCCGCTACAGCATAGCTGAGCCGTCTGAGAGAAGCTTGAGGACAATGGCAGATTTAAAGTTAATTCAGATCGATTCTGAATAATGAAAGGCTTGAAGTATCACATAACACTCAGTAATTAAGGCATGCCAGAGTCCAAAGATGTCAAAAGAATTTCCACTACAGTGCCCAGTTCCATTTTCAACAAAACGACAGTAATTAATATCATCAATTTGAGTTTGGCTGGCTTTGCATTTAATTTATAAATACATTTTTTGTTGTTTATAGACATGCAATTGCCATATAGATGCTTACTTTTATTTTGACTTTATTTGTTTTTCTACTTGGGGGGTGTAAAAATCAGCATAGATATTATGTGTGAGTAAAAAATGTTCAAAATAGAAAGAAAATATCAGAAATGCAAAAGGGTCTAAGGAGAAAAATGTTAGCACACTCAAGCACATAAAATTACTTGTCATATCAAGTCAAAGAAGATAAATTTTCATATGGAATATATTCGTTGCACATACTAAACCCTACTTAAGACAAAAATAAAATAGCAATATGAATTAGAATGTGGAGTTCATTAGAAGTATAGTCTTTGTTTTCAGCATGAGTATGTGTGCACACATGATGTATATACACATGTGGGTGTGTGCACACATGATGGATATACACATGTGGGTGTGTGCACACATGATGTATATATACATGTGGGTGTGTGCACACATGATGTTTATACACATGTGGGTGTGTGCACACATGATGGATATACACATGTGGGTGTGTGCACACATGATGTATATACACATATGGGTGTATGCACACATGATGTATATACACATATGGGTGTGTGCACATACATACAGAGGCTGGGTGTTTAAGATGTCTGTTTCTATGGCTCTCTCCTTGATTTAAAAAAGAAGTGCTTATTTGTGTGCAGTTTGCATGCGGATGAGCGTCTTACAGTGCATTTATAGATACCAGAGGGCAGCTTTGGGGGGTCGGTGTGTGTTATGTTCTTTTCTTCATTTAAATTTTCTGGGAATTTGTGTTTGCTTTCTTGTTTGTTTTCTAGTGAGGAGCAAAAAGGGGAGTGGAGTTGGGTGGGTAGCGAGGCAGGAAGGTTCTGGGAGGAGCAGGAGGAGGGAATTCAAGATCGGAATACATTATGTGAAAAATGAGATTAAATAAAACATCTCACCACAGTTGCTGTACAATAGGTACAATTGAGGGCCTGTGTCATGCTAGAAAAGTGATGTTTATACAAAGGACCTTAAGATCAGAGATGCGGGAGTCTTGAGAGGCGTGGTAATTTTGTTATAGGTGTGGTACTAGACTGCATCTCTAAAGAAGCCATCTTCTCAGAAGTGTGGGCTGAAGGAGCTTAGAACACTTTTTATCAACCATGGCCAAGGCAGACACATGGATCTCACAACAGCCCACCCAATGTCACCCCGCATTAGGATGTTTGTCATCATGCAGGCCTGAACCACTGCATCGTTTACAGTTTGCTTCTGTGTCTGGCCGACTCTGATTACCATTCTCCCTCTCAGGTTTCAGCTTGGAGAATGTTTCCTCTCACTGTCAACATAAGCTGGGCTGTGAGCTCTATTTTTGTATATTTGTCACTGAAGTCTGAACCATGTGCCAAGCAGAGAGTCACCGCTGAGCTAGATCTTTGGGCCTCTTCATACCTGCCCTTGAACTTGTCCTGAACCCAGCAGGGCTTGAACTAGAAACCGTCCTGCCTCAGCCTCCACATAGCTGAAATTACAAGTCTGTGACCCCAGGCTCAGCTTTGACTGTTTTACACCAGTGGTATTTACTACAGGTTCCTCCAAAGAAAGCTCGACACCAGAAGAGGGTCGTGGGATGAAAGCTACAACTTAGGTCCCATGTTTGTCCCAAAACAGGTGAGCAGAGGACAGAGTACACACAAGAGAAAAAGTCAAAGCATTTAAATGGACACTTCTGCTTCTCCCCTAAGGTCAAGGTGACATTCAGTGGGAGTGAGAGTTGTCTGCGCGGTAATGTCTTCTATCCACACGCTACAACCGCCCAGGGGAAAAGGCTAAGGGACTCCAAAGCAGGGGGGATGTGAATGAACAATGAGGCCTATTTCAGTTCTTCTCACAAAAACCAAAGCGCTAAAAGTCACCTTAACAAGATGGTTCAATTAGATGGATAGAGCAAGTTCTTGACAGAAAACGGAAAGACACACTGGATGAGAAGCTAAAACATCAATTCCAAAGACAAATAAAATACGGCAAGTTGAATAAATCTCCATGTACAACTGAAAATACTCTTGTTTTTCAAGTTGTAGATTACTTATTCTTTCCCCCCTAAAATAAGATTTTTTTTATATGCTAGGTAATTCTTCCATGATTATTTATCTTGAAATCTTTTCCAATTTGTAATGATATTGTGTGGAAATTTAACATGAACTATTACAAAGCACAATAAATGAAATGTATGTGGAGAGCCATAGACCTTGGAGCAGAAGGTGAGGCAGACAGAGGAAATCTATGCTTGCTTCATGCGAATGAGGAGAAAATGCGCCACTCTCCCTGACACAGTGGGAGCCATCTGTAATTGGTCATGTAGGAGATCAAGGCAAGAGGATGGCATAACCAAAGCTAGTCTGGGCTACATAGCTCATCTCAAGGAGAAGAGGAACAGAGGAGTTTAGAGGGAAAGGAGGAGAGAGGGCGACTGTTGTAAATACTAAAATGGCTGGATGTTTTATTGGCCCTTGCAGTCTCATTCCTCGGACGCCACTCCAGCGTGGAGCCGATCACACGTGCAGTCCCCCCTTCACTTGGCACTCCAGGCTGCCTCCAGGAACCCTGGTGTCACTCACTCCACTGCCCCTGCTGCCTCTGCCCCAGGTGAATACAACCGCCCTGAAGTGTTCCATCTCTCCATTGCCAGCACAAGCATGATTCTAAAACCTGGTAGCTTTCATGCAGGCTTAGATATTAAATTCTCAATCCACAAACCCTCTACACAATAAAGTTAAATCCAACAAAGACACATACTGCCCTTCTAGAAGAGATAAAAAGACATATAAAATCCCTTAAGAATATTCATATCTACCTATCGCCAGTTACGGCCACCAGAATCTGGGTCTACTTTCTCCAGCTCCATCTTGAGTCTCTCTCGCAATCTCTCCTCCTCTTCCTTTTTCCTACCTTTTATCCGCCTACCTCTCTACTGTCCAATCATGCATCACCCTAACATCAATGCACAGGAGAGAGCTTCAGAGAGCATGGCAAACATTAAAAGTCTCTCTAAATCTTTCTATGATGCCCAAGGAAACATTACCATGAAGTTTGTCATGAATAGTATCATGGAAGTTTGCTTATTTTTCCCTTGATTTTTATCATAAGATTATAACACATGTAGGCACCTCAGAACGTGTAGTAAATTACTGATGTGTTTGACTTAGTTTCTGTTGTATTACTGTCTTGCTCATTCTACTTTTCTTTCTAAAAATTTTCCCCTGATAGACATTATTTTTTTTATATTTGTTTTCTTTTGACTACTGTGTGGATTTCAACGAAGTGTAATTGGTTCTTGTACTTGTTTTTAGTATTCTAACACAGAAAGAGGCAGAGAGACAGAGAGAGACAAAGAGACAGAGAGGGAGGGGGATGTGTGTCTGGGGATCGTCTACAAACAAAGCATTCAGATGGGGGCATGGTTGGTTGTGTTTCTGTTCCTGGCACTGTTTCTGACAGGTTGGACTCTTTACAGGGTTTAGTCGCAAGTCTACATGGAGCCTGGGCCCAAGCTCAATGGCCACATTTAATACCCTGGAGGCCAAGTTTGTTGTGGAAAGAGTTCCTAGTCCTGACAGTGATGTGCCTCAGACAGTGAGCGTGTACCATGTGCGGCACAGGACTGACATGCAAAGGCTGTTTTCTCCTTTGCTTTAAATCAAGTGCTAAGATCAGATTACAGTGCCAGGTAGAAGACATAGGCCATCAAGTATGCTCAAATATGAAGGTGGAGTCTCCTAATCATTTCGATCACTTGGACCCAGAGATAAACATTAATTGCTTCTTAAAAGAAACACTCCTTGGATCGTATCTGCTGCAAGCAGTAAAGCAACATATTTCTGTCATGTAAGATTAGATCTTTATTTTAGAACCGGAAGTGTGTTTCATTCCACAAAATGGACCATTTTTTGTTCATCTGTGATTAAATTAAGGTTCTGGATTGTTTGGGTTACAGCTTTCTAACCAGCCCATATGAGGTCATGTGGCTAAGTGTGGAGATCAAGAAGAAAGGCAACACTACAAAGATTTTAGTGCACCGTCACCAAACACTAAGAGTCAGACGTATAATGACCGAGCAACTAGGCGCTTGCCTGTGAGGAGTTATTCGACATCAGCACAGCCTTGGTTCCAAACACACAACATGAGAACTTTCCTTGTGCAAAGTGTCTTACCACACAGTGTCAACAAATGCTGTCCCAAACACTGCAGTTCAGACTTGAGATTACTCTAGATTATGGTCTGCACTGAGAAAGCACTTACTCTAGGTTACCAAGTCAAAGATGTTATGGTCACGGTAGTCAACAGAGTAAGCTAGGTTAGAAATCCGAAACTGGATTAGCCTGGTTCTAACCAGAACACTGTCAGCTCCACTCTACACTTGGAGGTTAGGTCTCCTAGAGCAGGAGGTAAGGCATAAAAACTCCAGATAACCAGTAGAAAATCAAGGGACAAGATGAATGTGTTTATGGTTGAAGAAGAAGCGAGGAGCAGATTGGCCTAGAGATTCTTCCAATACCAGAAGCCTTGGTGCAAACGCAGCTCATGGTGAGAGTTCAGGAGGATGAGGTACTGACCTGGACCCTGTGAATAGCCAACAACTAACAGATCAACAGGAGAAAGATGCCCTAGTGCCTAGCCTTTATATAAGACCCCAAACCTGGGTTAAAAAATTTCAGTAACTACCAACAAATCTTTTGAGAATCTGCTTTCTATACCATACAAATGATCGGCAGAGTGTATACAAAACTAACCAGTTTCCAAGTGTACATCTATCCCGGCTGCTTTGGCCTACTGGAAATTACCACACCACACTGACAGTCATCAGATTGCCCCCAGGGAGCAAGAGAGAAGCTACTCTTCAAACATTGGTTAAGGAGAAGCGGTCTGGGCATCCGTGGGAAGTTTCTAGACACCAAGGCCACCACCAGAACTACCCAGGGCAGAATTCATGAGACCACTTCTGCCTGGGGACTCACCAGCATGTGGTAATTGGAAGTCCCTGTGGGACATTCACTGTCATCACCAGCCCCCTGCCCACGGATCTATCTCCCTCTCAGACCCTCAAGAGGTTACTTCTCAGAAGTTGTTACGCCAGTGAACGGCAGCATCCCCGGTGCCATGACCTGTGGTTGTGAAGCGTGGAAGCTGGAGATCCAGGACAGTGGGGAAGACAAGCAGCAGCAGCAGAGAATTCCCGGAGTAGAAAGCAAAGTGGAACAGGAAGCTGAGGCCAGAAGCCCAAGCCATCCCTCTCCATGAGTGACTCCAACATTAAAGGACTCCTGCCCCACAGAAATATTTATCCGAGAGGAAAACAAAATGAACATTTTATGTTTCATCTGTTTTGACAAATACATAATTGCCCCAGAGCCTGGCAGACATTTTCCTTGTTGTCTCAAATGAAAACTGACTAAATGTGACATGAGTTTAGAATTAATCCCTACTGTAGCTAGGATTTGCCTCGGAGCAGCTGCTTTCTATTGTCATTGTTGGGGATCATGTACTGATTATTACTGACTTATTAAGTGTCTTCGGGAGGCTATCGGGGAAGCTGTTTTAAGGCTGTCTGTAAAAGTTCCTGAGTTTTATCACACGGCTTCTGCTTGGTTCTCTTGATCTCGGGGTGGTTTATATTAAATAATCAGTAAGAATCAGCATGCTTCAAAAATCTGAAGCAGGGCCATTTCAATCAGAGTATTTTTCACTTAAATTACTTTTAACTTACTTTTCAAAGAGAGATTCCAGATTTCTAGCATTTCTAATTTTTCCCCTTTAAAATATGACTTTGAAGTGTGCACAAATCACAGACAGTGGCTCTATCTGTATAATGTAATCACAGGCTTAAAAAGAGGACATTCTGCCAACATATAATGACTTCCTGCCACATTCACGTAGCACACAGCACCCCTGAATGTGTCCCTCAGTCATGAGCCCGGTTGCAGTGGCTCCCAACGGTCCTCCCCTAGGGATCAGGCACTACCTTCTCTGGACTCCAAACTTTTTTTTCTCAAGCACCTACTGCCAGCTATCTTCCTTAAATCCTGTCCCTCTGCTGAAATTAATGTATGCAGTATATCCATTGCTCACCAGTCAGACTCCACATGCATTACTTCTATTTATTCTACCGCCGTGACAGTTTGCCTAAAGTATTATATGTGTGTGTGTGTGTGTGTGTGTGTGTGTGTGTGTACACATTCATATATGACTAAATATGACTATATACATACACACATATATAAATATACATATATGAGTATAGGGGTCTAAAATATATATACCCAATTTATGAAATGTAAATATTACATGAACATGTATATGTATGTGTGTGTCTGTATGAGACAATATGTATATTCTTAGAGACCACATTGGATTTCTATAGCTTCATTCAATATGGAAGAACTATGGCCTTAGTTGGCCTGGCTAAGATTTTTGTTTGTATCTCAAGGCATCTACACAAGGATACTTATTCTCTTTTAAAGTAGGGTAGTCCCAACAGAGTTCCTCTCTGCAAAGCATAGAGTTAGTTGATTGCTGGGAAGAGTACCACATTGACTTCAAGGCTAATGCCGTTTAGAAGTAAGAAACTTAAGCACTGTATCTGGTGAACTAGGACAAATCTGGAAACTTAGCTGATTATTTACAAGTCATTGTTATTTTGTTTTTAATATGCAATTTGTATGTAGCAAAATATACAGATATTTTTAAATTACGTATATGTGTGTACATGTGTGTGTGTCCCACGGTACATGGCCCAAACTCTGTCTGGAGTCAGAGCTGTATCTTTCAAGCACATGGGCTCCCAGGGATGGGCCTCGGGTTGTCAGGTCCGAGAGCAAGCATCCTGTCTTACGAGTCATCTCAGGGGTCCCAGCACCGATCTTATGTTGCTGTTCACTGCTGCTTCATCATCTGACATGAGGCACAGCATATTTCTATGGTTCTGTCGCCTTCCTGGGTCACTCTTCAGTGGCACACAGTCCTGGGAACTTCTCACTCTGAACTGGGTTCATGAATCTCTGTTGTGTTCGCACTTCAGAAAAATGTCAATATTCGATGCTGATGTACTAAGCTAGAGAATAAAAAAGTCTCAAGTAAGCCAACTCATTATCTCATTCTAGTTATATAGGTATATAGGTATTTAGATATATAGATATATAAGTTTATGGGTATATCGGTATGTAGGTATATAGACATATAGATATATAGTTATATTGATATACAGGTATATAAATATATAGATGTATAGATGTATAGATATATAGATATATGATGCCCATTAGAATGTTTTTTTGGCTGTGTTTTGCTCAGTGTGGCTTGACATTCATATGTGTGTGTGTCAGTAATGATTGGGGCTTTAATTGATGGTTTTTGCTTTGCCAAGTCTTATTGGATGGCTGATCTGTTCCATTTTTAATCCCTTAAACAATTGTTAATAAACTTGCTATGGACCTTACACAGAAGGCCTCTGGTAGACAGTGTCATACAATACGCTTAGGACTGTCTTTACTAAAATTGAAAAATTTGTAAAGTATTTCTGTCACTTTCTGTGATGATTTGTATATACTTGGCCCAGGGAGTGGCACTATTAGAAGGTGTAGCCCTGTTGGAGTAGGTGTGTCACTGTGGGTGTGGCTTTAAGTCCCTCATCCTAGCTGCCTGGAAGTCAGTATTCTGCCAGCAGCTTTCATCTGAAGATGTAGAACTCTTACTCAGCTCCTCCTGCTCCATGCCTGCTTGGATGCTGCCATGTTTCCCACCTTGATGTTAATGGACTGAACCTTTGAACCTGTAAGCCAGCCCCAGTTAAATGTTGTCCTTATAAGACTTGCTTTGGCCTTGGTGTCTGTTTGCAGCAGCAAAATCCTAAGATGCTTTCTTATTTTCATAATGAAGTTTGAAAGTCAATTTTGACCAATACCTGTTGCTGTTAGTTTTGTGAAACGAAGTACTATAGGGGTGACGTGTGATGTGAATTTCCCCAATGGATACTGATGCTGACTATGTTGCATGTGCCAGCTGGTATTTGTTTATGTTCTCGTTCTATAAAGGTCTCTTTTGAGTCATTGTTTTCAAACTTGTATTTTGCATCACCAAATGCAGACATATATTTTCTATCAGACCCTAAAGAAACAAGAAAGCACTGCAGCACATTTTGGGGTATCTGCCTGAATATACCATGAGCTCCCAGGATCTCCTTCAAGAGCAGCAAACTTGTTTGCGGTGTTCAGGGGTTCCAGTGGTACCCACTGTGAGCAGTTCCCCATTAATTATTTTTGTCTATTTGCTTGTTTGTTTTTGAGTCAGGGTCTCACGAGGAACCCTAGCCTGACACAGAACTTGTGAACCTTCAGCCTTTACCTCCCAAGTGCTGAGATTATAGATATGCACCGCTATTCCCTGGGGCCCATTCACTTAACAAACAATAATAGCGAAAGCCTCACTCTCCATAGTCAAAGGGCATTATCTTTGCTTTCCTGAATCTTAAAGTCAAAGGTAGATGTAAAAATAATTATTAAGATAGAGATACCACTTTCCAAGTAGTTATAGACACCTATCTTACACCCCCAAAGAAATTCAGACAAATTAAGGCTTTCTTATAACCAGAGATTTTTTTTCCTTAAACACAAAAGATGTCTGTGACACTTAATTTCAGTTGTTAATTAGATGAGATCTAAAATCTCATGCCCTAGGGACTATCTTGATTAGGTCAATTTAGGTAGGAAAACCCTCCCAGGGGACAGTCCAATTCCCTTGGCTGGGACCCTGAGACATACAAGAACACAAAGCTGAGTCTTTACTGCTCAACCGTTACTTAACTGCCCAATGTGATGTCACCAGCTCCTCAAGCCTGGATGTGTTTGTTTAACTGACTATTGTTGGGCTTTGTTGTTGTTGTTTGGTTGGTTATTTGTTTGGTTGGTTGGGTTGGTTGGTTATTTGTTTGGTTGGTTGGGTTGGTTGGTTATTTGTTCAGTTTGTTGGGTTGGTTGGTTATTCCTTGGGTGGTTGGGTTGGTTGGTTATTCCTTCCATGGGTTAGTTGAGTTTTGGTAGAAAAGAGATACATTGTTTGTCTTTGTTTCCCATCTCACTGATTGCATCTTTCTTCTGGCTCATGCCATCACCCACCACAAATTCTGGATTTGAGAGAGAATACAGCCTGTGAGGACCCATGTCTTCAACACATTCCATTCTTCTCTGGAAGCACTGGGTGGTGCTCCTGCTTTGATTGAGAAAGGTTTCATTACTTTAAAAAAAATTATCTGTTGCCATTTAAATAACATTTCCATTTTAGTACTATCATTTTGTATTATTTAAGTACTAAAATTTAACATTTGCTATCTGCAATTATTAAATTGAAATTTCAGTTAAATAAAAAATCTATTAAGGAATTAATGAACAAAGTATATTGTAGTTATTTATTGAAACAAATGTAGTTGTTTAACAAGGTAATTTGTTGAAGAATCTCATATGTGAGCATTTTGATGTGTCCTTAGTGTGGAATAGCACTGTTTGATTCTTACTGAATGCTTTTCATCTGTCTTTGGTTGTGGCCACTGATTTCCAAGGCTGGATTAGAGAGCTGCCATGATAGATCATGGTGGGCCAGCCGATGAAGGGAGGCGTGTGGATTTTCTTCTCTCATGGGAGCCTCCACTTAGAGAAACACAAGGGACTGTGATGCAGTTTTGTGCTAGATTTGGTATTTGAATCAGAATTCTGTCTGACTGCTTGTCACGTGCTCCTTCTCAGTCAAGCATCATGTACTTCTTCCGAAGGCAAGGCCACACCCACTCTTCTTTTGTTCAGTTCCTGCAGATGTCCTTTGTGCACAGAGGGCCTTCAGACAGCAGAACAACTGAGCAATTAAAGAAGCAATTCCATTTTCACTTTTCTGGGAAAGGCAGAAAGGAGGAATGTCCGACTGAAAAGGAAAAGAAATATAGGACACAAATCAAGAAAACTCTAAACTGACCTAGTTTCACAAACATGCAAATCTACAATGATGTCAGTTGGTTTGTACAGACAATGCCATTCATGTATGAGCATTCACAGAATTCATGATCAATATGCCTTGCTCATATGTCTGTCTCTACAGACTCTAATAACATTAAAGAGGTAATCTGGGGAAGAACAACACAAGCTAGGATGACCTGCAGATAACATTGCTGGGTTCATAGAGTGAACCACTCAATTGAAGGTTTCTTTTCTTTCTTTCTTTCTTTCTTTCTTTCTTTCTTTCTTTCTTTCTTTCTTTCTTTCTTCCTTATAATAAAACGAAATAAGAGAAAACAAAAGGTAACATCAGAATTAGACAAAAAAAAAAAAAAAAAACAGACAAACAAGGAAAAGAGCCCAACAGGAGAGACCCATGTGTTCACACACTCAGGAGTCCCATAAAAACATTAAACTGGAAGCCTTAATATATACCAAAAGAACCTGTAAAATGATAATAAGAAAATATATAAATAAAATTTAAATTAAAAGGGGAAAGGAAGAGCCATGGTAAGACACCGGGAGATGAGGGCCCTCCATGGACGCCACAGTTCCTTTTCTGTTGGCCATCTACTGCTGCATATGCAGCCTACACTTCAGAGGAGTTCGATTCCCCAGTGAGACTCCTCTGGAGGAAACTCAATGTTCACTTGTAAATGGGTTTCAGTTGGAGATTGCTTTGGGGATGAGTCACTTCTCCTTCCAGCTCTAGGACCTATCTGGTACAGACCAGGCCCTGTGCCTCAGTTTCTGAGTTCAAATGTCCATCCATCTTGTTGGTGTAGAGGGCCTTGTTTCCTTGGTATCTTCTATCCTCCCTGACTCTAACACTCTTTCTGCCTCCTTTTCTGTGAGAGTTCCCTGACACCCACCCTCTCCACCCCAAGAAGACGGGATCGATGGCACGTCCCACTTAGGGCTGAATGTTCCAAGGTACCTCACTTTGTGCGTATCATCTGGCCGTGGGTCTCTGTGTTTGCTCCCATCGGCTGTAGGAGGAAGCCTCTCTGATGATGGCTGGACAAGGCACTGACCTGTGAGTATAGAATGTCGTTAGGACTCATTTGTCACTTGTTTGCTCTAGAACAGTGTTGTTTGGTTGTTACTCTGGGTCCCTGAGCTACCTAGTCTCCAGTTCTTGGTCACGCAAGCAGTAATAAGAATGGCTTTCCTAGAAAACAACGCTTCCCCAGGCTAAATCCGCCTCTCCATTATGTGTGCACTTTACGTTTGTAAGGAGCTTAGATGGAAAAAAAATCCTTTTATCTAAAAGCGTCAGCTTTCAAGGAGCTGTAATCCAATTTAAGAGTCTTGTGCTAATTTATTAAGGATCAGTTACCACATAAGTCCTGTCCACAAGTGTTATCTACCTTAATCCTTCATCACTCTCCGTAATAGTTTTACGATTAGGCCTTCAAGTCAGCTGGAGGGACCCTGACATCTGGGGTGATGGCTGGAGGGACCCTGAGATCTGGGGTGATGGGTGGAGGAACCCTGAGGTCTGGGGTGATGGGTGGAGAAACCCTGAGATCTGGGGTGATGGGTGGAGGAACCCTGAGGTCTGGGGTGATGGCTGGAGGAACCCTGAGGTCTGGGGTGATGGCTGGAGGAACCCTGACATCTGGGGTGATGGCTGGAGAAACTCTGACATCTGGGGTGATGGCTGGAGGAACTCTGACATCTGGGGTGATGGCTGGAGGAACTCAAACGTCTGGGGTGATGGCTGGAGGAACCCTGAGGTCTGGGGGTGATGGCTGGAGGGACCCTGAGGTCTGGGGTGATGGCTGGAGGGACCCTGAGGTCGGGGGGTCATGGCTGGAGGGACCCTGAGGTCTGGGGATGATGGCTGGAGGGACCCTGAGGTCTGGGGTGATTGTTTGGGTGACATAATGACAAGAAAACCTTTTTGCCTAAAAAGCTTTGGGAAGAAGAAATGAATAGAAAGAGAAACAGACTCCATACCCCGGAGCGTCTCTAGCTGGGCTCGGCACTGAGCGTGGACCAGCTTTTTGCCATCCCATTATTCACTAGGACTGTGAATGGCTGTACCAGGAGGCTGGTGGGGCTGATCTCAAGGCTGCTCTTGGCCCTGACCTTTGCAAAAGTAGTGGGCGGACATCAGAGCCAAGTGTTCCCGTGTCAACAGCTGCTGTATGAGGTACTTGGCAGCTTTTAATTTATAATTTGTTTGACTTGTTTTCTCTCTTTATATAAGAGGCTGGTTTATACCTAGTTTTACATTTACATTTACAGTTATATCATTTCTTATGGGGGTGGTAAAGGAAGTTCTGATTGAGAGACCGGAAAGAACCTGGACATTTGCTGTATTTTCATACTATCCAGTCGCCATTTGAGGGCCACCCTCAGAGAAGTTCAGCCACCTTCGATGGACAGTTTTCCACAGCCAAAACTCAAACCTGATATGATAGTTAATCTTGACAATAGCCAACCTGTGCAACCAAGAACAGGACCCTGCACAGCTCGCCTTGCTCTTAACCAGTAATAAACATATTCGTAACATTTAGGATGAGTAAGAGAGGGAAGGTATCACTCACTGATTCCCATCTCGCCCATCAAAATACCATAAGCTAGAAGGAATATGTTGCCAGACTTGTAAATTCGGGTGAGGTTAAGTGTTTGACTAAACACTGGACCAGCCCTAGTGTTGGGAAGTGAAACTTGCTCCGTGTCATTTGTTACCATCACAACAGTTTTCACTGATAAATTCATCAAGGGTTTGTGGGCATCTAGCACGAGCAGCCAACACCAGGATTTTCTTTCCGTTGTTGGGTCTCTGTCAATCGTACGTTTTAATCAGCAGTCCTATTTCCTGGGAAAATAAGCTCCAGTCCCCTCCCCGCACCTCCCCCAAAACGGTTTAGCGGATTGAGATTTTGTAGTCGGCGGCTGAGACTTTTTGCAGCTGGCAGCTCCAGGGCGGTCTCCTCTTCCTGTCCTTGCTCCATATGGTTTGTATGAGGCTGTCAGGCTGTCTTCTGCAGTGGGCACGAGGCTTATTGTAAATTTCTGCACTCTCCTTACCCAAGGCGTGGTTTGAAGATGGATATGGGTTAGTTGGAACCAACTAGACAGTGAAGCCTGCCCTGGTGTTTTTTAACTGAAGGGGGCCATATATTTTCTCTTCATTTTAAGACGATCTTAGTTGGATTTCCATCTCATTCAATTTTCAAGGTCCCAATAAAATACCAGCTACCTTATAAAAGCACCGGGTTCCATCTTATTCTCACGTGTTTCAGTCTTAGATGATACCGAGTCTATTTTCCAACGCTTCAAACTGTTTTTCCACATAGCACAGGGACCAACCAGAAAGCAATAGGTCAGTGGTATACAGGATAGCTTCCATTTAAATGACATTAATAAAACAGTTCATGTTTTAGGGTTACCTTCTATGCTCTGATGTTTGTTCCTTTGCTTTTGCTTCTATAATACATATTAAAGTTATTAGAGTCAATATAATTACATTTTAAATGGTATCGAGTGACAGGTAACTGAAGAATTCAAAACTAGAAAACCACGTAGAAAAGAGATGCTTGTTTAGGAATATAACGTTGGTGCTAGCCCTGGGAACCACGGCCAAAAGAACGTGAAAAAATTTTTTAAGAAGTGCCATCTTTCGATAGAAGAACGCTTGCTTCTTAGACTAAGGGGGAAATTTAAAATATTTACTTTACAGGAGGTTTCCTCTACACAGAAACTCAGGAGTCCTAAGTTTCCATGTGGATTCTGGTGGGTTTTTTTTTTTTTTTTTTTTTTTTTTTTTTTTTTTTGAGTCCCCTGGTATCATTGCTTTGCCTTTTCCTCCCCCATTCATCAAGTAGTAGCGACTAGAATAAAATGCTGGGATAACATTTTCCTGGCTTGGCTAAAGTCTAATGATTAGAGAAGAGACAGAAACCAGCTGGCTTAACCTCACGCCAAGGCTTCAGCCGCCTATCTTAAAAGACAATTAAAACCACGTGCTCAGGCTCTGACCCCTGCTTTTCAGGTCAAGGGGGTAACTTGCGAATTTGGGATGCTTCAGAAAGCTTTTTAACAGGGCTTCTGGGTGGTAAAAGCTCCGCCAACATGAGTTCTTCATGTTCCCTGGAAACTCAAACCCAGGGCTTTTTTGCACAGTCTGGACAAGTGTGGTTAGATGTGGCTGTGTTACATCAAAGCTTGCGTGGTTCTCTCAAAGATGAAGGAAAACACTGGGGTCCCAGAACAAAAGGGCCACTGGCTCCCTATAATCCTTCCTGGATACAGTCTACAGTTGGCCTTTAACCTACTGCAGTTCTGACCCCGCGTCTTGGGATGCGGGGAACTCCAGCACCCTGTCTTCTGTTGATATTCCTGTTTGTCTGTTTCCTTTCCTCAGTGGTAAGTCTTTGTCCTTAATCCAATGCACCACCAAACAGTTTATGCGACTCAATTAGCTGCTTTTCCACTTTTCCCGGAAATCTGTGTCACTGTGAAATGCCACCTTCCTTAGACCTGCCCGGAGCATCCAAAGGACTTGGTCACCTCACCATTCAGTGTGTGTGTGTGTGTTTGTAATATATATGTGTGTGTGTTTATAATATGTATATATGTGTGCTTGTATGTGTGTAATATATATAAGTGTGTGTATAATATCTATGGATGTGCAATATATGTGTGTGTAATATATATGTGTGTGTAATATCTATGTGTATGTAATATATATGTATGTGTAATATATATGTGTGTGTAATACATATGTATGATATGTGTGTGTTTGTTATATATGTGTGCGTAATATTATATGTATGTGTAACATATATATGTATATGTGTGATATATGTGTGTGTAATATATATGCATGTGTGTAATATATGTGTGTATAATATATATCTGTGTACAATATATGTGTGTAATATATATGTGTGTGTGATATAAATGTGTGTAATATATATGTATGATATGTGTGTGCAATATATATGTGTGTGTGATATGTGTGTGATATATGGGTGTAATATATATGTGTGTATAATATATGTGTGTGTAATATATATGTGTATATAATATATGTAAGATATATGTGTGTATAATATATGTATGTGTAATATATATATGTGTGTGCAATATATATGTATGATATATATGTATGTGTGATATATGTGTATGTATAATATATATGTGTGTATAATATATGTGTGTATAATATATATGTGTGTGTAAGATATGTGTGTATAATATATATGTGTTTAAGATATATGTGTGTATATGTATGTGTAATGCATATGTGTGTGTGCAATATATATGTATGATATATATGTGTGTGGAATATATATATATGTGTGTGGAATATATGTGTATATATGTGTGTGAAATATATATATTTATTTATATGTAATATGTATGTGTGTGATTAGTATATATTTATGTTTGTGTATAATATATATGTGAGTGTGTATAATATGGGTGTGTATGTGTATGTATATTCTCAAGGCTTAAATAATTTGAGCTATTTATTAATAATTTCAATAAATCTGTCTTTTAATCTTGACTGTCTTGTAAGTCTTCAGAAGCAATAACGCAGGTAACGAGAAGGACAGAAATGTATTTGAATGAGAAGGAATTCTGTGGCCGTCCTGGGACGTCCCACCATGCTGTGTTACACTGCAGTGGTCTCGTCCCCTTGGAAGCCATAGTTTCAGCCACCAGCATGTCTGCAGCACAGAGGACCATACACGCATTGCAGTGATTCTCGTCCTCTCTGGGAATCAACAGCGCACTGTGGAGAGGAGAAGAGCAAGACAGGCTGCAGGTGACAGACCCTGATGAGAAATGAGAGCGGCCATCTTATCTCTTACATCCGGGGACCCATCTGCTTATGTACATTTGATTGTCTCCACTGATAAGTTCTTAGCCAACATTTCAGTCTTTGTCATATTTATGACTCTTCTGGTTCTCAAATTGACAATAAATATCTAGTATCCTGGGAGAATCTCTTACACAGAGACCATAGATTAGGCTAGCCGTAACAGTCCTTGTGACAGCATGCATCAGAAAACACAGACATAGCAACACACTTCCCATAAAAGGAGTTAAGAGCCATAACTGGATCAAACTGGATTAAAGAAATGCTGAGAGGAATTGTCTGGGAAGAGCACTACTTTTAGTTAGAGTGTATGTTTATTTGTGGACTAAAGAGGAGTGAAGTTTGTCAGAATTCATACACTCACTCTTTCTGCCAAGTAGCTCCCTGTGCCCATGTGTAACCTGGCTAGAAATATGCTTTCCCAAAGACGCCAAGTTAGGCCTAGCTCACAGAAATGTGCGCTCAGATCTTGTTTTTGTGGGTTTTGTTTGTAATTTGTCACCTGCCTCCTGATACCTGAGTGGAGTGGGGGAAAGAATTTTGTTCCCATCCAAGTGGCTACATCACTCTTGCTCCTTAGAACCCACAGGGAGGACTAACTTTATTAACAGGATTTAACAGTGGTTGTATGCTGTCTTGTGGCAGTCCCCAAAATCCAAAACTGTTTAATAAGAAACCATAATTTTTATTTCCCACCCTCCATCTCTTTTATCTTCTTGCTGGCCCCTCTTTTACACTGTTCCCCAGACCTTGCATTAGAGGAAGTTAATAAAGGTATCCCAACTCCAGCTGAGTAGCTAACGCTTACTCTCAGCACTTTAAGCAATACGACATGTCCACTGCATGTGTGAACTTACACAGGGAAAGTTACTTCACAAGACCTGCCTAAGATCTAGCATGCCGCGGTCCAGCGTGGGTTGGGGAGGAGGCCTTCAGGCCCACTCCTGGATGAGGAGACCCGGGGGAGTTGGTAGGACTAGGATATAGACAGGGTCAGAATGCATTGTGTACATGTATGAAATTTTCAAAGAGTAAATTTAAAAATGTTTTCAAAAGGACACATTTTTTAAAAAAAAACTCTCATGTGAAAGACTGTTGGTTTCCTGTCAACTTGATACAAGCCTAGGTCATCTGGGAAGAAGGAGCCTCATTGAGAAATTGTTTCCATCCGATGGGCGCTCTAGGGCAAACCTGTGGAGCAATTTTTTTCTTTCAGTTAATGGTTGATAATGGAGAGGGTAAGACTAGTGTAAGTGATGCCACCTTGGGGAAGATGGTCCTGGGTTGTGTAAGAAAGCAAACTGAGCAAGTTGTGAAGAGTAAGCCAGCCAGATCCCCCTTCCATGGTTCCTGCCTCTGTTCCCGCCCCAGCTTCCTTCAGTGATAGACTGTGATCGAGACATGGAAGTCAAACAAGCATCTTATCCCCAAATCACTTTTGCTCGTGGTATTTATCACAATAACAGAAACAAAGTAAATCATATTGTCCAATGCAATTCTATGCCATGGAAAAGGTCTCTACCAATGAATAGAAAATACAGGAAACTATACAAAATGCCTAATGCTGGTACAATTATGTGTGAAGGACCTGTAGATACAAGATTGTTGGGTTTTTACTCATCTATAATGGAACTAAAAGCCATGAAATGGAATGAATTTGTGTTACCCACATTTGACTACATGTTACTGGATCACATGTCCCCACATTCACCACTGCATGACTGCATGTCCTCCAGAACATGTCTTTGGTTCTCTTTGGACTTGAACCCACTTTCTTGTCACTTTTATTTTAATTTTAACTTGTATTTAATGGTATCCTTAAGGTATCAATATAAAAACCAAATTTAATGAGCTGTCAATGTATCAAAATCTGCTCTTTTACTTGGCATTTTGGCTATCAGGAAGTTATTGCACAGGTGTACTGAGAGGTAGGAATCAAGGGGGGTTAACTGGTCAGGCATGCCTTTTACCCCAGTACATGGGAGAAAGAAACAGGTGATCTCTGTGAGTTCTGGGCTAGCCTGACATACATATCAGGTTTCAGGCCAGCCAAGGGTAAATAAGTAAACTCTATCTGATGGAGAAGAAGAGGAGGAGGAGGAATAAGAATTTCTTATAGAATTATTTGGTATAGCTAAAGATTAGAAGTGACCTAAAAGAGATTATCAATTCTAGACTAGATAAACACAAATAAAAACAAGTAAAATCTCTATGACCCATATTAGTTTTGCTTTTAAAATAGTTTTAATGCATGTATGTGTTTGTGTGTGTGGAGATATCTGGTATCTTGCTTAATTGCTCTCCTTTATTTATTTGTTTGTTTGTTTTAAGATGCATTATCTCTCTGGCTCTGAACTCTCTAGTTGGCTAGATTGGATGGCCAGTAAGCCCCCATAAACAGTATCCAGTTGTTCGTGAATGCAAGCATTTTGCCACAAAGTTAACTGCAGGTTCAGCATGAAAGTGATTCTATCTAATCTGCAGTGGGAACCCTGTCAATCAAATCCTGTAGTGGGAGGAGCCAGTTTTGATTTCAAGTCTTCCCTAACCACTGTTCGAACTACTGAGAAATGATAAGGAAGGAAATGGTAAGCATGTTCTCAGCATTCCAAACACCAGAGAGGAACTGTAAATCATCCTAACATGCATTTATTAATGCATTCGATGCACATTCAATATGTGCGGTTGCTAGTTGATCTTTACTATAATAGTTATTTAAAAATCCATTTAATGTTTCATAAGCAAGTGCCTAACTGAAACCGAACCCCTCAGCCGTCCCACAGGTGCTAAAACAGAAGGAACTGTTTTTAAAACCTTCATCAGCATCACTTCTTTCTTTATGGAGTGGCAACGTCAGTAGCAGACAAAATACACTAAGATACCAAAAAGCCTCTTGTACCAGGAAAGCAGAAAGACTGACTGACTACAGATCTTTTTGTTCCTCCCCTTCCACTCCCCTGAGTCTCAGCCCCAGTTCTGTAGCAGAACACCTGCTAAGTCTATCTTTCCTCCCTGACCCCATGCTCGACAGATCTTTTCCTCCAATCTGCTGTCCTTAGACTCATCCTGATGTTCCAGCCTCCAACACAAATAGGCCTTCCATGTGAGCACGCCAGCTTAGCAAGCCAGAGAAACAGACAATCTAACTGAGGAACTCTACGTCCTTCTCTTTTCCAACTCATCAGTCACATCCATAGCTGGACAGCAGAACACCAGATGCAGCCTTCCTCCCTCTCAAGACCCAAATCTTGAGGATCCCACATACCTTCCCCTCCTAATCTCTCTCTCCCCATTTGTTCCTTTATCCTAGCACCCAATTTCAGCAGGCACCCACTCCTAACCCAGAGGTCACTCCTGCCTAGTACCAGGGAGGCTGACTACATATCTTCCCCTGTCTTTCTATTCTAGATTCAACACTATAGACTGGATATACCCAGGTGACTTCTCTTCCGTGTCTAGCCCCATTCCAAAAGGAATAAATAAGCAGATACTAATTGAACACTCTGCTTTTCTTCCTCCTGTGAATCCTTTCAGACCCTTAGCCTATCCCCATTCCTAAGTGCCAGCTCACAGTGCTCCCAAAAACAGGCCAATAAAAATTTTCCTACCAGTCAACACACAGCTATCAAACTCTCCTAAAATTCAGACAGAAAACAGAAACCAAGAAATAAAAAAAAACCCACCCAGCAAAGACAAAACCAGAAATCAATACCTAAACTTTTAATTACACAAACCCCAGATGTCAATATAAAAACATAGCCAATAATATCCAAGTCCTATGTCTCCAATAGAGACTACCAACCCTATCAGAGCAGACCCTGAACATTTCAACAGAGCTGAAACACAAGAAAAAGGCCCAAAAACCAATTTATGAAGATGATAGCAATCCATAAAGAGGAAATGAATTGATACTTTAAAGAAGTCCAGAAAAACATAAGCAAACAGTGGAAGAAAACAAAACTGCTTAAGACCTGAAAAAGGAAATAGAATTAACAAAACCAAAACTGAAAAAATTCTAGAAACAAAAAATTTGGAAATTTTAAACAGGAACTACAGAGGCAAGCTTCAGGAACAGAATACATAAGATAGAAAACAGAATCCCTGGTACTGAAGATGAGGTAAAAGAAATGTATAGAGTGGTCAAAGAAAATGTTAAATCTAAAAAACAAAAACAAACAAAAAAAAAAAATAACTCCAGGAACAAACGTTCAGAAAATCTGAAGCACTATGCAAAGACAAAACCTATGAATAATAACAGAAAGAGAGGAGAAACACAGCTCAAGGCCTAAAAAATACATTTTAAACAAAATTATAGAAGAAAAAAATTTCTAAAGAAGAAAATGATATCAAGGTACAAGAAGCATTGATAACACCAAAATATACTGGCAGAATAGACAGTCCCTTAAGCACATAATAATCAAAACACTAATCATACAGAACAAAAAAAGTAGTAAGAGTAAAAAATAAAGAAAAACATAGTAAAATTAGAATAGGAAAAGCTGCTAGAAAAAAAAAGATCAAGTAACTTATAAGTAAGACCTATTAGAATTTGACCTAGCTTCCCATGGATACTCTAAGAGCCACAGAGGCCTGGGCAGATATGCTGCTGACTCTAAGACCATAGGTGGCATCCCAGCAAAGTTTTTATCACCATAAATGGAGAAAATAAGATATTCCATGATAAAGCCAGATTTAAACAATATCTATGTACAAATACAGCCCTATAGATTGAAAAGGAAACACCAACCCAAGGTTAACTACAATCATAAAAGCAAAGGGATAAATCATCTCAGAGCAGCAAAATCCAAAGAAGGGAAACACACACACACACATACACATACACAAACACATACCACCACCACCACCAACAACAACAACAACTTGTAAGCTGAATTCAAAAATCATACATCAAAAAGATCATCCACCATGGCCAACTCAGTTTCATCCCAGAGATGCAGAACCAGTTCAATGTACAAAAATCAACATATATAATCTACCATATAAGCAAGTTGAAAGACAGAAACCAGACTATCATCTTATCAGATGAAGACAAGGCCTTGAACAAAACCCACCACAACTTCATGATCAAAGTCCTAACAAGATTACAGATACCAGATACATACCTAAACATAATAAAGGCACAGTACAGCAAGCGTATAGTCAACATGAATTTAACGGGTGGGTAACTCAAAGCAATTCCATTAAAATCACCAACAAGAGAGGGTTGTATACTTTCTCTATCCCATTTCAATGTGCAGTACCTGATGTCTTACCTAGATCAATAAGAAAACTGGAGGAGATCAAGGAATACACGTTGGAAGGGAAGAAGTCAAAGTATCTTTATTTGCAGATGACATGATAGTATACACAAGTGATCCTAAAAAGTTCTACTAGGGGACTCCTGTAGCAAAGTATCTGGAGACAAAATTAACTCACAAAAATCAGTAGGCCTCTTTATATACAAATGACAAGTGGACTGAGAAAGAAATCACATGAACAGCATCTTTTACCTCAATATAAAAAATTTGGGAGCAAAACAATAAGGGATAACTTTAATCAAGCAAATTAAAAACTTTAAAGAAGTATTTAAAGAAAGAAATTGAAGAAGATACCAGAAGATGAAAAGATATCTCAGCTTCAGTGTAAATCCCACAAAAATTCCAACACAGCTTTTTATGGCTCTCAGGACAATGCTTAGCTTCACTAAAAAACAAGCAAACAAACAGACAGACAGTAGCTAAATCAATCCTGAACAACAAAGGAACTGTGTGAAGTATCACTATTTCTGATTTCAAGTAGTACTACAGTGCTATAGTAGTAAAAACTTTGTGGTATTGGCATAAATATAGACATATTAATCAATAGAATCATATTGAGAAAAACAGACTAACATCTACACACATGTTGACACTGATTATTGATAAAGAAGCCACAAATACACACTGGAAAAAAGACAGTAATTTCAACAGTTGGTGCTTGTCAAACTGGGTGGTTGCAATGTAGAAAAATCTAAGTAGATCTGTATTTATCACCCTGCACAAGACTCAAGTCCAAATGGATCAAAGATTTTAACATAAAATGAGATATGTTAAATCTGACAGAAGAAAAAGTAGAGAAGAGTATTGAACGCATTGGCACAGGAGACAGATTTCTGGACAGAACACCAATATCACAGGCACTAGATCAATGATGAAACTGAACAGTTTCTGTAAGGCAAAGGACTCTGTCAACCCTAAAACATGCCAACCTATGCAATAGAAAAGATTTTACCAACTCCACATCCAAGAGAAAACTAGTAACCAAAGTAAATAAAGAACTCAAGAAACTAGATATCTATATCTATATCTATATCTATATCTATCTCTATCTCTATCTCTATCTCTATCTCTATCTCTATCTCTATCTATCTATCTATCTATATATATATATAGATAGATAGATAGATAGATAGATAGATAGATAAACCAAATAACTCAATTAGAAAATAGGGAGCAGATCTAAACAGAGAATTCTCAGTAGCAGAATCTCAAACAGCTGACATTTAAAGAAAGTTCAACATCTTTCATAATCAGGGAAACACAAATCAAACTACTTTGACGTTCCAGCTTACACATGTCACAATAGCTAAGCTTGATAACACAAGCGATAGTTTAGGCTGGCAAGGATGTGGAACAAGGGAACACTCCTCAGTTGCTGGTAGGAGTACAAACTTGTACAACCACAGTGAATATTAGTATGGCGGGTCCTCAGAAAATTGGTAATGAATCTTCCTCAAGATCCATTACTAGGCATACATCCAAAGTGCCTTTAATCTACCACACAGACGCTTTCTTAACCATGTTCATCACTGCTCTGTTAGTAATATCCAGAAAGTAGAAACAACCTAGATGTCCCTGTACTGAGGAATAGAGAAAATGCGATACATCTCCACAATGGAGTATTACTGAGCAGTGAAGAAGACGGCATAAAATTTGCAGGCAAATGAATGGGACTCTGGTGTCTAGTGTTGACAATAGAAACAAAAAAGATTTGTCCTGAGTTAACCCACATGCAGAAAGATAAACGTAGTATGTATTTGTTAATATGTGGATATTATCCATTACATAAGTGATAACCAAGCTACAAGCCACAGATCCAGAGAGGCTTGGTGTAAAGAAAGGGACTTGGTGAGACACACGGCTCTCCCTAAAAAGGGAAGGAAGGATGGGTTTTATGGATGGACTGAGGGACATCAAAATGGGATCAGGTGGGGAGGTGAAAAAGAGAGGTTTGAAGAAAGGAACGCAGTGAGAATTGAGAGGTATTTGAGATGGTACGGGTGCCTAGTGATATTAATGCAGTCTCCAAATAATGAGGGAGATGTCAACTAAGTTTATCACTTGTCACCAAAAGAAGCCTCTAGTACTGGGCCTGGTTTATACTCAATTGAGTTGTTGGCCAATGGGGTCCCATGGAAATCCCCAAACAACCCAGGATATTGCCAAGACCATGAGCTGCTCCCCATAAACTGATTGTAAAGCCCAATTGCTAAAGACAACAGGCACATAACAGGCATGAAGAGGAAAACTGGTGCCTGAGGAGCAGCCTGATCTTTACCCCTACACTCCACGGTCTTTTACCCCTACACTCCACGGTCTTTCACCCCTACACTCCACGGTCTTTGTGGCAGGAAGATACTCTTCAGGCTAACAAAGGGGGAACATAAACACCAACCCAGTCATGAAACTTTTGACCTACAATATTTTATGCCTGCAAGATGTTCTAAGGCAATAGTGCCACAAAGATTGTGATGGGTGTAACCAACCAATGTCTGACTTGACTTAGTGCCCATTCCATGAAATTAAATACACACAGTATTGCTTGAGTGACCAAGAACCAGGGAATGTATAGCCTAGTGCCCTAGGATAAAAACCAAAGACTAGTGGTCTTTAAAAAAAAAGTATCAATAAAATACCCTAATGATATTATTATACTCAGATTGGTGCCTTGCTCAGCTAACGTCAGAGACTGTACCTCCTGCAGCAGATGGGCCATTACACAGAACTGGCTTTCAATGGGATGTCTCCATTGAATCCCTCCTCTCTGAGCTCAGTGAACTCTGAAGAGGAGGCAGAAAGAGTATAAGAGCCATAGGGGACAGAGGACAACCAGAATATCAAGTCCCTTTAAATCAAATGAGCAAGTCTCAAATGAGCTCACAGAGACTAAAACAGCAAGCACAGAGTCTGCAGGTCTGGGCAGGAAGGTCCTCTGCATAGTCTAGCTTTCAGCTTAGTACGTTTACAGTACTTCTGAGTGTGTGCAGAAGGCTTGTGCCTTCTCCTAGGGACCTTTTCCTGCTGTGGGTTTGCCTTGTCCAACTTTGATGCGATGCCTTTGTTTTATCTTATATTTTATTTTGTTACATTTGGTTGTGACAGCTTAGAAGCTGGTTCTTTCCTAATGGCAAACAGAAAGTGGATCCAGATGGGAGAGGAGGTGGGGAGGAACTAGAGGGAGGGCAAGCTCTAATCACCATCCATTGCATGAGAAATGAATCTATTTAATAAAGGGTGTGGAGGAACCAACCTAACTTCCCAGCAGCGGTCATGCTGGTCCAGGAGCTCTTTGCTTCCTTAGGTATGTGGGGCCCGTGTCCACTGCTCAGCTTCCCTGACTACTTATTAAGCAGGCTTTTCAGCACAGGCTTTGGTAGGAGATAGTGGGACAATAATGTCCCTTAAAGAGACAGTTTGGGTGACCTGTGCTGTTCAAAAACCTATAAGCAGTTTACAGATCCTTTAATTTGGACAGATGGTCTTCTAGTTCCTATTCCTGCTGCTGTGGAAAAAAATCTCTGACGGAAGCAGCTTAAGGAAGGAAGTGCTTACGTTGGCTCTAAGCTCTAGGGTGTAGTCTGTCACCGTGAGCACATCACGGCTGCGGCTGGAGGATAAGGCAGCCGGTCGCAGCGTCCACCATCATGAAGTCAAGAGTGATGAACGCTGGTTTATCTGGATCCCTGAAAGTTGCCAGCTAAGATCACCTGTCACATGTAGGTGCCATTGAAAGGACCCTGTCACACCTACTTCTGGCTTTCCAACCAAGAGAGTTTCAGGAAATTCCCTAGCTTCCTGACACAAAACCATGAGACTTTCTTAAATGGTTAGGTAATTCTGCAGAGCTCTCTTCTACAGCCCACACTCTGATATGCCTGGGTCACAGCTCACTCTACCCTCTCCAGTCCACCTGTACAGTCCCTTCTGCTTGAAGCCTGGACGTTGAGATGAAGGGGTCAAGTGTGTCAGGTTCCCTGGCGGATGCCCCCAAACCAAGTTGCGAGACTCCTGTTTCTGCTACGGAGCTTTTCCTTAGGAGTTCAGAGTACAGCTTAGCTTTGTGGGTATACCCACTGTCCAGGGACCCCCACAACTAACCTCCCTGGATTGACCGGCGTTGTCATACACATTGTGTCCCCTGTGCTTTACCTTGTTCCCATCATGCCTTGTTCAAGTGCTTGCTAGCCCCGCCCACTGCCCTTCCTCAATAGCTCATTTCCTTTTGCAGAGTCATCTGCCTTAGGTGTTTTGTTATAGTAACAGGAAGAAAACAATACACTTCTCTCCTTTAATGATTCCATGTGCTTATCGCTGATTGGCCTTTAATTACATTCTCTTCCTTGAGGAGGCTCTGTGACTTTGTGTTCTAAGCAAACTGTACTTACTCTCTTTCTAGTACTATTAGGTTTTCCTCCTTTCCTTCATCTTCAGCTTCATCTTTAGCTTCTTCTTCCTCCTCCTCCTCTTTCTCATCCTTGTCTTCATAATCAGCATTCTTATATTTGGCCGTATCTCGAAGCAAAGCTTCTACTTTGTTCCCCGCTCTACCCCATAAACATAGTGCTGACCCTGGCACACAGCCGAAGTCTAATAAATATCTGCTGTTCCAATGGCTGGATAAACAAACAAGCCCACTGTTGGTCGTTTGTGCAGCAGGACATTTTGAGACATTTGATTCGATATTATCCCCTTGGCGACACAGTTAAAAACACTTATTTACCACTGAGGCATTTAACAACACACCAGGGATGACCGGAGAAAAGCGGTAACAAAAGCCAGATTGCAGCAAAGTCGCTGACAGACCTATCATCCTCTCTTGGATCAATAGTTTTAAAATAACCTGGCCAGACATCTATTGCAGCCACTTGTAAAGGCGCAAGTTAGGGACCAGGGCATCATCAAAGACACTGTTTGGGTTGACTCAGTGGCCTGCTCTTCCTGCTGGTTCTGTCCCTCAGACACCCATGCAGCCTCTTTCCCCTCCTTCACACACAGAGCACAATAGCATTCAAAACCCGTGATGAAGTATGTGAGGACTTATATCACAAGAGTTAGAGGTGTCCTTACTCCCAAGTCCAGTTATCCTGCTCATGCTGATAGATGTGTGCCCATGTAAGCGATGGTGTCATGAAACCTCACCAACGAAGCACACCACAGTCCCAAAACGGCCGGCCGTGCCAGGCTTATAACCGAAAATCACCCCCTGTATATGAACTCTCGTATAGCCCACACGATGTGTGTGTCAGACCCAGGAAAACTGAGATCATGCGGTTCTTTGAGGAAAGGGGACAAATGTAAAATGATGGGAGAGATGGAGAAGAGATCTGGAGAGGAAAGCAGGAAGAAGCTATGGAGAGAGGGGAAGGAGTTGGAAAGGCCAATAGATTCTGGCTTCTCTCCCCCCCTTGTTCTCCTGCAGGATTGCTCCTCCAGGCCCCTCCTGCCTTTCTCTAGACATCCCTATACCAGATTAATGCACACACCTTGGAAGACAATCAGTGGCTCAGACTGTGAGCCTCAAGCCTAGTGGTTACTCTGTAATTAGTACACCAAAAGCCAACCTTAACCTTGAAAAATCACATTCCGTTTCTCCAGCTCAGTTCTAACTATAGCACGTCTGAGGCAGAGTTCAGCATGATCCACCCGTAGCCGAGTGACCAGGAGGAGCCAGAGCAGATACAGGTGTGCCCCTGCGAGGTTGTGTGTGAAGTGGGGCTGGGGGCCTTGCACTAACAGCTATCAGCACAGGAGTGCCTGCAACACCAAGGGAAAGGGGACAGCGGAGCTTTTGTCTGAGACCAGCTCGAACTCCCAAGAGGGTCCACCTGGAACTGGAGCGAGATTGAAAGAAAAAGACAAGTTAGTTAAAGCTGCAATATGACTTTGGCCGGACTTGGCTGAAGGGAAACTTTTTTATTTGTCCTCTCTTTTTAAGCTGTTTTAATTATATGCAAAAATGGTAACAATTGTTCAGAGACAGGGATCAAACAAGTTAACAATCTTGGAGGTCAGGTGAAAAGGTCAGAGACAAGAATGGATTCTGCTGTGCCTACATTTCAAAATCCACCCCGCTTTACTAAGGATGCATCAAATACGAATGTACTTCCCTATGCTGCAGTCTAAAAGGCCCTGCCCCGTACTACAGATGTAAATGACTTAAAGCCTTGTTCTTAGAACCAGCCGGAACTTCAGATGCAGATGTGCTCAATACTAGCCCTTACATGGTGTAGCACAGAGGCCAGATTCCTGCCTTGGCCGACCCCAAAATGTCCTGGGATAAAATTAATAATACTCTGCCATCAACTGTACAGGGGTGCCACAGTCTTCATCATGACTGAGTTTAACAAGAGAAGGAATAGAACAAGAGGCCATCTTTAGGGACCTAAGCAAGTTACATGAACTTTTATGAAACGCCTACTTATAGAGTAGTTTTAGAGTGGAAGTACTTTTAAAAGAAATCAATCATTTATTTGGAGTTGGTAGTGAGTCCTACTGACTTTTTAAACAAAGTATTAGTAAGCACAATATTCAGGCATCTGCATCAGAAACACAATTTTTTATCTTTAATTATATGGAGATGTTTGCTTTATGTGAGAAAGGATTTTTATATTTCTTTGTTGCCTCCTTCCTAATGAGGTTGGTAAAGGAACACAGCACTAAACGTTGAACATAATTCAGGAAGGAAACTTTTAAGCTAAACCATTTCCAGGGCTATTCAAAGCCAGCAAAGAAGAAAGTTATGCATATTTCCCATAGTTCCTAGCTCCATGACTTGTTAAGCACTTCAGACTTAACAAGAAATTAAAGCGGAGGGGGTTGGGAGCTGTCTCAACAGTGTAAGCCACAGGTTGGCAGAAATGATCTGCAGAAAGGCGGGACATAGCACAGGCTATGGCAGTGAGGGGTGAGTTCCGTCCCGTCGGTAGGATACAGTCAATAGAAGATGCAGGTGATCCCCTGTAAGGCAGTAGAAGAGGCAGGTGATCCCCTGTAAGGCAGTCTGCATGTCTTGCATCACCTCGTATGATAACAGCCTCCAGCCCCGGTGTTGAAAACTGACATAACCCATAATCGCGGTTTGGCATGGGGTCACAAGCGCTCCCTGAAGCTTGCACCGTTCCAGTGGTGCCGGCTCTGGCGTGTGAGCTCATCTTTGATGAGAGGCAACTGTTAAGGACAGAATGTCTACGACCCAGCGCTACGGTCCTCATGCTGAAACCCGGGTTTCTAGGGTGACTCAGTATGAAGGTGTTACCTATAGGCAGTAACTGGCCTTAGATTCCATCACAGAGAAGTGGCCTCCAAAGTCCGGTTAGTGCCCTTTTAAGATGAGGAAGAAGAGAGATCAGGGCACAGAAGACACAGAGAGCAGAAGGCCACCAGTTCTGTGAGAAATAAATACCATTGAAGCACACCATTGTTATACTTGGTTATAACAGTTCAAGCTAAGACTTTCTCTTAGCAATAGATCACTATTGCTTATCTTTGAGAGCAAATGTCCTTCCACCTTTACACACAGGGCATGACAGTGTTCAGCTCCTGACCTGTGTTCACTGCCCTTTCTGTGATGGGCTACTGTATTTACTCCCTTACTCTCTAGTTTCTGCCAGTTCTGAAGTAAATAGTTGAAACACCCCAGTGAAGAATAGAGAGGGTCCTTGCTATTTGCTGCCTTTGCTTGCAGCCCTTCACTGGGCGGTCACACGGTCACTGCAAATCCTCCTCAGGGTGCCTTTCTCCCAAACCCATGTCGCTGAGAGCAGCAGTCTTCCCACACACAGGGAAGCAATGGTCACAGTTAAGAGTCACATGACCATGCATCAGGTCATTCACCAAGAGGTTTAGGCGTTTTCCCCCCTAATATTTCTCCTTCTCCCATGAATACTATTCAATGTATTCATTGTGATCCTCCCTTTCCTGAGGAGGAAGCTAAGACAAGTGTGGTTAAGCTCTCACGTAGCAGGAAATCTGATCACCAGGGATAACTCAGACCCAACTAGCCTGTGTCTAGAGGGGACACAGCTGCACTGGAACCCGAGGTATAACTGTTGACTCCACCATGGTCTCCATGCAGAAGTAGATGCTGTCAGGGTTGGCAGCTCTTCCTATGTGCTCCTGTCTCCTACAGAAGGAAACTCCTCATGAGACCCTGCCAGATACTGTGGGATGAGATCCCAGAATCTGCTCCAGAAAAGCTGGAAGGGAGCCCCTCTTTATCTCCTAATAGCCTCCACCCAGTGCTGCTGTTTCTACTGAATGATGTCATCGTAAGCACTGGCTACTTTCTCAGCCCAGCTGTAGTGGTAGCCAGCGGTGATTAAAGCAGAGTACTGGATAACTTCCTGCAGCATTCAAGAACTGTCGCCCACGTGAACAGTTGCACACAGTTGTAGACTATGTGATCCACAGTATTGTGGCCATGTTGACGTCACCGATACCCATGTTTGTCATGTCTTTACAGCAGGTGATACTGAAGCATCTTGGGTTTGTGTGAGCGCACTGGGTTTTGTTTGATGGATGCTTTGTTTGGAGTCCAGGTCACATGTAGTCTCTGCTGGCTTTAAGTCTCTTTATATGGACCCAAGGATGACCTTTGAATGGCAACAATTCCGAAATGCTACGGTCATCCTGAAGCCCCCCAGCACCCAGTCAGACTAAACACACTCAGTCCTTCCCCAAGACCTCAACCTAACCCAGACCTCCGGAGCTACTCCCTCTGGTTTCACCTGGCCCAGGACCATGACTGGCCCTTGCCTGGAAAAGCTGGATGCTGCACACTGGCAAAGAGCAGGGGGTGGGTAAGATAAACATTTTACTTTCATTCTTCCTAGATACATATAGAGTAAGGAAAACAGAGCCAGACCCCAGTTAACCAGCAACACGGAGTGGGGGACCCCTACTAGGTCACTTTTCATTCAGCCTTCTCCTGGTCTTGAAAATAAACTAAATGAGTTCAGAGCCGCTTCAAAATACTTTGTAAGACTGAGGATTTCATGTAGCCCAGGCTGGCTTCAAACTGACAATGTAGCAGAAGCTGACCTGGAACTTTTGTTCCTACTGTTTCTGCCTCCCTTCTGATAGGCTGCAGGGTTATATGAATGAGGATGAAGCAGAGACACTCTCAGGTCATCTTTACAGCTTGTAAATACTCAAGTGTTCAGAGAGAGCATCACAAGAGGGGCAGGCCAGGCAGAAGAGAGATCTGTGTAGAATGATGAGGCATGGGAATCTGGTAAAGGGGAAACTCTGAGCTTTATGTTGAGAAAAGTCTTCTGTGCCCCTTTTCCACCAACCTGAACATCCACCCCCCCCAACAAGAGAACTTCAAGTGACCGAAAAAGGACAGAAAACGTCATTAGAGAGCTGTTTGCACCCAGAATTGCGGCTCTAGCTGACATACCTCTTAAGAGAAGAGACAAGAGATTCAGGAATGTTTGGTGCCTTCCTTCCTTTTTTTCATTTTTTTTTTTTTTTTTTTCTGTTTTCCTATTCCTTTCTTGGTTGGCCTTTCTCAAATGCAGTCGCCTAAGAACTTGTTTCCAGTGAGCTTAAGTCTGACAAGAAAAAAAAGCCACAGTTAAGCAATCTCAGGGAAGTTCCAGGGAAGCTCCCTCCAAAGTATTCTCAATGTCCCAATGCCCAGTTAAAGAACCTCTACCACATCACCACTGAGTCGGGAAAGACGCTAGACATATTAGTGGGAATTAAATGTCCCTAAAACCAAGGATACTGTCTGAATATTCTATATCTTCATGTTAAAAATTATATAGCAATAGTGTGTTTTTCCCAATGCCATGGCGCCAAAATGGTGACATCAAACTAAAGATGTCTCAGCAAACAGGGTAAAAATGAGTTTGAGACCTTTCCAAAGTAAGGTCTTAAAGAGCATCAAATGCAGAGAAACTGTTGTAAACCAAGGCAAATTTAGTTTCCTTTCACTGAAAGAAACTTAGATTAGATTATCTAAGACTCTCATAATATAAGTACCTGCTGCCACCAGGTTCACTTTAATTTCTGATAATTTAATTGTAGTAGCAATTATCAGTCACACTAATTAGCTCTGAGTCGGCAGCCCATTGAAGGTGGAAACTCTGTTGCTGTGTTGACATTGTTCATGAGGCACTTCCCTTCCATTATCAATCTGGATTTTCTGTGGTGAAAAAGATTTGTCAAGTTTGCGGAATGATCGCAGGTTCATCTTTAGAGTCCGGTGTTTATTCACCACCTGAATGAGCCTGTGTGGGAGATAAAGGGCCGGAGGAGGGAGAATGCCCTTAAGGTTAGGGACGACATTTAAGTTCATTTAAATCAATGGCCGCTGTTTATTTTCCTTTGCGCCTGTGGGCTCTATCGGATCTCATCACCTCCACACCTGCATCGGCTGGGTTTGTTGACTTTCCACCCGTGACTGCATCTGATAAACAGAGCTCAAAGTGAAAAGCAAGAAAGGGGCCGGAGAAAGCAGTCTTAGGGAGTCCCACCGTCATGCGGAAAAAATTCATGGGAGTAGATAAAAATGAAAGCCGTGTCCTTAATCCAAGATCGGAATTTTATATGAGCTCCACAAAGGAAAATAAGTGTGTTGGAGAGAGGACCTTGCCACAGCTTTACAGAAAAACAACTGTAGTCACTGTTGGTTTAAACCATAGAAACAGAGCCAGCCTACATTACACTCGCTGAGGAGCGAGCTGGGGTCTCTCAGCTTGTCTTTTCTCATGCTTTCTCCTTTGTTCAGGAGATGCTTTGCCATCCGTGCTGCGAGATCAGGCCTTCAGGATTACTCGGAATAGCTGTTCATACGAACGTAAGACCTTTTCTGTCCCTTAGGCTAAGAGGCTTCCGTGTGTTCTGACATTCTAGTGCCTGTTTTGAGGATGTAACCCACGTCAAGCCAGTGAGAAATTATTTCTTGATGTAAATCAACACCAAAAGAAACCCCCCCCCCCAAAACAAACAAACAAATAAAACAATCCCTAAGCCTTCTGTTTGCAGAGATTGTCCACTTTTGAATTAAGTTACTTTGCTCTTCACTGAAGAAACCATTTGAGGGAGGATCCTTTCAGAGCAGGTTTCTGGCCAGTGAGGTGGCTCAGCCTGCTTTCACGGCTGAGGTCCTGGGTTCTGTCCCTGATCCCACAAGAAAGAGAAAGAGATGAGTCCCCAGGGATTTTTTTCTGACATCTACTGCACACTGGCATTTCCTAACAGACTGATTTCAGTAGAACTATGTGCAGGTTACCTTCTAAAAATGGTGACATGCACCATTGACTATAACGTGAAAGGTAAACAGCAGGAATACAATGGATGTAATAACTCGGTGTGCTTCTGTAACTGCTAGCTGTGGTAAGACTAAACGTTTAATCTGCATGCAGTAGGAAGGCATTTGATAACACGTGTAGATCGAGACAGAATTGCAAGCACATTCTCAAGAAGATATTTAAATCTCAATCATATACAAATATGCATAACCATGTACACAAAGGCACTAAGACACTAGCTGGGTGGTGAGATTCTTACTGGTGTTTTGCATTTCTGTATTTTCTCTTTTTGCCTAGAAAAAAGTCATCTTGCCGTAAGATGAGGTCTTGTTGTAAAAGCACGTGTTAAAATAGTTTAATGTTTTGCTTTTTATAGCAGAGAACAGTAAGCCAGGCGGAGCTGGTTCAGAGCATCGCTCCCGAGTCCTCCATGAACATCAGTATGACACATGACTCAGTGGGACCCGAAATACCGGGCTCTGAAAGAGTTATACGAACACACACTTAATGGTTGCTTGGGGTCTACCAGCTGTTTTATCCTTAAGTTTATCCACAGCCTTCATTTTTGTTTTTCAAGAACTCATCCAGTTCTTTCAGAAACACTGTTCCTAGGAGGGTAGACTTATGAAACACAACACTCTCTTCAGAGACTTGAAGAGTGACTACAGCAGAAGGACAATAGGTTAATGTTACATCATGAATCAAGTGCCCGAACCCAGGCTCACACAGGATAATGAGAGGAACAACCATTTCCTGGGACAAAGAGATGGTCCAGCTGGTAAAAAGCGGTTGCCACCCCTGGAGGATAAACTCAGTTTCATCATTGGAACCTGCATAAAGGTGGAAGGAGACACCTAACAACACAAAAAGATGTCCTATAACTCTGCCTGTCTGTCTGTCTGTCTGTCTCCTTCCATCCCTCTCCCTCTCCCTTTCCCCCTCCCTTCCTCTCCCTCCCTCCCTCCCTCCCTCTCTCTCTCTCCCTCTCTCTCTCCCCCCCCCTCTCTCTCTCTCACACACACACACACACTTTGTTTTTACAGTGCTTCCTCACACTTGCAAATGTGCCACCCCCAGGTCTAACCTCTGAAGAAACAGACTGTTCTGCTGCTGGTTCTGTTGATGGGAATCATTAAACAGGCTCAGCTGGATTCCCGGGCTTATTCCTGTTGTGGTAAATATTAAAAGATGGCTTAACCTTTTATCACCCCCCGCCCAACTAAAGTCTCACTCCATGGACACCGCTCTAGTGTGGAGCAGAGTGCAGGGACTGTCACTTGGTCCACAAGCCGCCCTCTCCACGAGGTTCCCTTCTCAGGCGGTTCACTCCGCCCACCCTGTTGCTTCTGTCCTGGATAAGACCGCCCAGCATGTTCCTTTCCTCCACAGCCTGGCACCAACATGACTCCAAAGCCTGGTAGAGTATCAAACAGGTTTATATATTAAATTCTCAATCCACAAACACAATAAGCTTACATCCAACGGACAAAGACACAAACTGCCCTTCTATATGAGATAAAAAGACCTAAAGAAACCCTTAGAAATAGCAAAATCCTCCTCAAGCTAGAGAGTCGCAGAGAGAAGCCGACACGTGTCTCCATCTCCTCCACTCCTCCCAGAATCTCCTCCTCTCTTCTTCTGCCTTCCTTTCCCCCACCCATCTCTCTCCTGTCCAATCATATATCACCTTAACATAAATCTACATGTTCCTGTCAACAGCAGCACCCAAGCTAATGCTGGAACCCCTCTGTATTTCAGATTGTCTAATTGCAAAGATGGTTGTAATGGCTTTGGAGTTCTTCTGTGGCTGGAAAATTCTATAGTGTTACAGTTTAACAATGTTAACCTACTGCTAATCAATACCCCCAATACCCACTATATACAACTATCCAGTACCCACTATGTGCAATAATCTAATACCCACTATGTGCAATGCATTCTGTGGGTTACTTCAAGAGGTAAGAGGCTGAGTAACATGTAACTCTCTACCTGGGAAAGATTCTGATGTGACAGGAAGGCAGGTGACAGAGAGCACGCAGACAGAGCAATATGATTGAGGCTCTTGAGTAACCTCTGATCGAGGCCCTAGATCTATCTTTATCTATTTTAAAAACATTGAGCACTTTAAAATGTAAACAGATTTTTTAAAGTTTCACACAGAACATAACAAGCCAATAAAATTAGCACTCATGTAAGTACTAATGAGACTTATCCTGACAAAATAAAGTAAGACTTCCATAGTTTAGACTGAGAAAGGTTAAGAATTGAAAGCATGTGATGTTGATTACAGGATGTAAACACTGTGTGATTTTAGTTGACCCAAGTTTTACTATCCAGTGTTTACAGAAACGCTGTGTAGGCATCTTTTCAAGAATACTTTATAGAAAAACCATGTAGGTGACTTTTTAGTACACAGACTGGGAAACGCACAAGTGTGTTGAGCCCTAGACAGAGGAGTGTCTTCAGATAACAGACCAATATTTACAAAGAGAGAACTGGTGGATTTTGTTAAAATGTCCCTTGCCATCTTCTCTAATGTTTCACAATAGTGTCTGTCTATTTGAGCTTTTGTGTGTAGGAGTGACATTCGGTAACGGGGTTGGGGGGGCTCATGTCTTCCTTTGTCTGTCCTTCTTGGCGTTAGTGCTCCTACTTTCTGTTCTGAAAGGAAGAATCCTGAACAAAGTCAAACGCTACTAATTCTGAAGTGCCCTTCCAGAACAGGGAGACCCAGCTTCCCACCTTAGCCCATCAGGGTCACTGTTTCCTGGATCTCACCTGAGACATGGGGTCAAGTGGGGTCAACCCAGTTATCGCTCCTGCTCAACAGCTGAGGCTGAATTGCAACTTGGTGAATTCATTCTTTGAGGTATAGGTTTGTGTCGGCAGATATCCTGTGTAAGAGATAATACAGTAAGACTCGTCTCAAATCTTAAGCCATGAGAAATTGCCCTTATAGCCAAAAACCCACATTAGCAATTTCATGTAGTTTGCTGTGGTTGGATCTATCCTCTGAAGTCCTGGTCTATTGATATTGTCATCGTAGTAATATCTAAGAAAGGGGAATATGCAGAGCTATATTTTGATAGAAAAAGAAGTTAGAAACAAAGGGCAGGGGACAGTAAAGATATGGGTAGATACCAGGTAAGGATAGGGTACAAACAGACAAATTAGGCTGCTCTACAACTTGTTAGATGCCAGCTAAAATAGTGGAAAAGAAGGAAGAGATGTTTGCCAGGAAGCCACTGGAGCCTGTGAGAACTGGCATCTGAGTTCTTACACACCTTCTAACTGCAGTGATTTAAAAACAAAACAAAACAAAACAAAAAACAAACAAACAAAAAACAAACTTCTGTTGGAGGACAAACAAGAACCTGGAGAAATGCTGTCCTCATTTTAGGATTGAAGACCAGGAATACACTGCAGGAAACATATGTTCGAAGTAGATTTTAATCTTAAGTATGGCAGCTCCAGTGTGAACCCAGGTGTGCCCTGGCCTCTTCTCTAACTGTTGCTCACTAACACTTAGCACTAACATTTGTTACATGTGCTTGAATTCATGTGCAGTAGTTGGCTCCATTTGCCCTGTCTGAACAGCAAGTGGAAAGAAATGCAGGATTTCAAGTGTCCTGGTGGGAGATGAGACAGTCCGGAGGCAGGCGTGTGAGCCCCTTAAACTACAGGGTTTTAAAACAGTGGGACCGAAGACATAAAACTTCCCCAGAATCCTGTGCTAGAAGGCAGCAAAGGCTGACACAGGCTGCTAACCAGCAGAGGAGCCGTATCCAGGAAGAGACTTGTGCGGGTCCGCTCAGGACATGGGCTCATGTGTTTCCTGGCTTCTGTTTTCTCCTTCCTATAAATCTATAACTGCTGCAGAGAAGGCAGACTGAAGCTTTCTTTCCATGGCTTGGCCACACTGTGAATGAATCTATTTGCTGTCATAAGCCAAGCTCCTTGTTTCCTTAGTAAATGAGGGTTTTGGATCTAGTGCTCACTGTAAAAGGATGGTCACCAACAGGGTTGATGGTGTGGGCCTCAGAGCTCAAAGGCAAGGTGGGGAAACCGGGTCTCTCTGCAGTGTTCAGTGACAAACTGAAGTGAAATATACAAGCAGAACACAGGAGAATTTTAGAGACCACGAAAAGACCTAGCTTTGGAGTTAAGGGCATAAAGAAATGTAAAAAATCCCATACCAAAAGTATAGAGAATATTTTCAATAAAATCAAAAAAGAAAATTTTTAAACCTGGAAAAAGAGACACTCTCTTTAACCCTTAAGACAATGATCACACTGTAAATATTATATTATAAGCCTCTAGTTTTTAAATGTATTATTTATTCTTTATTAATGATTATTGTTAATGGTTCCATTACTTTATGATGTAAATACTACACAATGAACAAATACTTTATAATATAAATACTATGCAAGGAAGAAAATGAAAGGTCAGATAGTTTGTGTTTGTTGCTAATCTTCTGTGAGGCTTTTGTTTGGTTGGTTAGTTTGGTTTGGTTTTGGTTGTTTTAGGTAACACCTGATAGAAAAATATTAGGTTGCATAGAACTCATGAGTTAAAACTTAAGACTTTTCCTAAAACATAATTTTCCCTGGCTAGAAAGTAATCCATAGTCTGTAAGTAGAGGAAAGCATGCCCTCCAGGAGGAGGCCTGGTAAACTCCAGGGGTGTCCCTTATTACTCCCCGGTACCTCATCAGCAACCAGAGCTTCTCCTTTCCCTGCCCCACTCCAGGAATTCATTCTATATAAGATGCTGACTGTTCGCTGATCCAGACTTTATCCATCTTCTATCTTGATCATTTTCTATTTACGTTGTATATTATACTCAAGTGGGTATACCTGTAGTGTGGACCTGTGTGTGCAGTGTATGTGTATACCTGTAGTGTGTGCCTGTGTGTGCAGTGTATGTGTATACCTGTAGTGTGTGCCTGTGTGTGCAGTGTATGTGTATACCTGTAGTGTGGGCCTGTGTGTGCAGTGTATGTGTATACCTGTAGTGTGTACTTGTGTGTGCAGTGTATGTGTATACCTGTAGTGTGTGCCTGTGTGTGCAGTGTATGTGTATACCTGTAGTGTGTACTTGTGTGTGCAGTGTATGTGTATACCTGTAGTGTGTGCCTGTGTGTGCAGTGTATGTGTATACCTGTAGTGTGGGCCTGTGTGTGCAGTGTATGTGTATACCTGTATCGTGTACTTGTGTGTGTAGTATATGTGTATACCTGTAGCGTGTGCCTGTGTGTGCAGTGTATGTGTATACCTGTAGCGTGTACTTGTGTGTGTAGTATATGTGTATACCTGTAGTGTGTACTTGTGTGTGCAGTGTATGTGTATACCTGTAGTGTGTGCCTGTGTGTGCAGTGTATGTGTATACCTGTAGTGTGTACTTGTGTGTGCAGTGTATGTGTATACCTGTAGTGTGTGCCTGTGTGTGCAGTGTATGTGTATACCTGTAGTGTGGGCCTGTGTGTGCAGTGTATGTGTATACCTGTAGCGTGTACTTGTGTGTGTAGTATATGTGTATACCTGTAGCGTGTGCCTGTGTGTGCAGTATATGTGCATGATCGAGTCCATGTGCCTGCTGTACCAGAGCAGGAATGGTTCCCTGCTCTATCGCTTTCCTTTGAATCGGGATTGATCACTGGAGTTCTGGCTACACCTGCTGGCAGGAAAACCCCAACAATGTCTTTCCCACCCTACCCACTGCTGGGATTAAAGACAACCACCTTCTTTCATGTGGGATCTGGGGATCTGAACTTACAGCCTCATGCTCTGGAGCCAAGACTCTTACCTGCCAAACCATCTCCCTTTACTTCATTTTAGTCACTCCTGTTCACAAAGGAGTGTTCATGGGCAAAGTTGTGCAATTTGGCAGTATGGACGTTGTCTGCCGTGGGGTAGGGCAGGCTGCCTTCTTTACTCTGAATTTAGACTTGTGCTGCTACCAAAATTCATGTCGTGGCCTCGGAAGATTTTTGTTACTGTTTGTTTTTAATACGGTATTTTCTTTTTTTTTTTTCTTATTTCTTCTTGTTTTTAAAATTAATTTATTTCAGCCCTCCCGATCTTATCTCTACCTCTCACGATCCCTCTGCCCTCAGCCCCTCCCCTTCTTTTCTGAGAGAGTGGAGCCCCCTCCCCCAAGTTTCTCCCCACTCTGGCACTGAAGCCTCTGCAGGGCTATGAACTTCTCCCCCTGAAGGCAGACAAGGCATGTGGACTAGGAGACCGGATTCCACTGACAGCAACAGCTTGGGGTTGGCCCCAGCTTGGGGTTGGCCCCGCTCTCCACATGTTCAAGACCCACGTGAGCACTGAGCTGCACGTCTGCTACATATGTTCAAGGGGGAGGGAGCCTGGGTCCAGCCCGTGTGCTCTTTGGTTGCTGGTTCAATTTCTGAGAGCCCCAAGGGTCCAGGTTAGTTGACTCTGTTGGTTTTCCTGTGGAATTCCTATCCCGTTTTGAGGTCCTCAGCTCTTCCATAAGACCCTTCAAGCTCCATCCGATGTTTGCCTACGGGCCTCTGCGTCTGTCTGAGTCAGCTGCCGATGGCGCCTCTCAGAGGACAGCCTTGCTAGACTCCTGTCTGCAGGCACAGTAGAGTGTCATCATATTGTCAGGGATTGGTGCTGGCTCACAAGATGGTACTGGCTTTTTTAAACTATTAAAAAAGTTCTTATTTGTCACCCAGTCGTGCTATGCTGGATGTTTAGTTGGATTTCATAATGCAGAATATTATTTTCTGTTAACTCTTTTAAAAAGTTTATTGGTGTGTATAAATGATGGTGAGTCTCATCACTGCACTCTCATGCACACATACACACACACACACACTTGTATATGTAGATGCATACATAAATGTATGACAATGTGTGTGTGCAGTCAGTATTAACAGAAGCAAAAGTCTTCAGATCCAGGAGTCAAAGGCATTCATTGCGGGCTCCAGATACTCAAGATCATGAACATCTAAGCTTTCCCAGGCTCGATTTTTCCATTAAAAAAAAAAAAAAAATGGACACACTGCTTTAGGCTCACAGCAAAATGTGTCATGTTCCAAGCCCAAGAAAATGCTGTTAGCTTCTTCTGAGTGCACAAGCTAATGAACAGGAGCCTGGAGCTGGCTGGCCAGCCAGTCAGCCAAATCAGTGAGCTCTGGTTCAACCAGAGAAGCCTCAAAGGCAGGTAGGCGGTGGCTGACATTCCTGAGGGTGGGAGGTTGTCTTCCAGCCTCCACCCAAAGTGAAAAGAAAAAAGACCCTTCTTAGGGCCCTAAAATGAAGATTTCCAGCCTCACAGCCTACCCCTTCCCCCTTGGATATATCTTTGCTCATTTATTTTGCTGGCATATAATAATCTTCCCATTTGCTTAAAGACAGAAATTCTTTTTGCTTTCTGCCCTGGAAAAAATGGCTTCTAGATTCTGGGTGCTCAGCAAGCATCATTTTTTCCCCCAAATAATTGATAAGTGCTATCGTAGTCAATAAGGTTTTGAAAACAGGAACCTTGGACTTCCCCAGTACCCTGAGTCACTGACGGTGTCAGAAATAGAAATGAAGTTGCTGACCCATTGTCCTGTGGTCTGCTGGCTCAAGGGATCCTTCCTTTAATGTCTCTGTGTGGAATTACATGTCCAGTCCTTCAATCATGTATTTCTTCCCCTGCTTGTAACTTTTTTGCTGATGGCCAAGGACAATAACTCCTTCCTTTGTCAGGTAGAATAATCTTGAGGGGAAGAAAAAAAAATAAAAACCTCAGAGAAACTTTATAACCCTGAGAATAGATGAGGAAAGCCTAAGAGAGCAGACTTTTATTGGCTAATGATAAGAAAAGCCGCCCAGCAGGTTTGATACTGAGGATGGACCACTAATCTCTGTGATACATCAAATACAAAAGTTACTGTTCCAAATTCCTGGAAATATCGTGTTTCCTTTTGATGGCCTATTGTCTTGTCGTCCCTGGAGACTGACTTATCCCCACCTTCAAAGGCGTTCATTTTCCCCCAGTGACCTTCATGAACTTATCACATCATTTCATGATGGGAGAAAGGTTCTCAAAGCCGAGGGGGACAGAGCCATCAGAGACCCGCACAGGTTTGACAGCCCCCTGTGTTTGGAGATGGACTCGAGGGACAGATACACACAATGGGCTCATGTTTGGTTGTAACCCTTCCAGTTCAGCGTGCCTGAGCCTCTGCCACGTAGACCTTTCCGAAGTGCACGGTGACTGATTTCAGCTTCAGTGAATCAACCCGTTCTTGGCAGGTTAACCAATAAGAAAGGGCTGACACACAGGTGAACAGTTTGGAGAAATTAGGGTCTTAACGTTTACGATTAGAAATAAAATTAAAAAATTTGCTCCACAAAGATGGCTGCTATCGGAAAATCCCCTCATCTTCTGGAGATGTTCCCGACATTCAGAAGGCTGTATATTAGCTATAGCATGGCCCTATGGGAACCCGGAACCCCAGTGTGAAAAGAATCACCATCTCAGTTGCTAAGGCTCAGTCTAACCAGATACAGGGAGAGCTTCTGCTCTGTGCTGGGTGGTCATAGCTGTTCCCCAACACACCGTTCTCTTCTTCACCTCACCTTCCTTCTCACAAGGAGAAGCACTGAACAAATCCCTTAAATCATCTCCTGCAACGCTGGTGCAGGGGGTCATACAAACATGGCGCTTTGGAACCCATAATTAAAATGAAGTGGGCTTCCCTTCTGCCCAAAGCCTGTCGATAAGCTGTGAATAGAAAGAGTGTCTTGAAGTGGGAGGGGAGATGGGAGGTGTCAAGAGGCAGAAGATATAGACTGCTGTTGCCCATAAGAGGTGGGAAGAGCTGCCTATACTAAATGCAACCCTAAGGACACTCCCAACATCACTAACTTCAATGCCCTATGGCCCCAAGCTTTATGCCATTGGGGCTTCTTCCTGAGGATCTGCAGACACTGGATCGGTTAACTCACTTGTGTCCAATGTAGAAGCAAATGCATACATTCTCAGGATGTTGATTCTCATCAATGCGCCTGTCTGTGTTCCATACATCCCTTGTGGGCATGTATTTGTGTGTACCTGTGTGTATTACTTGCCCATACGTCTATGCGTACGCACCCACACGCCTTCAGGCACACATTTGCAGGTGTTCACGTGTGTGGAGGACAGAGGTCAGTGTCAGATCACCTCCTCAGTCCCTCTCCATGTTATTGTTCTGAGACCGGGAGAGTCACTGCCTGGAGCCCACTGATTCAGCGTGGTAGGCCGATGAGCTCCAGGGATGCTTCAGTCTCTGCCTTCCTAAGCCGAGCATTTCAGGCATGCACAGCTGTACTCAGACATGAATGATGGATAAATCTTGTTAAATAGGTCTTCATGCTTTCAAGCACTTTGCAGACTGAGCTACCTCTTCAGACCCACTTAGCACATTTCCTATACTATGCATCCAACTATCATTTTAAAACAGGCAACCCTATTGTAAGTACTAACAGTGCTGTGAGATGCACCCAGATCTTAATTAAAGGACACAAGAACACAGTTCCTCCATCTGCCTTTTGACAAGCCAGTGTGTGCCAGCAGCCTACCATTTCTAGGTACCACATACTATTCTACCAAATGAGTTTCTTGATGTCTGCCTCTGGGTTTTTCAAAAGTAGAACAAAGCTATGCCAGCTCCTGCAATTCTGGTGAGAGTGGCTTCTGTGTTTCCCACACTGGGTAGAAGTAATAAAGAACACAGGGAAATTTCCCTTCATTGCTCTGAGCCTTCCCCAGGGCAAACACACCTATGTACAGAGGCAGGTTATGTGGCATTGCTGGGTGGAAAAATTGGTTCTGTGTGAAGTGGGACTTCTCTGGTCTCAGCTCTGACTTACTTCCACTTTATCATGCCTTAGTTTCCTACACAGGAGAACTTCAGACACCGTCATGACATTAGGCATCGTGCACAATGGTGGTACATAGAAATGAGGCTGGTGTTTCATAAGCACTTTAGAACAAAGCCCAGATCTACATCACGACAACACCTCCCAGTACCACCTCCTCTTCTGTGCTTCAGTGGCCCACAGCTGCAAAAATTTCCCCTTGGTTTGACCTGGTGAGCCCCCCCCCCCACTTTGCTCATCTTTTCTTAGGTTTGATCTTGTACACAGAAGGTTCTAGATAGAGGTTTACTGAAGTGTGTTATTTCTTTTTAAACTAAAGCTACAGCATTACTTTTAATAAAGATAAAATATTACCCACAATGCATCAACTTCAGAGCTAAGACAGTGTTACTGATTTTTTTTTCTTTCTATCCTGTACTTTCTTGAGGTGTAATCTGTAGGTATGTAGGCATATCCCCACATGTATAGAAATGGGACAAAATATATCACTGTGTATCTGCAGGAAACAATGTGGCGTCGCCAACCACTAGCATCTGGGGTCCAGCAGAGATGTTAGACAGTGGTTACCTGACATTGAGAACCCTTGAAGTCTCTGGGTGCCCTGCTATCTTCCTAAAGCTGGACACATTGAAAGCTGCCAGACTTCAAGCATCCAGATCCCTTCCTCTGCCAGAGTTGTTTTTATCATGCGTGGCTACATCACTTTTTTTTCCCCTGACACACTAAAATTAACCGAGAACCCATCACTGCCTAAAGTCGCTGAATTGTTCTTTCCAATAGACATTCTTTCTTACTTAACAGTCCCATTTTTACCTGCCTGGGAACTGCAGTCTGGCAATATAGAGGTGTAAGCCGATTACGGGGCTCTGTGAGTGCACAAGGCGCAGGTAACAGAGTGGACTCCTGGCCTTGCTTCCCGTTCATTCTAAGGACAAGTCACCGAGCTATTAAGAGGGGAATGTGACTGCAGAACACGTGAGCAGGAACTGGATGAGATATGATTGCCCCATGGTGAGGGTATGAGACTACTGAGTATATGGCACATGCTGGCTCTCCTGTAGTCACTGTCCCTGTCCTGGGGACTTTGCCTCACCACCAGTTCTGTATGCTGTGTCAGCACCTTCTGCTCACTCCGCTGGTGTGATTGTTCTAGTCTTCATGTACAGCTAAGCCTCGTCCTGCTCCAAAAACCTCTGTCCTCCTGACTCCGGGCGGACACGGCTGCAGAGGTGAGTACCACTCGGCTCCCCTTTAGTCCTCCTGGGCCTTAAGGAGATGTCTGACCTCAGCCAAGGGGAAGGTATATGATACAAACAGACATCTCTAGCCGTCCACGCATGACCATCTGCACACTTTATCAAAGTCTGAGCTGTGCCAAGCAAATGGAAGACTGGTCTCAGCAGTTGCTAACAGAATTTGTCTTCCCTCGGCATAGCTAAAGCTATCAAGTTTTATGACTACTGGAAAAATATTCGAGCTTCTATAGTCCATACCTTGACCTCTGCATAGCATCTTTCCCAGGTTTTAAGTAACAAGTTAGACTTGAAACACACAATATAGATAGTGCCTCAATGGCATATAAAGCCAATTTGGTGTATTTCAGGTCCACACCGCACAGCTTTTTGAAGCATCTTCCTATCCCAGATTCTATTACCAAGATAGCTACCATACATTAAGAAGGTCACTGGCCCTCTGGCTCACAAAACTGAAGTCCGGGCCAGCTGGGGAATGAAAACTTATTGCTTACAGACAGAAAGATGCAGCTGGTTTGTATCATACCTATAATCTAAATTATTAAAGTCAAAATGTTGAAGCCAGCACATGGATTCTATAAAGCCCCTGTGCCAGAGATGAATTCCAAATTGTTTAGCAACACAATCAGAATGGCTTATGTCATTTTCTGAAAATTTTCTTTTGAAATTAAATTACTGTTTGATGCTTCCCAAAGTTGATTTGTGGGTAGGGGTCTAGACTGAGAGAAATCTGCTTTTATTTTTGAGTGATAGCAACATGAAAGAAACATAGTTTTACCTCTGGTGCCTTTTCTTTTTCTTCTTTTAAATTACTCAAATATATCCAAACCTCGGGGCATCAGATAGTCATTTTAGGAAGAGCGCAATGAGAAAAGCAAATTGTGGAAAGCTATCCAAGATTTAATGAAGTGATTTGAAAACGCCAGACTACTTCTATGAACTAGAAGATTGTATTGGCTAAAATAATGAGGCCCTTGGCCAAGTTCACTACAGCACATCAAGACCCACATCAACCATCACCCCAAGACAAAACTACAAAAAATAATCCATCAATTTAAGTAATGGGACAATCTGAACTTGGAAAAAATTAAACTGTACAGTTGATTGAAATGGTTGTTAGGCAAATTGTTTTCAATGTCTGTTTAGCTTTGTCTGGGATGAAGGGGTCAGAAATGTGTGGAAAGTGACTCTGAGACCCATAACTCTTCAGCTGAGGAGCAGAGGTTGGGACAGAGCCGAGGAATGTGTATGAAATTTAATTGATGCCAGTTTTTGTTCCTGTGTCATGATAGAGTTTTCAAATAAGTAAAAGGACAGGAAATGATTTGGCTCAATTACTTTCCCCAGCCGTTCTTGGCTTTGCAGGGTTCTTTCCGACCCTCTACACAACAGCAAAGTCTTCTCCCAGAGGATCACTGGGAGTCCAGTGGCCATTGTTCTGGACTTGAATTCTCTTTATACGTATCCTGTGAATGCTTTGCATGTATGTGTGCTGGATGAAAACTCCCCTCTAACATAGAAGCTCGAGGTTGCCTGGGGTTGGCTTTGTTTTCAGGTATTTGATGGTTGAAGGGTGTCCCTTTTCTTTTCTCCTAGAAATGAAGCAAGTGAGAAAGTATTTGTAGGAGCACAGCCAAAAAGTGCTTTATTATCTCTTCATATCTATACTGTGCATCAGCTTTACAGCATAATCAGTTCTAATAACTTTATTTAGCTCAGTAAGCCATGTAGAACCTACTGGACCAGTCTGTTAAGACTTTAGGGCAAAAGTATACACAATTAGAGTAATACTTGAATTATAACTGTGTTCCAAGTTTCATCTGCTGCAATAGGCACAGAAAATATGTTCTGATTACAAATAATTTTTGATTGTGTGGGGGTTTGTGACATGCTGTGCTCCCAAAGAACTTAAGTCAAAGCATCTAACACACCAACAAAGTAGCATCTTCCAAAAAAAGAAAAGAAAAAAAAAGAGAACCAGACTGCAATCCCATTGGCAAGGCTAATAGTTGGAACAAAAGCCAAGCAGTTTGTCAAGTCATCAGAGAGCAGTAGACCTCTGATTGAATGTTTCCCATAATTCCATTCTCCTTTCAGCACCATTTGTTTCATCAGCATTAGTGAGATCTGGGTGAATGCCAGACTGTGTGTTGGATACTAAAGATGTGAAGCTAAGTAAGACACACTCCCACCTCAGAATCCACTGTGGAGCCTAGGAAAAGACACGTGGGTAAATACACACAAGTCAATCCAGAGAGACTGGAGCTAGGGACATGGGACTTGGGGAACACAGAAAATGTCTGCGTGGTTCACCTCTAAAGATAAACCATCGGTGTAAGCTAGCCACAGCCACATTCTTCACAGTGGAAATTCTATTTCTTCCCATCTGTCACCCATCCCTTGCTGAAGCCCTTTCATGTTTTTCTTAAAAGTAAATGACATAGGTCTTTACTGGCCACCTTGCAGAGCTGCCCTGTGACCTCACTGACTCTGCTTTTAAGAGGAAACTATTATATTGAGATATGGCTTTCCTGCTAACAAATTACTTCTCACCCGTTTGAGTACAATCCAAACCACCTTGGTGTTTTTATAGGAGTCGTACAGCCTCTGCCACGGTGTAATATCAGAATGATTTCAACATCCTGAAAGAAGACCTTTCTCTATTATCCATTCTCCATGCACACTCTCAGCCCAAGGCTTGCTTCCTTCCTTGCTTCCTTTTTTGTTCTCTCTTTACTTAATTTTTCTAGACATCTCATACACATATACTTATGTGATGTGGGGTCTTTAATGACTGGCTTCTTTCATTGAGCCCAGAAAATATAATGGTCTCTGTACCTTTCTTTTGAGGTTCTTCTATGTGACAACTCATATACTTGCCTGATATTTTTATTACAGAACAGTATCCTGCTGTCTGACCTTACCATAATCTGTTTACACATTCATCAGACAAAGGACATCTATGTGGATTCTGGTTAGGCATGTTATTAAACTCTATAATCATGTGAAGATGTTTATGTAGAGTTGTATAGACCCTGAGAAATATAGTCACTGGGTCAGATAACTCACAACTACCCCCCCATGCCGTCTACAATCTTATATTCCCATAAGCAATGTGTAAAAGTTACAGTTTTCCTGCACCTTTTTCAACCCACATTGAAAATGTATTTGTATATCCTAGTCATGCAAACTGGAAACTCATTGTGGCTTAGATTTAGCATGTTGTTCTGTGTCTATTGGACATCATATATCTATTGATACATACATATCTGTTTACATGTTTTGTCTAATTTTTAATTGAATTGGTTGTCTTTTTACCATTGAGTTATGAGAAGTTTCCTATATTCTGAACACAAGTTACCAGACACATAGGTCATGGGTATTTTTCTACACCATTCAGACTGCAATCTGCAGGGAGCAACCTCAAGTCCTCAATGAAGACAGAATTTTGGTATCACTCTCCAGCCCCTGCTAATCCAGAGCACATGATGAACAATGCCATTTATAAAGGTCAAACTCACACTTTTTCTTCAAACACAAGAACTAGTTTCCCTTGGTCATCTGTTACCCAGTCGGGAATTACTGTTACACCAGGGAAGTTGAGCTCAGAGAAGAGAATTTGACACAAACTGAGTTTTATTCTCTGAAAGGAGGAAGAAACTGTGAAAGGCAAGTGTGTAGGGTAGCTTTGGATGTCAAACATTTCCACTCTGGTTTCAGTCACCTGATTAAAAAACAAAAACTAACATGAAATTTACAGCGGCAATTTTAAAAAGAGCATGTTTGCAAGATTATTTTTAATCCCCTCGGTTTTCCCTTGGCAAAAAAACCTTACAGGTTTGCTACTGAGATTGGATTTGGAAGAGGCTTTATTCAAGTTTCTATTGCTTTCAATGATGGGGCTTGGGGGTGTTTAATATAAAGTAAACCCACACAGTGATCAGTTTGGGGCCCAGCACAAATTCAAAAACCACGCACTCGCAATGAAACAGGGAGAGTTTTGAAATTCGCAAAATCCAAGTTGTGTTTAGGCTAAAAACCAAAAATACTGCAAATGCATCGCCATCATCAAGGGTTTGAGACTGAATGTATGGGCCCGCCTTCTTTCATTTAATGATTTGAGAGGGGGGAAGGAGGCAGAAGATATAAAATAAGATCACACAGAGGCAAAAAAAAAAAAAAAAAAAAAAAAAAATCTGAAATTCAACATCACTATCCAGTCTCCAGGCGACCCCTCTGGTTATCTCTCTGGGTCTCTGCCATCTTTTCTTTACCAGGATGTACCACCCTCCCCTGAAAATGAAATTACCAAGCTCACCCACCCCTTGTGAACCCTGACATGGATGGAAGACCATGCCCCAGTGTCTGCACAAGGGAGTTGATGTCCACTTTTTCTCTTGATATATACTGATCTGGAGTTGTTGAGTTTTTATTTGAGATTAATAGTTCCACAACTCCATGCAGATTTTTTACCTTTTATATATATATACATATATTTTTTTAAATAAATGTTGTCTTCTAAACACTTTTGAAGTCTGGCGGTTCCTAAACTATTAGATGGCAGTTTTAGCTTTAATATGTGGCAAAAAGGAATGAATCTGAGTTGGGGTCTCGATGAAGAATCAGTTGCATGGACATGACATGGATTTTGCTGTCCTTTGGTTTTTTTCTCTTGGAAGAGAATGATGTGCAATTCCCATCTTGACCACTTGAGGGAATCAGACTTTAGCGATGGCAGCTAATTTAGGTCTTTATGTCAAAAGGTAGAACAAATATTTATTTGTTACTGAATGTCTCTTATGACAAGTAGTCAGGAAGGGGGTCACGGAACCTGAGCTCTGAGATAAATTACTCTTTATGTCCCCCTGTCCAGGTGGAAATGAGCACTTCTGATGGATGGGAGGCCTGGGAGGTACTAGGCCAGGTCCACCACACAATTTATGGTCAGCACTCCTGGACTTCAGAATGATTAATACCGTCAATTCTCACTGGAATAAAAGCTGTTTTAGCCCAAGAGAGGACTGTGTATTACTGTTTATAGAAGCAGATAACATCAAAGTAGCCTACGGTTTGTGTTAAACAAATACAAAATTCTGGGTCAGCGAAAATTAATCCTAAAGGAGTAACAGAAAGTTCCTAATGACGGTGACATCCACACATTATCATTTTCATTCAAGTGGTAGAAAATGGCCAGGCTATTAAAGAGATTTGCAAATGGCCCTTCTATTGCACAGGGCTGACAGCTGTGTAGCAGCCTGATCTCCTATGGGGAGCTCCGTTATCTAGACAACTGCAGTCTGTTAATGGTGTGTACACATCTATGCAGGCTGAGATTATGTTCAGGAGCATCTGAATCATTTTACTATTGAGTTTCACAACAAAACACAGTAACTCACATTATATTTTATACATTCTTACACTCCAAGCAGCTGTGAGCATGGATGAATTAAACACGGCCCTCCAAGCCCTGTTACACAAAACAGATGTTATTTCAGCAGCATATCAGAAAGATTTTTTTCCCTCAGTTGATGCTTCTCAGTGGCTACTTATAGATTCCATTGTTTTAGGAAAACTGGGCAGTGGTGAGCAAAAGAAGATGGTAGCCATCAATAATCCTCCAGTGCTTTTATTACAAATGTTTAAGAATACCTTGGGATGTTTTTAGTATAGTTCAAAAATTGTTAAATTTCTCAGCAAAAGTTATTGTCCTTCTCTTCCTATAGTATTGGTTTTTTTTTGCTTTAGTATGTTTTTACTCAAAAATTTGACATCACTACCAAATTTGAATTTGTCACGAATTCATTTTATTCTTTTCGAGTTATCAATTGTCTACTTTCTTCAGTGATTTAACTGCATTAAAATCAGGTGTGATGAGGCAGCTCATTGGGTAAAGGAGCTGTCACCAAGCCTGATGGCCTGTCTCAGAACCCACTGCTAGACAAAGACAACCAACTTTCATCAGTGTCCCTTTGATCTCCAAACAAGCATCATGGCATGTGTGAACACACACACATATACTAGAAACACACACACACACATTCACAACACACACATGCACACAATTCACAACACACACATACACAACACACACACATTCACAACAACATACATGCACACACATTCACAACACACACATACACATACAATACACACATATACACACACATATACAACACACATACACACACATACACAACACACAGCACACTAAAACATATTTATTAGGTAACTGATAAACATGGTTTTATATTTGTTAATATAATATTAAATATTAAACAGTATTAAATATTATATTAACATGACATAATATAACTTAAACATTAAATGTGAATATAATAATATTTATTAGATGAATAATAAATATGCTTTAATAAAATAAATTATGTATTACATTCTCCAATTAATCAGAAGGCCATGAAAAACTTTTTCTCTGATTTATGCAAAGGGGAGAATCTAATTATCCTGCTTATCACTGTATCTTCTCTCGTGTTTAGATTTTGCCAATTTTTAAAAATAGTCACCAATTATTTAATCCAATATCTTATATATTAAGTTGGTTCTCCTTTGGAAAAATATCATAGGGAAAATAATTAGTCACTTACTTGAAAGCAAAAGTGTACTATTTGAATAGTTTTGAATTGTGTAATTTAGAAATCACTGGCCTGCCCTCCGGATCCTAAGATTAGCATTTAACCAAAGATCTTATTATGCAATGTAGGGAACAATGTTTTCATACTCTAATATTATAGAAAAACATTTCTCATGCCAATGAGGGGTTCACATGCCACTTTTGTAGTTAGTGTTTACTGAGTCGTGTTTGTCCCTGTCACGTCATAACACTGGAGCCCACTTGGTAGTACATGGTCATGAGTCTATCCAGATCGCCCAGCCCTTCATCTCGGAATTCAAACAGTAGTCTTGAAAGCACCATCTGCTCATGCTCAAAATGGCTGCATGCCATTGCAGAATCATGACGGCATGCCATTTCTCATTGATGCTCACAGGAACTCAAATCACAGTGAAAGAGAATTTGCTGTGCTTGGTTGTTTTACGGCTTTTCTCTTGCTCGCCATAATTTTTGTGTCATCATTGGAATTTTTATAGATGCTTTTGAATTTTGGCAAACAAGGAATGAAATCAAACTAACAGTCCAATTCACCCAGTAAACCAGTAGTAGACATCTCATACTAGCTTATCAAAACTATTTGAGAGTTTTTTCCTTTGCTCGCTTGTTTTAAGTCTCAAACTGTCTTGAACTAATCTGAGAATGTAGAACCTCCATTTAACAAATGAGAAAACCCAATCCCAGATTCAAAAAGTCAAGGCTGAGTCTCGGAATCCTCTGTTAACAATGAGTTGCTGTGCTTGTGAGACTATATGAAGAGAATAAGGTATCAAGGCCAGAACTCTTCTTACAAATCAGTTACTCAACAGTCTCACAGCTTTAGTGACATTGTCATGTAAGGAGAGTCTTTATTTGGGTTGTAGATTATTTATGCATATATTTATAAACACCAATCATATTAGGTAAGTAATGTAGACATTGAGATTATGATTTGGTTATAACCATCTTTTATTTAAAAAATTGTGATGGAGATACTGGCACAGAATCAGAAATTAATATTTTGGACTTCAGCACTGATGTTTGGTTTAATTTTTTAATTTTTAATTACATGTATACATGCATGCATTTGTGTGGGTAGGAATATGCACTTGTTCATACAGGTGACATCAGAATCCAGAAGAGGTTATTGGGTCCCCTGGAGATGGAGTTATAGGTAGTAGGGAGCTACCTGATGTATGCAGAGAACCCACCTCAGGTCCTCTTTAAAGATTCGGGTACTCTCAACCTCTGAGTAAGCTCCTCAGCCCTTGATTAAAAACATTTAATATGCATGGAAAAAATCTATTTCAATATCTACTTAAAATAAATCATATAAGTATGTTCATGTATATGTTTTTATTATATGTGTTTATATATATACATATATATATGCCTGTTGTATATATTTCTAAGTCAATGACCCTTAACTAGGGGGTTTGTTATCTTTATCTGTGACAAAATAGTTACCTCAACTTTTTCCAAGAGTGTCTTTTATTTTTTTTAACTTACCCAAGATGAATACGTTATATTTTACTCTATAAATGTGTACAAGCAACAAAATACTGCCTCCTGAATAAAGATAGTATAGGGAGTCAGTATTTTTTAAAAGTTTGTTCTACCCCTCGCCATGGTCTGCTTGGGTTCATACCATTGAAATGTTAGGGTCACCACTTGGGCTACCCTAACGGTTGTGACTTTATGGAGACTGTAAATCTATTAAGCCACAATTTGCACATAATAAAAAGAACAGCAAGTAGTTAAATGGAAGGCTCCTTCTGAGCAGCCCGGCAGTTTCCCTGAAGCCACTTGCAGCTGCTCCACCACTGCTGCCTGCCTTTGAGAAATCTAATCATGCTGATTGAGGAAACCTGGAGAGAGCTGGCTGTTCCTGCGGACAGTTCATAACTGCCTGGTAGACTTTTGTTTCATCTATAGATGAAACAAAGCTGGCGCTGTGGAGGGCCAGAAGCAAAAGGCATGCATTTATCAAATGCTTCCTACAGGCACTGCAGATCCGGCACCTACCACTGAGCTATCCTGCCGGCAGTCAGGGGAGCCACTGCCAAAGTGATCTTCTGGTCACCAGCACGGTGGCCTCCTGAATGTCTTTATTTTATTACAGAACAGCACACAACAGCCAAGTTTCTAAGGGCCGGATTCAGAGTAGAGAATTGAGTCTTTCTTCTTCGGGAGAAATGCAGACGGATACAGATACACAGCAAGGAGAGAATTACCCACTCGGCACTGAATAAAGAAGAAACTGGGGAAATCCTGGCATTGAGTCAGCAAAACAAGACGACTGTCAAATGCGTGACCTCTGTATGCAAATAGATTTCGATATAAACATGAAATGTCTCCAGACTACAGGTATCTCCTATAACGGAAACAAACAGCTGGATGGATACATGTCCATTCCTTGAGGCATCGTCACTAAAGCTGAGATTTGTAGTAACTGCAGGTCTCACTGCTGCATGTGGGTGGGTGACCCTAGCCTAACACACAAAAGATCTAGTCAGAAACCACATGCCCAGGTTTTATTAAGGAAGAAAGAGAAGACAGGCTGGCAGTAGAAACGCCGAGAACCAGAAAACCTGATACATCTTACTAATTGACTTGCAATACTAGCCGCTCGGAGAGTCAAATAAATGCACTTCCTCCTCCTCCTCGCAGGTGATGCGCCTCACAGCATAAACCCATAGGCAAGTCAAAAACATTGTTGGAAAGGGTACACTAAAGCTTTAACAGTGTGTTTAGGAGAATATTATGCTTGCCAGGGATTCTCTAGAGAATAACCCCACTGTTCGGGGTCCTCCGTTTGGTTATTACAAAACCATTGTGTGTGCGTCTCTTCTATGAGCTTTCTTGTCAGTGGGACATTTTTAAGGAATTTTAATTCCGAAAAACATTTACTCCCAGCTAATGCCTGCCAATTAAGTTCTATTCATTGAATCAACAGTTTTCTGTTACCTGTCCCTTCAGGTAGAACCAGGGCTGACAGTCCTGCCCTTTCCCAGGCTTCCCCGAAGAGATCTTTCTGCTGCAAACAGTGGGGACACCTGTTTTGTGAGCAGGGCAGGCCAGCATCTGAAATCCTAGGAATGGGGTTGCTATTGAACAGGGGGTGCTCGATAAGACAGCCACTGTGATAGGCAGCGGAAATTTGATAATGAAAGGAGATGCCGAACGGATTAATCTGGTGCGATTTGCCAAAACACTGGGTCTTCAAGGAGATTATCCACACTCCAATAGGAAGCTCTTTGTCTGGAGAAAAGTCCCCACTTATCACTGTCTGCTTTATCTCAATAAGAAACATAATGGTTTGCTTGTTTACATGCATGACAGATATATTTTGAGCCGGCCTGTGAGGCTGTGAACTCTCTTTTGTTGAAATATTTCCAGCATGCAGGTTATTAGCTAACGGGAAACAAGCAGCTGGACACTTCTAAAATCTAAGTCTGCCTTGCTTAGGTTGGCAGAAGTGACTGCTATTTCATCCCCTGGGAAAGGGCTTATTTACTGCTCAAACACTTTTTGAGAAAAGTTGTACGGACATTTATAACCAACATATAGGTATATACATGTACCTTGAGGGTTGAGCGATACTTCCCTGGAAATGAACGCATTACTCTCAGCTGGTTTCTTCTCGCTGGTTTTAATTATTTCATTAGCCTATGGTGCATTTTCTATCTTGTTCTGCATACCATGATGTGTGTCATAGATCGTCACCTGATTTATACTGACGCAACTCTTGATGCAACTTAGACAGAGCTGCTTTGACTCTTGGTATTGACTGCATTCAAGTCAAAACACAAGTTTCCTGCCAGGGACAATTTCTTCTTTTATCTACTTCCACAAAAATAGTCACCCCTGCTTCACCTTAGCTTCTTAAAATAGTGAATACAGCAGGCCAGGGCTACCAGAGTAGGTCTCCTACTTAGAGAATAAACAGGATATTTCCCAGTGGTTGACTATAAGTTTATTAAAAACACCCACTCTGTTGGTGATTGGTTGGTTTTTATTTTTGAGGTAGGATCTTATTATGTAGATCAGGCTGACCTGGAACTCACTATGTAGTCCAGGCTAGACCTTAAGACCTTAAATCTTTGAAAATCCTCTCTCTCTCTCTCTCTCTCTCTCTCTCTCTGTGTGTGTGTGTGTGTGTGTGTGTGTGTGTGTGTGTGTGTGTGTGTGTGTGTGTCTTCATACAAAATGAGCTTGTCAGAGGAAATATATATCTGGAACAACAGAATTCTACACATATTCATTAGAACAACTAACATTTCTTGATTGACTTTAATGTACCAGGCATTAACACAAAGACCTTTTGAGGAGATGTGTGTGTGTGTGTGTGTGTGTGTGTGTGTGTGTGTGTGTCACACAGTAGTCCCACGGCCTTCAGAGGTGTAGAAATGAGTATAAGAAGGTTTATTGGCTAGGTGCACATCTGTCAATGACAAAGACATTAGACACGGTAGCTGGAATGATCATATGTGATTGTCACTGTTGATTGTGATTGTCACTGTTGATCAGGTGGCAAGGCTTCCTTTTATATCCACCATTTAGAGGAGCTAAGAGTGCAGTGGGGTGATTATTTTCATGAAAGTAGATAAAAGAAGAAATTGTCTTTTGGCATGGTACTTTTTTTTTTAACATACTGCATATGGCTGCCCTCTCCTGTTGTTCCTGTGGCTCCAAGAGGCTGTAGACTGTTGAGTGACTTCTGCAAATGACAGTCATTACTTCCTGCATGCAAGAGTGACAGAAAGGTCTGACAAACCATAAAGGAAAACCAGGGGTGGAAATCTGATAAACCCATCAAACAAGAACAGATCTCAAAAGACCTGTCGTCTGTCTAGACCAACCAACCGCAAACAGAAGATAGCAGGTTATGAAGCCAAACATGGATTCAGAACTGGGGAAATTACCATCAGGTAACACATGAGAGCTGCTCACATAAAATACATCACCAGGCCTTCTTCTAACAGGTTTTAAAAGTTAAAAGCCCTGGAAACTCGGCCTTCACCTTTACGAATTTTGTTTCCATTTTACTGTCAGGTACAAGGCATGCGTGCTGTCCTGCCTTTTCCAGTCTCTAGAACTCCAAAGCACGGCTGTTCTTCTGAGAAATAAATGGTCACTGGGAGATATTTCTGTATTGCGTAATTTGAAATGATGGCTAAGGTCTTCCTGACTCAAGCTTGTGGCTTCAAGTATTATTGTGTTTCGTAAGATGTTTCTTAAATGGAACAGTCTCTCCAGTGCCATGCTAGGCTCTCCTGACAGCACTCAGAGGTACAATGCAGTATCTATAGTTTTCTAACTTGATAGGTTTTGATAACCAAGAACAGTAACAATCACTTTTTTGTAATCTCCTAAGAGCACATATTTTCAATGTATTTATTTAAGGAATATGCCCCCTTCCTGTTACTTCTTGATAGAAACATACGATTGCGTGACCAGACCTAAAGTCCGTGGTATTTCCTTTTCTTGGATGTTAAGACACCATGAATAAGCAGGGTTCCCCACCATCACGCACCCTCATGGCTAATTAAGTCTCTGCAGAGGCACACAGAAGACCTTGTCTCCGTGTGGACTGATGCTGTCCCAGGGATAAACACAGGAATGAAACGGGTTGTTGGGGTTGGAATGTTTTCACTAGCAACGGATGACTCCCAAATAGCTTATTTCTCCTTGGTTTCAAGTAGAGTTATTGCGTTTTCAGGAGTAGAAGAAATACTCATTTATGTCTCTAAACACCTTAATGATGTGGACTCCCACATGAAAAGTCACATCAATAGTCACATTAAACCGCTCATGCACACTACTGGAATACTCGGTTATATTTGGCTGTCCCTTTTGTAAACTTCTGCTGACTGCCCCGATTTTAGGATTAAGTACAAACCACAGGAGATGAAGCTGCCTTTGTTGTTCAGAGGTTCTAACAACTCTTTCTAGTGTCCAAGCTTACGTGAAACGCACATGTTCATCCTCTCCCCGTTTTTCTCTCTACCCTTTCTCTATGCCACGTTCTCCTTTCCTTCGTTGGAACCTTTTGGCTCTCTCCATCCTTCTGTCTTTCTTTTTTTCTTTTCTTTTCTTTTTTTCAGGAATAAAATGTGATTTTTCTTAGCATTAATAGTCTCGGTTCTCGGATAAAAGTTCGAGAGTTGGTCCTAACATATAAATGTCCTCTGAATGCCCTAAAGAATGTGCGTCCACATAGACTTTCTCGCCCCCCCCCCACGCTCCTTGCTCAGACCACACATACCATTATCTCCCTTGCCTGATTCCTCAGCACTAGGCCACCACGGCATGGACGCCATTTTCCACATCTGTCTTCTTCTAGTCCATTTTCCACCCTGCAAATGGGAGTATTCTAAAAGTGAGAACCTGAGCAAGCCTCTTCACTTAAAGTGTTCCTACAGTTCCCAGATTTAAGCCAAACCTCCGTACCACAATGGATGGGCCCCTCCATACCCTCCACCGGGCACCTCACACCCTGCAGCCTTCCCTCGGCACCCACCGCTCACTGTGTTCTGTTGTGTTGCACACCAGCGCATCCTCTTCTCTTACCCTGGAATATGTCCTTCTGCTTGTTATCTTCTTCCTGGAAGTTTCCATTCATTTCCTTGACTTGATGAGTTAGGAGCCTCCCTCCTCCAGCGCCTATTAGCAGCATGTTAGACTTCCTTCAAGGCCTGCACATTTATTTGTTAAACTTGTTCTTACACTTAAAAGTTGATTCCTTTTTTCATAAAATATATGCCGATTACAGTTTCTCCTCCTTCTACTTCCCCCGGTTCTTTCCTGCCTCCCATCTCATCCTGATCCACTCCCTTTCTGTCCCTTATTGGAAAATGTACAGGCTTCTAAGGGATAATAATAAAATAAAATAAGACAAAAACCAAACACATTTGTTGCTGCTAGTCTTAAAGCATTTTACCCTCTTCCTGGATTCAGAGGTAGAAGCTCGCCATGAGGATGGGCCACGTCTCTTGGCAATCCCTTCCTGGTGTTTTTCCTGGGCTTGTTTCATTTTCTTGGCCAGGTTTTAGTCTATTCTGTCTTTTCTGCCTCATTTTTCTTAGTGTTTCATTTCTTCTGAGTAACGAGTTAGCACTGGTGTCTCGTGACACGAGGTGAGACGAAACCTTGAATTTTCGAGCCCCAACTTCTTGCCTTCTTTGTCTCAGGACTAACTTACAAGATGCTGATGAGCATCATCTTCTTGGCTGAGACTGAAAATGGCTAATTCTGATTGCTCTCTTTGCGCCTATACTTTCTGCAGAGTCCTGTCTGTCTGTGCGAAAATACCATTCTGCCCACCCTCTCCTAGAACAAAGTCGAAAACACATAAATTGCCATGCACAATAAATGCATCTTCAGATTCACTCTCACACTTTCTCTGATGTCCTTTGATTTAGAGTAGAAATCCTCATTATTTAATAACAGGAACATCCTGTCAGGACCCCCTGACTCATGAGAAGACCCTGTTTGTCACTTGCAACACTGAGTGGGACCACACAAGCCTTCCACTGTTCACCGAGAGCCCCAGCAACAGCTGTGGTCTCCTCATAGACACTTAGGGCTTGGATTCCATCACCCTACCTGAAGAGTTTCTGACAGCCAGTAGCTAGGAAGGAAATAGTCACTTTTACCTCTATGTAGTGATACAGCTGGCCACCCAAGGCACATTAAGCTTTTAGTTGCTCTGAGAAAGTTCCTGGCAGATAACTTAAAAGTAAGAATAACTTAATTTAGCTTACAATTTCAAAGACTTCAGTCCATCACAGAGAGGAGGGCTTGGTAAAGCAGAGCACTTGTATCTTTGCATCCAGGAAGCATAGAGAAGAATACCTGTGCTTCCTTGTTCTCATTTTCCCTTCTACTGTGTCTGGACACACAGCCTAAGGAATGGCGATGCCCATCATGGAACATGCCTTTCTCCCATCATCAATCCTCCCTAGAAATTCCTCCCAGATAGCCCACATGTATGCTTTATTAATTCACGTACTTCTCAAACCAAACAGATTGTCAATCAAGATTAATGAGCAATGATCTACAGCTTATCAAGTCGATACCCAAACACATCAGGCTTACAGAGCCTTCCTCCTATTTTACTGTTTGAAGTCCACGTGACGTCTATCTTAGTCTGATTCTGTTTGACATCTCTCGCTTTCCACAGATGTTACTTAGTCCTAGAAGCTTCACCATCCCAGGGACTCCACTTTATATTAGGTTAAAGCCTCATAGCTTCTGAGTTTCCCTCTCTGGGGCTGGCTGTAGGACCTGTGATCCTTTTACTTGTTGCCTTTCTCCTCATGCTTTTCTTCGATGACTAGAAGCTTGACTCAAATGATGACATAGACAAATGCCGTCACTCGTTACATCCAAGTCACCAGCAGTTTTCGGAGAATGCCTTCTATCACTTAGCTAATCCTTTCTTAATACGCTCACAGACATACCCACATGTAGAGAGTGGTTTGGATACTTTGATCCGGAAGCTGTGTTTACTGATGCTGAAAATTCTTGCTCCCAATTGGAGTTTGATCTACCAATAAAGATGGGAAGAGCCAAGGACTGAGCCCGGGGTAGGACACTGAGAGTTGTACAGGTAGGATGCAGGAGAGTCAAGAGGGACTGGGGGAGGGAAGAGAAGGGGCTCAGTAGCTAAGGAGGTAAAGTCAACCAGCCATGTGAGTTTTGGGTAAGTGGCCTCTGGCTACTTCCCAACTGGGCCTGGGGTAATGGGGGAAGATGTAGGAGTGCCCAGGTACTGAGTTAGCAAAGGCATTTTGAGAATGCCTGGTGTGTGTGTGTGTGTGTGTGTGTGTGTGTGTGTGTGCTTGTGTGTGTGTGTGTGTTTGCTTTTTGAGGATTTGAGATGGCTCCTGGGTGTGTGTGTGATTCGCTGGGAACTTAAAGAGGTGTAGACAAAACTACACGTTATATCTACAAGTGTGTTTTTATGTCATTTATTAATCCAATTAAGTCAACAATAAAAATGAAGCATCCTGGTTATCAACCTAATATTAATTAACACGCTTCTCTTCTCGACCTGAGATATATGTCAAAAGACTCCGCCCAGAGCATGTCAGGTCTTACCTGCTATTGTGCTTTCATGGTGGACACTCAACCAATATTAGAGATTGAATTAATGTATAAAGTTGTATGTTAAATTTTGGCTTTTTTTCAAGCATATATTATTGTTTTTAATTATGCATATGTATATGTTGAAGCCTGAAAAGGCCCAAGGTATTGAAGTCCCCGGAGGAGTTAGTTGTGTGATGCTTTCTGCATGTGCTGGGAATCAAACTAGGGTTTGTAACCAGTGAGCCATCTTTCTTTGTCTCCAGATTTTGACATATACTTTAGGTAAAGTCTGAGTGGTCTAGATGGCACATGGTAGCAACTCTTACAAGCAATATCAAGTCATTTCTCATCATTAAAGTCATCTTCTCTGGGGCTGTAGTAAACAGACATTGAAGTGAGCATACAGATACTCTGTTTGTGTAAAAAGTATCCTGTTTCGCACAGAAGTTAAATGGGCTTCTCCGCCTTTGCAGAGATGCATCCCATTGCTCCTGCACACTCCCTCCCTGGAGGTGTGGACATTACAAACCTCAAATGTGAACACTACTGTTTCACATTTACGTTGACGAGAAGAAATTTGTTATGAATTGATATGCCCCCTATTGCTAATTCAATAAATATGATTCCTTTACACTACATAGTTTGAGACGAAGGTGAGGCTCAGGAATTGGAGACTTTGCTCAAAAATGTTTCATGACTCTTTTAGTAATGAGAAGGGAACAGAACATTATTCCAACAACTAATTCAACCTGAGACACCCTGGGAAACTATCATTTGGCTAGGTGACATGTCAACCCTGTGGAAGGTCATGGGTTTCTTTGCCAATGCTGCCAAGTGACCTGGTAAAGAAACTGACTGGACTTCTGTTTCCCAGACACTCAGACTAAGACACAACACAATGGCAACTTATCAGCTCTTGTTGTATGTTTCCACTCAATAAATCCACCCATGACATCCCAGATCCTGGTCTCCGAGGCCAGGAGAATTATCAGAAGAGACGATGTGCACTCTTCTGATAATGCTTGTGCCTCTAACTTCACCATTCAGAAAACAGAGGAAAGAGGACAGACTCAGGATCGGACTGGATTAAACATCAATATCCCGTCTCAAAAGTAATAAGGGGAATCAAGGCACAGTTATGGCCTCGGAGCTTTTCTATTTGTGGAGGACATTGGGAACAGAGCTTTTAAAGATATTTATTATACAAAGTACCAGCAGACCAAAGTAATTCTTCGTACTGTAAATTATCACTGTGCCAAAACTTGAAGGAGACGTGAAGATTCATGGGGAGAGATTTGGGCAAAGCCACAGCCATGGAAGCATGAGACAAATTCAGGAAGGTGTTCTCGGCGCATCACTTTGTTTTTTCTCCTATTATAAAATAGCACCTAAATGTCACAAAATATGACAACAGTTGTTACCAGTATTATATATTTTAAGTGGAGAGGTTAACCACATTGTCTGACCATCTCAAGTCTGGATAGCACAGGGAAGAAACTTGAATTTGCCGTCTTTACCTAGATCAACTCTGGCTACTGAGTGGGCTCAGACGTGCTTGCCAGCAGTGAGGATTCATATGGCGACTTAGGAATCACTTGTGGTAGCCATGTGGACTGATGAGGAGGGATCCCAGGAGAGAAGTGAGAAAGGTCATCAAACACTCATCTCATAAGGAAGGTACTGAGAGGTATTTTTTTGTTTAGTTTCCTTGAAGCCCTAAACGCTTTACTGGGTCCTGCTGCTGGGTTTATTATGTTTCTTAGAGGTCACTTTAGTTCAGCCCATTAGCAACTTAGATACCATATAATGATCCCAAGATGCACAGCGGAATGAAAGAAAACTTGTCAAATGACACGTATAGATACAATGATAGGACCTCGCCCAGAAGTTGAAAGCGCTATCCATAGCAGGTCCAGGAATCAGACCTCACGGCCTTGGGTCAGCTCCATTGTTTGAGACCTCTACCTTGACCTTAAAGCAAGGTACCCCGCTGATGTCAGAATCTGCCTGCCAGAACCCCATAAGGCTTGCTTTTCAGATGCAATACAAGTTTCCCAGAGTTATTGATAGAGCAGTTAAGAAACTTTCCCACGTTCCCTGGTTTGGTTTGGTTTGTTTAGTTGTTATTTCATAAACTCGGTGGATAGAGTGACTGGTCTAGAATGCAGGAGCCTGTGGCGGCAGTGATGGGGGAGGGGCTCCTGAACAAACAGAGCTCTCTACTTTTACATGAACAAGTGAGCAAAAGGTGATGGGGGCACCGGGATTCTAAAATGGCCCATCAGGAATGAATGCATTTGATGAAGTTCCTAGTTTTAGCCATAACCAAAGGAGACTGGATGCAAGCCAGTATGTAGAGCCCAGAGGGGATGGTGTCCTTCTCTCTCTCCTACTTCTGACTCTCTTGTGCTCAGTGGTTTCTTGATGAAAGCAATGGGAGTGTTGGCTTAGCTCCTTAGATCTTAGCTCCTTAGATTTGCAGTCAGCTAAGGCCAGGAAAGGGGTTTACGCTTAGTCTGTTACCTCATTTTTATAGTCTTGTCGAAACTATACTGTAGAGAACCTTCCTCTACACAACAGGCACACATGCTGCTTCACATAGGACCCTAAGATATGAACCAGCATCGTGGAGCAGCTATGGCTGAAAGGGGTGTACAGGCCAGTGTTCCCTGTGTCAGACTTCCTTTCTCCCTCAGGAGTACACAGAAAATCCTTTGAAACCCACTGAGCTAAATCACTCTGAATTTTAATGCATGAGGCAGGATCACATTACAGCTCCCTCAAGACCAGAACAAAACAAAACAAACACCACCACTAGAAAGAAAAACCCCCAAAGATCTGTGACACATCCCCAATGTGTTACTGCAGGTCATATCTGGCCTCATAGCTGTGGTGTCTGATAGGTGATCATACAGCCATAAAGACAGGATTAAGAGATAAAGGCACAGATTGGAAGCTAGGAAATAGGAGAATATAAGATGGTAAATTTCCCGTGTCCTTGAATTTAGGATTCAAGTATGTTCAACCTCTTAACAGTGTAACACAACATTGCTCTTCTCTTAAAAGTTTATATTGAAAGAAAAAAGAAAATGTTTATACTTTAGATCAAGTTACAAAACAGTAATCACAACCACACACACATGCACATGCATGCACACCTACACAAAAATATACATTAGATACACACATGCACAAACACACTACCTCTTGATATTTTAAGTAGGCTGTGGGTTGTGTTGAGCCTTCTTCATAGCTGTGCTCATTGGTAAGCCAAATTTTCAGAAAGGAATTTTTCAGAAAGGAAGTCATCGGTGTACAACCCATCCCTACGAAAACAACAAAACAAATCTGTGCTCTTCAACAACCGTGGGCCCTGTAATTGTTCGCTCCTGAGTCAGGTCGGTTCCTTTGCTAAGACAGAAGCAATGCAGGGAATTGATGGCCCCATTGTGACAGTGGCTCAGGCAACTAAGTCCCACATTTCTCAAGTTTCAGAAAAGGCCTTCCCTTCATCCCAGCTGTCAGCAGCAACAGGAATAAGTTGACAAGATGGAGCTGAAATAAAGGAGATGTGTAGATCAATTGGCCACTTGACAGGCTGTTACATGTGACATCTAAGAACTTAAATGTGATAAAGAAAAAAGATAACAGTATTTTCAGGTTCATGAAAATCCACGAACTAAAAATGGCAAAACTTCAAATTGCAGTTTGAATTTGAGTCTACTTCTGTCCGAATCAGTATATAATCTCTAAACCATTTGTCTCTTCCCTCTACAACTTCCTTGGGAGGTAGACAGTGGGCACTTTGTACATTTTGTGTATACTAGTATACAAACATCAAACACAGACCCTGCCCCTTTTGTTATCCGGCCATCTTCTCCTCCCTACCTCGATCTTCCAAGAATTTATGTTAAAGGTATGATTCGTCCAGAACATCTTATCTTCCTCCATGTTAACTCTCAGTAGAGAAGCACATATTGTCACTTCTCCGTCCAGTGTGCACGTATAATCTGACTTCTTCTTGGCACCCAAAACACAAATCTGAGCCATCGGCATCTCTGCTTGGCCTCTGTGGTGTCCAATTTTATTTGCCATTAACATTTACAGTGACCTCAAAGTCTAAGTCAGAGGGTCTCACTGACCTGCGTTAAGCTCTAAAACAGCCGATTAGATATGAGGAAAAACTCTAAAACAGTCACCATGCTCAAAATTCCTAACTATGAACCAATCGACCTCCTGACTTCTACCCTTCAGCTTTGCCAGCCTCTAAAGAAACCAATCTCCTTTGTGGATCTCTGCCTCCAACCCTTCCTTTCTGGACCCCTTTAACGCTCACCCCGGGATCCTACAGGATGTTCCCTTGAGTGCCACAGCTGTCCTGCCCTCTGTTTATGTCACAGGCCAACTGTTGTCTGCCCCTGACAACCTGCATACTCTGAACACTGACTTTTTATTTCCTTTATGTATAAAATTATCCATATACATAATGTCTCCTTCCACACTAGTCTGGGTTTCGACTCTGTTTTGCAGGGAAATTTTTTTGTTCAAGTTTTTTTTTTTTTTTCAACAGATAATAGTGTTCACGATGTCTGAGGAACCTTTAAGAAAGGCAGGAATCTGTATTTTCTGTGCTTTTGTGCTTTGTTTGTGCTTCTTGGGTCATCCATAGCAATCTCGTTTCTACTTTCAAACACTGAATAGTGATGTTAACTGAGGTCCTTCCAATTGTCACTGTCACTGTCAAATGCCAGTCACCACCTACTGTTACAAACTTCTAAGTTAAGCTACAGCCCAGACTCCTGTGGAGGATGTTTCAACACTGCTGTCTTCGTTCCCTTCTGTAACTACAACAAAATGCTTTAGGCTGAGCAAATACGAAATAATAAACTTTATTTCTCAGTCCCAGGGGCTCCTACTTTTAGATCACGGCAAAACAAGGATCCAGGTACCAGCAGATTTGACACCCTGTATCCTCAAAGAACGTGATAGTAAAAAGGTTTCAGCTAGTTACTGTGAGTCCTTTGTTAAGGATGCTAATCCCATTCTTGGGGGCAGAGCCTCTCCTAATCCACCTTCTGAAGGTTTGGGACTAAGCTGAAGATACAACAATGGCACAGTATGTATGCACTTCTGCTGGGCTTCTCTTAAATGTCTTAGTGTGATTTGAATATGAAATGTTGCCCACAGACTCAAGAGTTGAATGCTTGATTCCAAGGGGAAATTCTGTAAATAAGGTTGAGCCCAGTTAGAGGAAGTAGGCTTCTGGGAGTGTACCTTTGAAGACAATTCTTTCATTCTCTCTTGATTTTTTCATTAACATATTTTTATTCATTTCTTGTCCTTGTGGTAGCCACTCCCTCCATCTGAAAGCTATCCTCTTTTTTTCTAATTTATGTGTGTGTGTGTGTGTGTGTTTTTATTGTATGAGTGTTCTATCTGCGTGTACACCTACACACCAGAAGAGGACATCAGAGCCCTTTCTATAGGATTGTGAGCCACCATGTGGTTGCTGGGGATTGAGCTCAGGACCTCTGGAAGAGCAGCCTGTGCTCTAACCGCTGAGCCATCCCATCAGCCTCCTGATGGCCGATTTCTCTGTGCTCCTGTCTGCTCTGCTAGAAAAATGTTCCTCCGTCCCATCTGCCATCAAATGTTCTGCTCAAGGGCATGGGGCCAAACGACCAAGGACTGATTCCTCTCTAACCATGCGCCAAACGAAGCACTCCCCTAAAGCCGCTGCGTACTTTGTTACGGTGATGTTTAAGTAACTAGAACATATTTCACATATCCAGATCAGAATTTGTCACCTTTATCTAGAAACAATTTCTCCTCAACTCTGTCCCTGGGTAGACTGAATAGCATGCACTTCCTCAGTTAGCCCAAGAGAGACGTCGTGACTGTTCTACCTGTAGACTCAGCTTGACCCTTGCTAGCAACATCAATGCCAAACCTTCACCAGCTTTCATTTCTGCTTCTGGAGAGGCTCCTTAACCTGTCTCAATGAGTTCCTAAATTGAAATTTCATCACGATGCCAGGTTTACTTGAATGCAAATCTTCTGACCCTAGCTCATATTTTCAGCCTTGTTAAATCGTATTTTATTTTTTTTACCTCCAACATAGTACCCTTGTTACAGAGATCAGTATCTGGACCCAGTGCTTCTGGGTCCTTGGTTTATTACTCAAGAGTAAAATAAATGTGCATACAGATTACAAAAGTAACAGCATAATTTTATTCAGGCTAAATCAATAGCACTGGCCAGATGTGCCATTAAACATAATGCTTGAGTCACGTGAATGAAAGAGATTTCAGGGGCCTTCATTCTGTTTGGGAATTCCTTTTGTGGGGTTCAAGAGAGTGAAGAATATCAGAATCTGTGTGACTGACAGACTTAGAGTATGTAAGTCTTTGCCTATTGGACAGTTGCCTTCCCATAATGCTTCTGGTTTTAATCATATTCATGCAGGATTATAAATAGACATAGAATTGTAAGTGGAAAGTTCTCCCTAAAAGTTTGCTTTCTTTTACAACTTTATTTTAAAAAACAAAGATAAATGTATAGATTTTAAGCATTTATGCATAAAAGTAAGAATATACATTTTTGTCAGTACTTGATTTTTTTTTAAAGGGTTGATAGTATGCATTAAAATCTTAAAGTACCTGTAAAACAAGATGTAAGCTGGAAATAGTCAAAGTTTTCTTGGTGTGTAAAGATTAAGCATAATGGTTTTTCATTTTCATTTTTTTTTTTTTTTCTTGAACTTCATATAGTCTGTGAGTTGTTTCTGAGGTATTCAGAGCTTTCTTGGGTTAGTATCCAATTATCAGTGACTGCATATTGTATCTGTTATTTTGTGACTGGGTTACCTCACTCAGGATGATATTCTCAAGATGCATCTATTTTCTTAAGAACTTCATAAAGTCATTGTTTCTGATAGCTGAGTAGTACTCCATTATGTAACTATACCACAATTTTTGTATCCATTCATCTACAGAAGGACATCTGGGCTCTTTCTGGCTGGAATGGTCTTCTGTTCTTAGGCTAAGCATCAGTGGAGTACTGATAGAATCCAGGTTTGGCCAGGTGGTAGTGGCACACACACTAAACCCAGCCTGTGAAAGACAGAGAGAGTTCGAGGCCTGGACAGCCAGAGCTTCACAGAGAAACCCTGTCTTACATCCCCCAACCCAAAAGGGAATCTATGTTTGATGGTCATTAAAGGGAGGAGAAACTTGCTTCCTTTTTCTGAGAGAAATATGCACGGGACTCCCTACAGATTAGTATCTGAGGTTGCTAAGAGGCTGAGGCATGCACTGTTCAGAGAGGGATGTGTAAGCCAACATGTGTGTTAGTAAGTGTCTCAGGCTGCAGCCACCATTGTTAGGATGTCTAGCCCAAACCAAGTGTAGTCCCGGGTTCCTAAGCTATTCCTTGTGCTTGCCTGCCACAATGTATAAGTATGTCCTCTGCATCTATCTCTATAGTAGTCTCCTTTTATACCCCCTTTATGTCTCACACACGTAGTTCTAAGTGCTTATGTCAGCTCTTTCTTCCTTCAGGAAGCTTCCTCCAAATCCAGAGGTTAGATTAGGTGGCTCTGTCCTATTATCCCACAACACATGTTGCTTCTTTGCTTATTTTTAGTTAATTAATTAATTAATTAACTTATTTAGTCCATATAATACTCTCTCCTGTCCATTTATACATCTCTACAGATGAGGCCAGAAGACGGTCCTGTTGTTTTACACACCATTTCTAGACGAGTCACTTAAATTGTAGATTTCTGAGTGCATGAGTGGGGGGGGGCATTAAAACATAAGCCCCCACTCCTTTTAGAGATCTGCTTACATCCCAGTAGTCCCTGGGCTGTCATTCTCAGTCCTCAGCGCTGAGGACCATGAAGATGAGGAATGGTGAATCCAGGTAGGTCCTCCAGGTGCTACACACCCATCCACGCTCATCTGTCAATCAACCCCAACATGTGTTGCACTTCCTGAAAATGTTTTACTTGCAATATAGAAAATACACTTTTATTGCATGCTTCCATAGGCAGCATCAACAAGGTGCTAACTAGTGCGATAGTTTTCTGGGTATTAGTATTATTATGTAATGTTACCCTGCATTTTAGACTGGGAAGAGGGTCTGAGCCCTTCCTGTTTTCTGAAGAAAGGGCCAGGACATGCATCATGTGGTTCTCCACAGTGAGAAAGTTGAGGTGGCTCCTCACTATTTCTGGTCAAAGAGCAGCCCCTCCACCCCTACCGCCCTCAAGAGCAATTCTGTCTTTTAGTTAATATGGCCCCTGCAAAGAAGCGTTTGGTTTAAACCCAAACCTTCTCTCCTCTGTTCCCCTGCACTAATGCAGGTGCGCACATTCATTGTTCTGATTGTTCAGAGTGGTTCAGAGCTGGTCAGAAGAACACCTGGGTAGAAAGAAGGAGAAAAGGTACAACAGGGGACTGGCAAAGGAAAACTGAGAAGATGGAAGCGCAGAAATGGGAACATGCTGCTCCAAGACAGAACAATAACCTTCTATCATCCTCTCCTGGGGCAACCACCAACCAAACAAAGAACGGCTTCCTGAAGCCACAGAGCCACGGGAACATCCACTTTTATCAGTGAAGTGAACTTCACAGCTATTACTTGTAGAGACAGTGACAAAAAGACTGTTTTCTACAACCTTTTCAGTATAAGCACAAATGAGGGGACTGTGGCTAAGGCTTAGTCACTATAGTGCCTGCTGCGTGTACAGGAAAACCTGAGGCCCAGCTCCCCACCACTATAGCAAATCTGGCTTGGTGTTGTGTTAGTTTCAACCTTAGTTCTAGTGGGACAGAAATATGAATCCCCAGAGTCCTCTGAACAGCCAGAGCTGGCTTAATGAGTTTTGAGTTCAGTGACAGACCCCCTCTCAAAACTAAGCAAAAGAGAAAGCTTCAGAAAGAGACACTTGACTCCGAGAAGCACATACACATATGTGTATGCCTAGCCGACATGAATGTGTTCACACACTCATATATACAATCACATACAAAAGGATAAAAATGAATATATGAAAATGTAAATACATTTTTAGTTAGACAGGTACATGATGAGCAATGTAGTTAAATCTTCTTTTGGAAAATAATTTACTTTTTAATGTGGTTTTTTTTTCCTGGCATTTATTTATTTTGTTTGCAAGTATGTTGGCCTGCGTTTATAAGCATGCACACAAACAGGTGCAAACATGCCACCATGCATGTGAAAGAGATCTTAGAGTAACTATTAGGGGTTTGTTTATTATAGTCTTCCTGCCCTCTGCACTGTGGAGTCGGGGTCCTCTTGTTTCTGCTGCCCCACTGCCTGCTCCAAATTAGCTGCTCCACAAAGTCTGAGGCAACTGTCCCGTCTCTACCTCCTCTCTCCTCTCTGAAGAGTTCTGGGGTAACTGGTGTGTCTTGTGGCATCCTGATTTTTAGGCAGGGTGTTGAACTTGGGTCACCATGGTTTTGTGGCTAGAGCTTTGACCTGCTGAGCTCTTAATATGTAATCTTGTTATATATTATATCCTCGTGAGTCCCAAATGTCTCCACATTTTAATACACGTTGAAGATGAGCAACTCATTCTCTATGTGTTCATCTCTTTCCAGCTTTACTGGTCCTTTAACCCTCTCGCACTAACTCAAACATAATCTAAGTATCCCAAATACTAAAATATCAAACACTATACCCATTGGCACAGAAGGAAATGCAACACTTTTAACTTCCTTACTGACTATGTGAAATGGCCTAGTACTGCGAACATGGCGGGTGTCCTGTCAGTCCAGTAATAAAGCTACAATGCTGCTGCCAATGTTTATGAGGCTTCAAAAGAGCTACGCAGCAAAACAACAAAGCTTCCGTTTACTATTCTCCAGGATGATTTGCTATCTGGTAGCGTACTTCCATCTCTGCAATGGGCTGTCTGAGGCCGTGTGTATATGTGTGTGTGTGTGTGTGTGTGTGTGTGTGTGTAAATAAAATGAGTAAAATATATATATACATATATATATATAATTATACATATATAAATATATATTTATTGTAAGGTGGTATCTTTTTTTAAGTGAACAACATCATTTTAAAAAACAGAGATAAATGTATAGATTTTAAAAGCATTTTTACATAAAACTATATGAATATATTTTTGTAGGTACTTGACTGTTTTTTAAAGGTTTGGTAGTATGCATTGAAAACTTACTAGTTACAATGAGCATAAAGTGCATGTAAAACAAAACGTAACATGGAAATAGTCAAGGTTTTTTTGGTGTGTGAAAATTAAACAAAATGATTTTTAAATACCAAGAATTGCCACAAGGCTGCATTCTTAGTTCTTGAATTATTAATGATTTGAGGTCTAGGAGTACCACACTCTGAGAGGGTGGTATACACTTATTTTTTTTTCTAAGAGGGACTGAGGCTTCCACATTTTGGCCTTTGTCCTTTTTGAGCTTTATGTGGTTTATGAGTTGCTTCTTGGGTATTCAGAGATTTCTGGGGCTAGTATGAGGCCATATTTTTTCCCCCAAAGATCAAACCCTAATTCTATCTATAAGCCCAGAACAAGTTAACTAACTATTCTTGGGTCCCAGATCTCCATACACAGAATGAGATGGCTAAGAATTTGTTTTGACACTTAAGAAAGCATCAATATTCTTCAAGGCCCAGAGCTTCTGCCATTCATAGATGTGCATTTTGAACACTGCTGTGATTTTGGCACTGACTTAAATGGTATATGCTTCCTTACAAATCATTTTTAAAAAGCATCTGGAATTTTAAACACAGCCACTGTGGCTCTGAGGCCTACAGCCATCCAAAGGCACCACTGTAGCAGTAAGAAAGCCGTGTTTCCAGCCTTGTGAGCTTGCTCACAGGCTTTCTGAGGATAATTGACTTTATGTCTCCGAAATCAGTAATTAGCCTTTTAGGAATATCTAAAAATATGCCTAATGCAGCTATCAAGTGACATTTTCCACATTCTGTAAGGTGGCATAAGTTATGGGATTGAACTGCATCCAAATAATACCAATCGAAAGGAAATGTAAAGGCAGCTTTAAAAGGGAATAGGAAAACATAACCTGGAACTGAAAATAAAACCGCATTTTGTACGGAGTGAGAAAGATTTCTCTCATTTGGGCTTTTAAAGTTACAACTGGCCGTTCAAACAATAATGATGGGGGCAGCAACTAACCTGGTCTTGCAGTTGGCATAAAAATAGGCTCTTCTATTCCGTCCCAACAATAAGACAAAACATAGCCCGGGAGATAAAGGACACGAGGAGTGTGCTTGTTAGACAAAGAAATGTGTCCTTTCTGGTCTGTAAGGTACACATCCATGTTTACCGCAGTAGACGTTCCCGAGCAGGAGACCTGGGGCTGCTCTAACAGTGTCCCCAGCCCAGGGTGAGTGGCTGATGGCTTTAGAAGAGGTTCAGTGTGCATTTGCTCCCCATGGCTAGAAGGTTCCAAGGAATCATTTTGGGCCAAGGTGTGGCCTTTAATTTCTATGTTTGCGCCGCGGGGAGTTTGAAGCTCAGAGCCAAGTGTTATAAAAGAGAAAAGAACAAGGAGCCATTCCATGACTGACCTGAACTCATACCTTTTTGTTTGAAGAGGTCCTAGAAGCACTATAAAAGAAAAAAGGGGTGTAGGGGAGACCTGGCCAGAATAGCACATGGAAGGGAGACAAAAAGAAAAATATATCTAGAAACAACAACAAAAGGCCCTTTTCTTCCACATTGTTACTTTGGATCCACATTTCTGTATATTTTAACTTGTATTCATTTATCAGTTTCCATCTGAAAAATAATGTCTGTGCCAAATTTTCATCCTATGTAACTCAATGAGGATTCTCTTTGCTTCTCAGAGACTAATTCTCCCATGGTATTGCATTAGATGTAAATCTGACCCCTGAGGGAATATTGTTTCAGTGAGAGGAGAAACTGCCTTTTATGGTGGCATGGTATCACTTAAGTGGGTTTTTTTAATGTAATCTTTAAGGGAGATATAAAATTTATAAGCAGTAATGATATCATTTTAATCATTTAAAGATAATAGGCCAACACAATATAAGCGTGTTTTCTTCTGAAGTGGGTTTAGTGAAATGCAGACTCTAAGTGTTCCTTCCCAGTGGGCGCTTACCCTGAGGGGTCTCTGCTGTGCTTGTGCTGGCTGACACTGGGGCCTTCCTTTCTGCTTTCTGTCTTGAAGAGACTGTTCAACATTCCTCCACCCAGAATCTTCTACTTCAACCGAGTCCAGAGCCTGAGCAGGCCCCAGCATGGCCCATCTCCACAAAGGCTTCAATCTAGCTCTTCCCAGGAAGCCATACGGAGTATTTCCTAAAGATGACAATAAGAACTAAATCCGGTCCACAGGGGCCCTGCTCTGCTCCCAGCAGCCAAGGTGTGAGTCTTGGCTCACTCTTACTCACTAATTAGATGGATGACTCGTTTTATATTCTAGAAAGTCACTGAGCCTTCATTTCTTATACCCTCACACAAGAGCCATTACAGTGCCTTGACAGCAAGACTGTTCTTCAGGAACTTTTGCTTTTATCAGACATGTATCCTTAAAAAAAGACATATATGACTTTTTGTAAGACACAGGTTCTCTAAGTAAACAAAAATTGAAAGTGAGGAAAAAAATCAAAAAAGGAAGTGTAAGGGTTTTTCCAGACAAGACCATCTTGTCAGCTGGCAACCAAGGGACATCACAAAGTCACACCATGCAACAGACCTCACACAAGAGATTTACTGGGGAGAAACCAGAACAGCAGCTGCCTCTGAACAAGAAGAGATACTGCAGAGAGCTAGATCGTGGACCGGGCTTCTACAGGGCCTTTGGAGCATATACAGTGGGCTAGTCCGAAAGTATAGCAAGACTGGAAGTGTGGCTCACTGACGTGTTAAACCTGGAACATTGATTGGCCTTTGACTCTGAGTCACAGAGATGGGGATTCCCGAGGCTCGGAGCTTGGGGTCAGTCCAGGGGCAGGGTGATTTTCCACTGGCCTGTCACCCTCCATTCCCCCTTTTTGGTTAATATTGATAACTATTCAGGGGTTTGGAAAGAGGGTAACGTTACTGTTCATCTGTTTCCCACTGTATGGGGGTGCAGAAGTCCTTGGGAAAGCTTGGGGCAAGCTTGGTCTTCACCATGGTGTCTAGTCAAGAGATGCAGGCTGTTGTTTTCATAGCCAGGGTCTGCTCGTCATATCTGCCTAAAGGTCTACATAGAAATCCTTTGAATTTGTTGTGTGAGGGTCCAAGAATGAAGGGAAGACGCCAGAGTCAAACTGTATACAAAGACAAAGCAATTATCCTGCAGAAATTACCAGCATGTGGGGGTCAACCATTTCACAAAACGGTGATGAACAAAGGGGCTTGTGGTTCATAGGCCCTATTCATGCAGGGCTAGGGGAGTTTTCCAGAAGGGCTGGGTGACCTCTAATATGATTGATTGCTAGGGGCAAAGTAACATTAGTACAATTTTGATTGGTTGCTAAATTAGTTTCACTATACTTGGTTAGACCTTGCAGAATTTTGGAAACTGACTCTGTTCTGGTCTTGGCATCTCCTACAGCTGGATGTCACAGGAGCCGACTCAGTGCTAGACTTGTCCTCCTATGTCAGGAGTGTCATTGACTTAAGGCCAATTGCCAGTGGCTCTTTCTGAGGGGCCCAGTGTGCTTCCTGGAAAATTGAAAAAAATTTATTTCCAAGATTTTTTTTTTGGATCTCTCAGTTTAAGAAATCTTATACAAGAAGTTTATAAGAAGGATGCAGTTAGGAGGATTGAGAAAAAGAGAAAAGAAGTTAAGAAAGGAAGTGTCCCATTGCAATTGGACTTTTAATGACCCAGTGGCCAGAGGCAAGTTGTTCCTTATGTTTTCTGGATATCTCTCTGGAGCTGGAAGACTTTTGTCCTCTGCTATACCAAACTGGTTGATAAAGAAACAGCATCTCTCCCTGACAGAGAGGCAAAGGCCATCCTCTTCACTGTTAGTAGATCTAATTCTTGCTAATCTTCTCTAAAAGTTTTCAAGTCGTCTGCATAGAAACAAGGGATTTCTCCTAAATCTACACAATAATTTTTTTGTCCCACATAAAGTAGCCTAAGTAGCTAGCATGTTGTAGAACTATTTGAGCACATGAATCTATCTACTGATAGATTTGGGTCTATTTGGTTTTAATAGGTACATTTTCTGTCGCACCAAGAGGCACTATAGGTACCCATTTTATCCTCTATGCCAGGGAATTTTCTATTGACTTAACACCACAGCCTTTGGTTAAGGATAAGGAGCAATATACTCACTTCTGTAACTAGTTTCTGATGAAATGAGGACACTGTTGGACCCAGGAAAGCTGGAATAATAGTCAAATGCCGGGAAGGGATTCAGGCGATGGGGCATTCATTGGAGGCATATGGTTTGCTGACAAAGCTGAAGATACAGGGGGCACTCACAGCAGCTGGACTGGTTCACATCAGCTTTCAGCAAGTCCAGAGTCTACAGTCATTTGGAACAGTTTGTAGTCAGTATCTGATTTCTGGATGGTGTACTAGGGGCAGGAGCTAAAGTGTAGGAACTTAAACCAAAGTCATACATTTGAAACTTTCAGGCTCATGGTCCTGGTAGTTGAGGGAAAAGAGAAGTTCCAAAGTCAGGAAGAGAGGAAGAGATTGCAGCCTCGGGGACAGGGAGGTAGAGAAACAAGCTATTCTTCTCTGGAGTCCATTTGACCGTGAGAAGTTGATCCAAGTGCTATAACTTCCTTGGCTCTTTGAAGCTGACATAAATTTTTTATTTACAAAAAAAAAATATTAAAAGGTTTAGATCTATTATCATCGCCACTGTTGTAATCTGTACTGAAATCCACATTTTAGAAAAATTAACTAACAGGCATGTGGTGGTTTGCATATGCTTGGCCCAGGGAGTGGCATTATTAGAAAGTGTGGCCTTGTTGGAGGAAGTGTGTCACTCAGGGGCTGGGCTTGGAGACACTTCTAGCTGCCAGAGGATACTCAGTCTGTTCCTGGCTTCCTTTGGATGACGATGTAGAACTCTCAGCTCTTCCTGCACCATGCCTGCCTGGATGCTGCCATGCTCTTGTCTTGATGATAATGGACTGAACCTCTAAACCTGTAAGCCAGTCTCAGTTAAATGTTGTTATTTGTAAGACTTGCATTAGTCATGGTGTCTGATCACAGCAATAAAACCCTAACTAATACAAGGCATAACAAGTCATGTCTTCAAGTCATAGCAGAAGCTGGGGGGTCATGGTCAGGAACTGCCTCAGTCCTGACTGAATATTCAGTGTTAATTCGGTGACTTTCACCTGCAGATGCCCTAGCCTGGTCCCAGACTCACCTGCGTTCCTCAAGGAGAAGGTTGTCGGTGAGAATCATGTAAATGTCATGAAAGGTGAGGTTGTTAAGATTGAGTGATAGGTTTGAATTCTTTAATGGTGGGGGTGCAGTTAGCAGCGTAAGATCCCACCCTCCCTTCTAGTTGAGAGATTGCAGTTTGTGAGAAGAAACATGAACCCTGAACAAGCCATTTTTCACCTTGGCAACCTCTTGCAAAGGAAAAACCAACACCAGGTTAGGCTGGGCAGATGGAGGCAGAACGGGTCCCTTGGCAGAGTGGGGGTGGGAAGGACTCAGGCTGCCAGTGGGCTGAGGGTGGGTGCTAGAGAGGGATGATTAAGGAAGCCTGTCACTGGAGAGGGAGAAAGGGAGACCAGAAGGAAGAGAAGGAGCTGAGGGTTGAGGCCAGTGTGGGGAAGCTCATTAGCTGAGTAGCAGTGTGAACATCATAGTTTTGAGGCATTAGGTGGGGGAACAAGAAAAACAGAGAAAAGAAGCCTTGGGGCAGAGAGAAGCTGAGATGTAAAGAATAGAGAATCTCTTTCCATTTCCCCAAGTGCTCCCAGTAACTGTAAAACTGAATAGTGCTGGGAACCAGGGTACCACTGAGTGGCCATTTTGATTGGATATGGAGGTCAAATTTGATTACAAAAGTGAGTCAGTTGGGCCCCTGGAGTGTTATAAAGAGGCACTCCAAAGGGGAAATGGGAAGGTGTGAATGACACCATCCCCATGGGTGAGAAGGGGTAGTTAGGGAAAACTCAGCAGCCTGTGGGTCAGCAGCGAATTCAGTTGGGGCCTGGGAGACTTGCTACCTGGTTCCAGGGCTTTTGACAAGGCCAGAGGGCTTGCTAGAAGGTGACAACAAACAAAAGTCTCATCTATAGGAAGGGGATAAGGGACAGGGTCACATAATACCATAAAAGCCACAAGTAAAGGGGGCAAGGAAGCATCACAATAGCCCAGTCCGACAGGTTTGCACCTTTGAGGGTGGAGGGATGGGGGTCAGTGAAGACCATAACTGGGCGTACCTCCACTCCAAGAGGGTGGCAGAAGGATGCTGGATGTTCAGTAGTTACTTCCTCAGACTTAGGGAAGCCTCCAAACCAATAACCTATGTGGATGAAGTGCAGAGCAACCCAGGAGCAGAAATAGAGAGAAGAAACAGTGTTTCGGGGCAGCTCACAGTCACCAAGAGAGCCTGTCTGAGACACAGAACCCGCCTACGTAAGGATTTTTTTCTCGTACATGGACGTCTTGGAAGTTGGGAGTTAAAGAATTCCACAAAGTCACACTAAGCAACAAAACTCATTCAACAGACTTACTGGTGAGAAACTCAGAACAGCAGCAGCATTTGAACGGGGAGACCACAGAGGGCTGTACGGTGGGGCCGGCTTTTATAGGGGTTTTGGAGCATGCGCAGTGGGCTAGTGGAAAAGTACAGCAAGGCAGCATTGCTTGACCTTTAACCTTGAAACACTGTTTGACCTTTAAGGCTGAGCCACAGGGTTGGAACTTCCAAGTCTTGGAGCTCAGGGTTAAGCCAGGAGAAGGGTGACGTTTCATTGGCCTGTTACCCTATAACAAATATGCTCTTTTCTGTTTGCTGTTATGCTATAGGATTTAGACTCTTTTCTTCTTATCTATCTCTTAAAATAATTTTATCTTTACCCTTATATATTTTTCCTCTACTTTTTTTTGTTTTTTTATTTTGTTAAATTTTTTTGTTGATTTTTTTTTAATTCCATTGTTACTATTGTTGGTTTTTGCTGTCTTGTTGTTTGTACAGTTTGGAATTTTTAGAAAAGTAATACCCTACTATGTGGGTCTGGCTGGTCTGCTGCTGATTATGTATGTGCAAGTCTGGCCTCAACCCCTGCCTCGGCTTCCAAAGCCCTGGAATTGCAGAAATGAGGCACAAGTCCAGCTACTCTAGTCCTTTTAATAACCATATACTTCATAAGACTTCAGAGCAATGCTTTCTGGTAGAACCTTCCTTGATGATGGAAATATTTTATATCTGTGTTTATATTCCATGGTGATGGAAATATTTTATATCTATATTATATATAGCCACATTTCTCTATTTTGTCCTTAAAATGTGGCTACTATAACTTAGGGAACCAATTTTAACTTTAAATACTCAAATTTAAATTGCCATTCCTGACTAGTGGCTACTGTCTTGGATTTTACAACTTTGAGTCTGTTTTCAGTGTGTCAGGACAAGTAGATATTTATACTTTCATGTACAATTTTTAAATTTTATTATAAGTCATAAAGCAAAACCAAGTCTGGATTATGTTTTTATTTGTCCCGGGGAGATATTCTTAATTTTTACATCTAAAGGCATATTTTATGACTAACAGTTTCCTAGCTTTTATTCATTAGAGAGCAAAGTGTGTTAAACTAGGTAAATGCCTTGATTGAGGTTTTATGCCCGTAAAATCCATGTCCTGGGTGAGACTCAGAGTCATACCTTCAGCAATCTTTCTTATTTGTTCTCAGATAGTCCTCAGGATCCCAGGCCGGATACTGGGGATGTAGCTCAGTCACAGAGCTACATAAACAAATAAAATCCAAAGTTTGAGCTCCAGTTATGGGGGGGGGGGTGTATCAGAATAAATTATTTCTACTTTGTAGGAATTAACTTCTTTTTGAAGGAACTCAAAATGAATCAGTCAATATACCTAACTCTACACCATCTTTAACTTGAACAAAATAGCCAATGCATTTGTAATATTTTTGTATGCTATGCAATTTATTACATGCAAACCAACTTTATTTATCCAATTTATGATGCAGGTTTTTTTATGCTAAGTTGGTGAAATTCTAAACAGATAAATTGTACTTACATTCAACCACGGCTGAAGGAGGCGGAGGAACATCTGTGCCCTTCTCCTTCCTTTTTTTAAAAAATAATTTTTAAGCAGGTGGATACTTGTCACTTTATTAATTTTATTACTTTATTACCTTTACACATTTCTAACAAGCCTGGATTTTTAAGTGCAGTCAAGGTTACATCTAAGATGTGCTTATTTTTAGAGCATTGATTGCTATTATGAACATTGTAAAATACTCAATATTATGATAGTTGTGTGTGTTGATCTTCAGAAGTCTTTATTCATTTTTACATTGACTTAAAATGTCACCGAATTGTTTTAAAATAGGCTGCTTTTGGTTGGTAACTGGGCACGTTGGTAGTGGATCGCCTCCAATGCCTTCACTACTATGGGAAGACGATCACGTAGGCAGTGCTGTTGCAGAGTTGGGGCCCTGTATGTGTAAGAGTATAGAAAAGGATCTGACAACCGAGCATGAATATGTTTAATTCTCTTTGTTCTTAACTGTGAATGTCATAAACAAACTCAACCCGCGGGTTGTGACCCCTTTGGTGGTTGCCTAAGACCATCAGAAAATTGTGTTGCATTTCATAACAGTACCACATGACAATTATAAAGTATGAATGAAAATAATTTCATGACTGGGGGTCACCACACCATAGGGAACTGTATTGAAAGGTCATGACATTAGGGGGGCTGAGGAGTGCTGAAGTAGCTGCTTCAGGCTGTTGCCATGGTGATTTCCCTGCAACCCATAACTGTGAGCTAAAATAAGTGGTAAATTAAATGGTAAGGGTATTTTATCGCAGCAGTAGAAATTAAACAGGGACGATATTCTTAACGGAACCGGCACAAACAAATTAGTAACTATATGTGGCATTCCCATGTCCACGAAACTGCAGAAGTGAGATAATTTTGAAGGACCATGGCTCCGGCTATGGAGCAAACATTTAGGAAAATGAGTTTAAACTGCATATTAACAAGGTGGTGATGCCAAGAAAATTTAGGCGGAAAATTTTGTCTCAGCATGATATTTTTGCAGTAACTGAATGTAAAACTTGCTTTAGGTGGAAAGACACAGAAGGGCAGTTTGGGAACAGAGGCAGTCTCAAGAGAAGAAATACAATAGCAAACTCAGCATAGCAGATGGGAAGTGTTCAAGGGGTCACACCCAAATCCAGGGATGCTGAACACAGTCTAACTCCAGGAGCTGTTCTTTTAATATGAACTCCAGTTCCTGGGATGGGAACAAGTAAGGGGTTCTTAAGTACCACAAGCAGAGTTTCAGTGACCTGAGGCTTACAGAAAATATGTCAGTGCTCGGTAACTAACTTACAGCCACCACAGAGAGGCTCAGCACTCGCCGCTACTGTGGCACTCCACAGTGTCACCTGCTTTTTGTGTTTCAGTGTAAACATACAATGTCTCCATATGAAAAAGCATCCAAGTTCCCACCTGTGGTTGTTCAAATCTATAATCTCGGGGCTGGGGTCACCTTAGGAATTATTTTCCACAGTAGCCCTACTCAGCGCCTGGACAGTATCTTAGATGTAGTGACAGCACCGGAGAAGTTCAGAGCAGAGGGGTCTTGTTTTCAGAGAGTCTGAATTGTGAGTTCTTTCCAGCAAACTGAGATGGTTCCCGTTAGACTCTTACCTAGAACGAGTTTAGAGCCTTTTTCCCAATACACTTTGTCTACTTGAGCCTTCTCTTCTGCTTAGCTGTATAATTCACCACACTTTGAGAGCCCCATCCAGTTAGCTAGTCTTCTTGTGATAAGAGATGCTGCCCAGATCAACATAATAACCAAGGTACTGTCTGCTCTAAGTAGAACATGGCGCTGCCTTCTGAGTTCGGCTCACCTTCTTTGACAGCCATATCACTATGTCAATCCATACTGCCCACAATGTAATGATATCAGCTACAGGTGCTTTATAGGTAAGGGACTTCCTTTCGATTCCCAATATGTATAGACTATTTCTCAAAAGCTAATGCTGTTTGTCAAGTGCATTTCTACTACTAAATTGATCATATGGTGCTTTCTCTTCATCCATTAATGAGGCGAAACTTGCTGGTGCATTTTTCCAAATGATAAAGCAGAGGTGGAATGTGTTCAGCTGTTCCGATGTGCCGTCTAATTGGATTCTTCTTGCAGGCACTCTGTTTAGATTTTTAACTCTAACATTGGGAGTAATAACTAAATGTTTTTCTCTCCTTTAATATATTTATCAGATTTGAATATTAGGATTAAGTAATAAAGGATTAGAGAAGGAGCTAATCTGCTGATTCATGAGCATCCACGTAGTAGACATTTCCAATGAGTCATCTCATTTCAGGGGCTTGGGAGGTTTTTTTTCAGTTATAATTCAAGTTTCGAGATGGTAAAATTAATTTTGCCAATAGTTGTGTGTCTTCCCAATTTTCCCATACTATTTCAGTAATGTTTGGACTTTAAATTGCTGACTTATTTTTAGACTTAATTAGAACTATTTTTCTGCCTACTGTAGATAAATGCATAATGATTGTTTTCAACTTTTGATTTTGTTTTACATATATGTTTAAGACGGTAATGTCCCCTCAATGTGAGTGTGTCATTATTCATTACTTGTTTATTCCAAGTATTTTCTATTATCCTTTATAATATTCCATTTAATGTGTATGTGTGTGTGTGTATTCCTCAGCAGGCTTGTAGGTTCTGAGAATTGAACTTGGTTCATGAACTTCTTGGCAGAACATGTAGGCTTCAGGTACGGTGCCTGTTAAGGGTCCATGCTATTCTCTTCAACCTCATGAGCACACTCTAGGGTCTGGCATCTCATTCTCTTTGTCCTCCAACTCCCCAACTCCTGTCAGAATGCCCTACAACATTCTAGCTTTTTTAGCCTATGCTTTTAGAACCTTTCACATTTCCTCTCACAAACCAGTTACAATAGCCTGCGTCCACATGGTACCAATTTTCCACATGTATTACTGCTTCAATCACTCTGACAAAAGCAGCTGAACCGGGCTTTATTTTTGCTCATGGGTTGAAGAAACAGTCCATAACGGAAGGAAAGTGTGCCCGCAAGGCAGCACGCACGACCACGAATCAGCTGATCCATTGCACCTACAGAGGCAGAAATATAGGGATGTGATCAGCTCCTGCTTGGTAAGTCTAGGACCCCAGGCAATAGTGTGATGCAATCCACATTCGAGGTGAGTTTTTCTCTCCATAATCAAGCCTCTCTGCAAATGAGCTTGCATATATGTTCACAGAGGTGGCTCGTAGGTAATTCAGAATCTAGTTAGTAATGGCAGTTAACCACAGCAGAGCATATCTTTATTCTATTATTTGACTTTCAACTATTTTGTATTTTTACATATTCATTATTACTCTCCAAAAACAGCATATGGTTTAGTTTATGCTTAACCCAGTGTTACATTTGCCTTTTGATTACATAATTAACTACCCTTAATTTTTAATTACAAATGTATTAGAGCTTAAATCCCCAATTCACTATGACTTTCTTTATTAGTTCTTCACTTCATTCTTGCCATATTTCAGACTGTTTCTCCTCTTCCACATCTTTATTGGTTTTAGAATGAAATGGTATTTTGTTACTTATTATCCCAGAGGTTGTAACATATGCTCTTGACTCATTAAAATGCAAGGTTAAGTCTGCCCATAGACAAAATTAAGTAACAGAAATCAGATTTAATCTCTCACCTAAGAAAAAGCCTAAAAAGAAAATGAGTAGCATACATGGGGGTGGGGAGATTGCACATGCTCAGACATAAAGAAACACAGCAGATGGTGCAGAACCAATTTCATAGGCCTTCAGCTGGGAGCTCACATGTGCATGGGCTTTAAAGGGCCCATCTCTTGTTTAATGCTCTCTCTGATGTCATAAACATACTAAAATTGATTGAAAAAGAACCCTACGTTTTCATATTTAACTGGGTCTTGAAGGTTATACAGGCAGTCTCATTCTCCTTGTTTTATTCAAAAAAGATAAGATAAATAAATAAAATAGTAAAACAGTAGATTAAAAGCAAACCACAGTATTAATAATACTAAATATAAATGGCTTAAACACTTCAATTAAAAGGTGCACATTACTGATGTCAAAAGCAGAACACAGCCATCTACTACCCACAGGAAACAGCTCTATAGATAACACAAGAGATGAACAGTGAACTGTGCAAAGTGAGTGAGTGAGCAGAAGCCCGGGTTCTCTTTACTACTGTGGGAAAGATGAGGGCTAAGAACAGCCTTACTAGGAAAAAGGGTGATTTTGTGATCCTAAGCAGACATCTTTTCAATCGTATAACAATTCTAAGATTAATAAGAGAGGTTCAAAAGATAAGAAACCAAAACCGAAATGTATAATGAGAAAAAATAATTTTCAATCATATTTTAGTCAGGGATATTTGGTCGAAGTAGTTGTGATAAAATGAGTAAGATCACGGGACACTTGAACAACACGTAAATAAACGCTGTTCATAGAACTCTCACATGCGTTTAGCTTGTGCATTCTTTCCAAGTTTGTTTGAAATGTTCATTGGAATGAGACCAAACGTCTTGTGAGAGAAAAAAAAAAGTTAGAAATTTTAAAAAACATTAAAGATCATATATACACAAACATTCCTGTGGTATTGTGACTTACAATCCTTTGGTAATTTATTCAATTCTACTGTGGTCCAAAAAAAACCTATGATATACAATTTATTTTATCAAACTTACTTATTTATACAACTGAAAGATTTTTTCCCCTAATATCAGAAACACAAGAAAAAGAATGGAGCCAGATTATTTCAGTCTAATTTCCAGTTTTAGGCAATGTGACTGGGTTTCCTCACTCAGGATGACAGCTCCACGTTCCATGCATTTGCCTAGAAATTTCAAAAAGTCGTTGTTTTTAATAGATGAGTGCTACTGCACTGTGTAAATGTACCACAATTTCTGTATCCATTCCTCTTTTGAAGGACATCTGGGTTCTTTCCAGCTTCTGCTATTATAAATAAGACTGCTATGAACAGGGTGGAGCATGTGTCCTTGTTAGATGTTGGAGCATCTTTTGAGTATATACCCAGGAGTAGTATAGCTGGGTCCTCAAGTGATACTATGTCTAATTTTCAAAGGAACCACCAGTCTAATTTCCAGAGTGGTTGTACCAGTTTACAATCCCAACAACAGTGGAGAAGTGTTCCTCTTTCTTCACATCCTCACCAGCATCTGCTGTCACCTGAGTATTTGATCTTAGCCATTCTGACTGGTGTGAGGTGAAATCTTAGAGTTGATTTGATTTGCATTTCTCTGATGACTAGGGATGTTGAACATTTCTTTAGGTGCCTCTAAGCCATTCAATATTCCTCAGTTGAGAATTTTTTGTTTAGCTCTCTACTCCATTAATAAAATAATAAATAATAGGATTATTTTATTCTCTAGAGTCTAACTTCTTGAGTTCCTTGTATATATTGGATACTAGCCTTCTATAATATATAGGATTGGTAAAGATCTTTTCCCAATCTGTTGGTTGCCATTTTGTCCTTTTGACAGTGTCCTTTACCTTGCAGAAGCTTTGTAATTTCATGAGGTCCCATTTATCAATTCTTGATCTTAGAGCATAAGCTGTTGGTGTTCTGTTCAGGATTTTTCCCCCCGTGCCTATGTGTTCTAAGATCCTTTTCACTTTCTATTCTATTAGTTTCTGTGTATTTGGATTTATTCGAAGGTCTTTGATCCACTTGGACTTGAGATTTGTACAAGGAGATAAGAAAGGACCAATTTGCTTTCTTCTGCATGCTGACTGCCAGTTGAAACAGCACCATTTGTTGAAGAGGCTGTCCTTTTTCCATTGAATGTTTTTAGTTCCTTTGTTAAAAATCAAGTGACCATAGGTGTGTGTGTTCATTTCTGGGGCTTCAATTCTATTCCATTGATCTACCTGACTGTCTCTGTACCAATAGCATGCCGTTTTTATCACAATTGATCTGTGATACAGCTTGAAGTCAGGGATGGTGATTCCCCTAGATGTTGTTTTATTGTTGAGAATAGTTTTGGTTATCCTAGGTATTTTGTTATTCCAAATGAATTTGCAAATTGCTCTTTCTAACTGTATGAAAAATTGAGTCTAAATTTTGATGGGGATTGCATTAAATTTGTAGATTACCTTAGGCAAGATGGCCATTTTTACTATGTTGATCCTTCCAATCTATGAGCATGGGAGATCTTTCCACCTTCTGAGGTCTTCTTCAATTTTCTTCTTCAGAGACTTGAAGTTCTTGTCATACAGATCCTTCACTTGCTTGGTTAGGGTCACATCAAAATATTTTATAGTCTTTGTGACTATTATGAAGGGTGTTGATTCTCTAACTTCTTTCTTAGCCTGTTTATCCTTTGAGTAGAGGAAGGCTACTGATTTAGTCGAGTTAATTTTATATTCAACCACTTTGTTCAAGTTGTTTATCAGCTGTAAAAGTTCTCTGGTGGAATTTTTGCGGTCACTTAAGTACACTATCATGTCATCTGCAAATAGTGTTTTCTTTTTTCTTTTTTTTTTTTTTTTTTAACTTCTTCCTTTCCGATTTGTATCTATTTGACTGCTCTTTGCTGTCTGATTGTTCTCTCCAGGACTTCTAGGTAGGGGGAGACTGGGCAGCATTGTCTAGTCCCTGATTTTAGTGTGATTGCTTCAAGTTTCTCAACATTTAGTTTGATGTTGGCTACTGGTTTGCTGTATATTGCTTTTACTGTGTTTAAGTATGAGCCTTGAATTTCTGATCTTTCAAAGACTTTAAACCTGAAGGGGTGTTGAATGTTGTCAAATGTTTTCTCAGCATCTAAATAGATGATTGTGTGGTTTGTTTTATTTGAGTTTGTTTATATAGTGGGTTACATAGATGGATTTTTGTATATTGAACCATCCTTGCATGCCTGGAATGAAGCCTACTTGATCATGTTGAATGACTGTTTTGATGTTGTACTGGCTGGTTTTGTGTCAACTTGACACAAGCTGGAGTTATCACAGAAAAAGGAGCCTCAGCTGAGGAAATGCCTCCATGAGATCCAGCTGCAAGACATTTTCTCAACTAGTGATCAAGGGGAGAGGGCCCCGCCCATTGTGGGTGGTGCCATCCCTGGCCCAGCCCATTGTGGGTGGAGCCATCCCTGGACTGGTAGTCCTGGGTTCTATAAGAAAGCAGGCTGAGCAAGCCAGGGGAAGCAAGCCAGTAAGTGACATCCCTCCATAGCCTCTGTATCAGTTCCTGCTTCCTGACCTGCTTGAGTTCCAGTCCTGACTTCCTCTGGTGATGAACAGCATGTGGAAGTGTGAGCTGAATAAACCCTTTCCTCCCCAACTTGCTTCTTGGTCATAATGTTTGTTCAGAAATAGAAACCCTGACTAAGACAGATGTATTCTTGGATTCAGTTTGCAAGTATTTTATTGAGTATTTTTGCATCAATGTTCACAAGGGAAATTGGTCTGAAGTTCTTTCTTTGTAGGGTCTTTGTGTGGTTTAGGAATGAGCATAATTGTGGCTTCGAAGAATGAGTTGGGTAGTGTTTCCTCTGTCTGTATTTTGTGGAATAGTTTGGAGAGTATTGGTATTAGGTCTTCTACGAAGGTCTGATAGAATTCTGCACTATACCCATCTGGTCCTAGGCTTTTTTTGGTTGTGAGGCTTTTGAGGACTGCTTCTACTCTTTAGGGGCTATGGAGCTGCTGAATTGGCTTATTTAACTTTGGTACCTGGTGTCTGTCTAGAAAATTGTCTATTTCATCCAGATCTCCAGTTTTGTTGAGTATAGGTTTTTGTAGTAGGATCTGATGACTTCTTTAATTTCTTAAGTTTCTGTTGTTATGTTTCCCCTCTCATTTCTGATTTTGTTAATTTGGATCCTCTCTCTGAACCCTCTGGTTAGTCTGGCTAAGGGTTTATCTATCTTGTTGATTTTCTCAAAGAACCAGCTCCTGGTTTTGTTGATTCTTTGTATAGTTTCTTTTGTTTCTTCCTGATTGATTTCAGCTCTGAGTTTGATTATTTCTTGCTGTCTACTCCTCTTGGGTTTGTCTGTTTCTTTTTGTTCGAGAGCTTTCAGCTGTACTTGAACAATCTTGTCACTTAAAGAGGTGACAAAGAGTCATCTTAGAAAAAGCAAAGATGAGTACTTACCATCACTTCACCTATTGTTGTGAACTGAGTTGACCACACAGCATTTCTTCTAGAGTATCTGAGACGTCGCTCGAGGATGACAAGTGGAAGTCTGGATTCCTGACTCCCCTGTTTCCCCACTCTAACCTCTTTACCTGATCCTATCTCCTGTTAGTTGATGCCACTTACCCAGATTCCCAGACCCTAGGCCCATGTGCCATTATGCAATGTATAAGCCGATGGTTTTGACCAGTTTTGTGAAACCTTTGGTTCCATCTCTTCATTTCTCTGTTCCAATATCTATCTTTTCTTCCTCCTTTTTTCTTGATCTATTGATTAGGGATGGGTATTTCATGTTGGGGTGGGTATGTGTATGAGTCTGTGCACTGTTTTGTCAAATGAAGAGGGGACATGCCATACTATGGAGCTGGAGTTCGTTCTGTACCACTGGGCGTGCGTGCTGGGAAACAGTCTCGGGCTCTCCTGCAAGAGCAGCATGTCTGCGAAGTGCAATGGCACCTTCTCTCCAGCTGCTTCTTCCTCTTTTAAGGCTCGAGAGTCAAGACATAAAGCTTTGTCCCGTGTTCCACATGCCTAAGTTACCTGCCACCCATTTCGTCTCTTCATACTTCCTATTTTCTTCTAAATAACTCAGCTTTCCTGGCCTTGGTGATATTTGATGTGTGGAGCATCCGTTGTACTGTTCTTATTTTAATTAGCTTATCTCTAGTACTGGAATTTCTGCTTCAAATTATATTGTATTAATGCTACATAATAGTGATTTATTTCACCTCAATACACTTCGATCTATTTTTTTAGCATACCAATCAGAGTTGGCTTTTTTAGAAATGTTTTGTAAAATCCTCACAATGGCTACTTGCCTGGTATAGCCATTTAACAAGTATTCTTGCTTAGAAAATAAAGTACACGGTGATATCTTAGAGATAAGTGAATTTCAAAACAGAACACAGTTTATAGTGCAAAAAAAAAAAAAACAAAATTAAAAACTGCATAAAAACAAATACAAATTTAGTATTTTTAATTTTTGAGTTCTATAACTTGCTTGTCCCACAATATTGCTTTCCTTAACTGTGGCTTCTCGGTAGGTTCTCTTGGGTTACATTTTTAATTGATTATTTGAAAACAAAGGCAACATTGATTAATGGGAACTTGGGTTCTGAGCAGACTTTTTCATGAGCACTGATATATGATATTTATCTGCAGAATCAGTAAAAGCTTTGATTCCATGGCAGAAAGACAGCAGCATGTGATGCATGTTCTCCTGAAAAAACACTTAAATGCTTTAACAAGCAAACTTCATTGTACCCTCAGGGGTGATTTTTAGTCAAGATCACCCCAAGTGTGCCATAGCAAAGGTCAGAGTATAAAGAACAGAGGTACTGTCCAAAAGGCCTTGATCTTTTCTTGGGGCCTTACAATGTGCCTGTCATCCAGAACATTCTCAACTAACAGTCTTCTCTTAAACATAGAAGCATTATTTTATATTATCTTTCACGTGTTTTACCCACTGGCATTTATAAGTTGCCGAACGAAATTTATATGCATTATATGCACAATTGGCTTTAAATGAAAGGCTTGTCTCGAAGTTACTTTTTAGAATTGAATCTGTTTGAAAACACTGTCATCCAATTTAAGGCAATGAGGTAATTCTGTCGAACGTTTAGAGTTAAGGATCACGCCTTAAATTTTTTGACATTAAGACCTTAACCTAACAAAATGATAGTTTATGTATTACTAAACATTTGCACATTAATAATTCTGCTGTTATTTTGAGGAATTTAATTTTTGTAGAGATAATCTAAAATTATCTTTAAAAATTACCAGTAAAAACTTAGGCATAGATATAAACTCATGGATAAAGAATGTTAGGAATAAATGAAAATTTATAAGTAGAGTTTGGTGGTGCACACTCACAATCCCAGTCCCAGCCCTCAGAAATAGAGGCAAGAGGACCAGCATCAAGAGTTCAAGGTCAACTTGGGCTGCGTGATCCATAAATATAAACTGCAGCCGGTTGAGAGAAAAGATAAAATGTAGGCCCAGGCTTCTAACATGAAAATGTGTTATTTAGTGCCATTTTAAAGAGAACAGAAAGAGCAGAGAAATTGCTGTTCCAGGATTTTTCCCAAATGCCCACTTATTGAAGAAGTGCTCTGTGCAGAGATTTCTATTAGGTACTTGGTTTACATTATCTAATTTAATTCACAGATAATAAGGTGTGGGCTTCAGCCACTGGACAAATGAGGGTATGAAGAGTTTTCTTGTCATGAGCCACGATTCTACCTGCAGGTATCTACCTGCAGCAGGCTCTAAACTGCCTAGGAGGGGGGGCCACCATTGGTTTACCTGAGTTTACCCCACATCCTTTTTCCAGATGGAGAACTGGAGAGCTTCATGCATGATCGGGGCTTTCAGTTCGAAACAAAGCTCTTTGGCCCACAACTGTTTCCACCTTAACTCTTGCCCTCGGTTGATGCATTTCAATAGCTAATTTGCTTCATTTCTTCATTTATATTACCTAGCGTTTTTTAATTCCCACTGAAAGAATTTCCATATGGTTCAAAGTAAAGGTCTTTGTAGTGTGTCTATTCTGAAATAATTGTGAAAGGCCAGGTATGGTGGCACTGATGTTTAATCTGGCAGGGACGCAGATCTCCGAGTCTGAGGCCAGCCTGGTCTGCAGGGAAGTTCTAAGCTAACCAAGGTTACATACACCCTGTCCCAAATGATTATGAAGACCCTGCTCCTTGATGTCTCAGTGAGACCTTTGGATAGTTGTCCTCGGTAACCATCTGGATACACACAGGACCTACTTGAGTGAAAACATTGTCACCAGGGGGGTCGGCCTCACCTCACTGTGACCTAGCTCCTCAGTAGCCATTTTCCATCTGCACTGGCCCACTCTTAAAGCAATGTGCTTACAGGGCTGGGAAACATAAATGGGAGTGAAGAATGTTAGACTCTGAAGCCACCTTAAGGAGCGTTTTCATTATTTTCTACATGCTTGTCAAGATTGTGTGGAAGAGCAGTCTTCTAACATCCTCTCCGTCGGGGGTGGGGGGAAACCAAGGCATGATTGATCAAAACACCTAAGCTTCTTTCGGGGGTTAGTTTGCTCCTATGACAAATTTTCACCCTCAGAATCCATGCGAGGAAATTGTAAGTCAGATAAAGACATGGATTTTAAAACGTTTATTGCATTTTTGTTTGTTTAGTTAGTTTGTACACATGTGTGTGTACTCGTATGTCATGGCCCTCATGTGGTGGTGACAGAACTGCTTGCAGTGATTGATTCTCTTCTACCGTGTGCATCTCAGGGTTTGAACTCAGGTCACCAGGCTTGGTACCAAGAATCTTTACCCACTGAGCCACCCCACTGGTCTCACATTGCAGTTTTTATGTTGCCAAAATTATGAATCTTTAAGCACAAAAACCTACACATCAAAGCTGAGAATGATTTACATTTTGGCAATATCTTCATGATAAATCTACGTTCAACAGCCACCAATGACTTGCCCACCCTTCTCTCAGTTGTAATAATCTTGTTTTTGAAATTAGAGGCATGCTTGACTACACTAGAAGTGGCCCATCGTACACAGACATACACACACTCACACACATACACACACTCACACACATACATACTCATACACACATACACACATGCACACACATACACATGAGCACATACACAAACATATGCCTATATACATGCATACATACACATACATACACACATACACACATACATACACACATACACACACCACATACATACATGCACACACGAGCGCACACGAGCACACATACACACACATACATACTCACACACACATACACATACATACACACATACATACACACATACACACTCACACACACATATACATACATACACACATACATACACACATACACATGAGCACACACAGAAACATACACATATATACATGCATACATACACATGAATACACACATACACACACTATGTACATACACATACACACATACATGCACACACGAGCACACACACATTTTGAAATCAACAAAATAGACTATATTTTGAAACTTCATCAACCATCAGATGAGATACACAGTAGGGCTTCAACCTGAATTTGTTTATCAATTATCTCCTCTGGTGCATAAAAACCATGTCCATTGTTGCATTTAATACAAAAAGAAAAAGAAAACCTTGAATCAAATGACTACACAATATAATGCCCCCCCCCAATAAAATCTCAGGTAGATGAAATACAGCATGTTCCCTGTAATCAGGGGAAATCGTGTTTGGAGAAAAGCAAACCAAATACAGGTTTTAGGCTCAAGAATATTAGCAACAAGCTAATCTTATCTCTAAAACAAATGTGACTGACAGCCATAACATGGAGATGGTTGTCAGAGCCAAGCACGAGAGACTGCAAGGCACACGCTGCACGTTGTCACCAGGAGAGGGTCTACCCAGCACAAGCCTGTCCAGCTAATCTTTGAAGATATCTGTAATGGAAGTTGGGGAGCACACCCTCCCCCAAATGTTTGTTGGCAAACTTCGAGGTGTGTGTGTATTGATATTACACTAAATATGATTCTGTCTAATATCATAAAAAAAAAAAAACTCGCTTTAAGGCCTACCATTCTGAACTATTGTTTTTTTTAACTTTGATTTTTCGGCAAGGACAATGAACTTCGTTGATTATCATTTTAAACTGGCAATGCTTAGATATTTTTTTTTCCCTCTGCCTGTGAGTTGGTGCCAGAATACACTCAGTGAAATCTGCCTGCCCTGGAAACACTGTATGTTGAAAGCAAACATTATAAGCGAAGGAAGATAAACATGTCCCGAATGATAATTAATACGGTGTATAAGGAATCTAGCATAAAAATCTCACGTGTCCACATGGGTATTTTGCCGATACTTGTAGCCCCGAATAAACAATGTGGTTGTTATCTTGTTCTATGTACATTACGTGTTCTGATTTAAAATTTCAAAATGCTTTCCCATGTCAATGACAATCTTAATAGAGCCCAATTAGTTCCACAAGGCACTTTCTGAAGCACAGCCCTCTGGCTTGATTGCGGTGAATGGTGGGTATTTCCTGTGTTTAAGCTCACATATGGATCGAGTAAGGCAGTGGCAGGGACTACTGTTTTCCTTCACTATATCTTCCTTGCCTTTTTCACAGGCTAAGCCTTTTTTTGTTTTTCCTGGCTCTGTTGTCAAAATACTGACCAAAGTTTTGGCTCATGGTTTCGAACACCAGGCCAAAACAATCCTCTGGAAACCAGTGTGGCAAAATGCATTTTAATCTATACATTCCCCATTCAGCCCTGTGCACAATAACCACACCCACGGACCCTCTCTGCGGTTTAAACATACACGGGTTTGCCCCCCAGAAAAGTTTGATTTATATGACGAGTTTTTTTCAAACCTGCTCTATCAACATTAAAAAAAAAATGTTCTGAGGCCTGGTTTCATCACATCTCTTGTAGAAAAATAATAATATTAACTTCACTAGGAGCATTTTGTTTCTGGGATTTTTTTTTAAGGTGGATTCTTTGTGCATTCTGCAGAATGTCTTTGAAAATGCACTCAAATTGAATCAGAAAGAAGTTAACGTAATTATTAAGAGGACTTCTTAGCAGTCCACACGTGAGAAGCCTAAGAAATTCCCCCAGAATATATCAGCATATTTTTGCTTTGGGCTAATTGAAAATGATTCGTTAATTTCCTGAGATATTAGAATGTACCATTTAAAAGAAGGTTCTTTTCCACAGAGTTCTGGGCTCATTCTCTGTTAACTGTATCAATATCAAGAGTTGAGCAAGCTCTTGGACAACTTTAGTGTTTCAGAGATAAGACTACGGGGGGGGGGGAGGACGAAGAACTTCACTCACTACAGGGGGGTCTGCTCTTAATTATTCATCCACTTCATTCTCTTCTTTGATCAATCAATGGTCTCCCCACCTTATAGATATATAAATGGACGCTAGCGGCCTTTGTTAAGAAAGTGCATTTGCACGGGCATCTAAAAGTAGCGGCTCACTCAGAGCTGCTTGCACTAAGCCAGACTGTGCTGCAGAATTTACGGGGTTACATTAAATTTGGCACCTGGATTTTCTCCTAGATGAATGACAAAAGCTAAAGTAGTCATTTTGACTTTAAGTATTAAACCTTTCAGCAAAATGCAGTTTATAGCAAGACAGAATTTTACAGGGTTTCCCTTCCCTTTTCTATTCTACACACATGTGGTCTCTGTCTCTGTCTCTCTATCTCACTGTCTCTCTGTCTCTGTGTCTCTGTGTCTGTCTCTCTCTCTCCTTTTTACTCCTCTCCTAACCTCTGAAAGAACACAGCTACAGACTTCAAAGTTTAATAATGTGAGCCTTTCTTCTGCATGTAAAGAACGGGTTTGATTTCGGATGTAGCTTCCAGGAGAGAAGAGGAGGACGAGATCGGGGCTAACATCACGGCATTTTAGATGCTAGTGACATACTTTGAGCTGTCCCATGATACGATGTTTCTTCTGCCGAGATCTATCTTTAGACCGAATTACTCCACTCTCTGTCCTCAACTCTATCACCACGTACTGAACTATAAATTTCCATAAACAGACGTGGCTTGAGTCAAAAGTCCAAATGCACTTTCACACCCAGACTGCTGAGACCACCTGAAGCCTTGTGCATGCATTTTAGGACAGTAGTTTACACTCGGACCCAGGGGCAGCTGAGGGCGTTGTCACTGGCTAGGTTGTTGCCACTGTCTGGGTCCCATGCATGGAGAAAGCGGAGTGTGTGTATTCTCTGGGCCAACATGCAACCTTATGAACCTGGACACAACTCAGGGTTAAAGCAGCATTCTGCTCGGCCTCCAAAACAAAGAGCTCCAGAGACGATGAGGATGGGGCAGCAATGGATGGATGGATGGATGGATGGATGGATGGATGGATGGATGGATGAATGAATGAATGAATGAATGGTACATGTCCCACTCAAACTCAAGACAAAGACTGTCAAGTGCACTGAGGAGATCAGCCCTGCATCCTGCACCAAAGGAACTGTGTTTTTTCATAAGCTACATTACTTAAGACCTTAATAGGCAACTAAAACTATTCAGACATTTCATAGGAAAGGAAAAATAACTGTCACTATCTGGAGCAAACAGGATATAACAATTATTTGTGGAAAATGGGGTTTTGTTTATGATCTGTGGTTTATTTTAATATTAGTCCTAAACATATTTGCTGTTGAGTTACCAAAAATTTTATGAGTTATAAGAGTAATAAAGTAATCCTCAAGAGACTACAATATCAAAAATGTGATATTTCACTAGTTTTATTAGAATGTACAGTTTATCACCTATTACTATTACCTTCTTGCTCCTAGTAGAACAGAAATACATCTGTTTTCAATATTCGCAGGACAGAGCCAGGGAGCTACTAGGTCTTCTGACCCAGTTCTGCAGAAGGAAGGTCATAACTGACACACAACTCTTACACACACAACCCTTACACACACAACTCTTACACACACAACCCTTACACACACAACTCTTACACACACAACCCTCACACACACAACTCTTACACACACAACCCTCACACACACAGCTCTTACACACACAACCCTTACACACACAGCTCTTACACACACAACTCTTACACACACAGCTCTTACACACACAACCCTTATACACACAGCTCTTACACACACAACCCTTACACACACAGCTCTTACACACACCGCTCTTACACACACAACCCTTACACACACAGCTCTTACACACACAACCCTTACACACACAGCTCTTACACATACAACCCTTACACACACAGCTCTTACACATACAACCCTTACACACACAGCTCTTACACACGCAACCCTTATACACACAGCTCTTACACATACAACCCTTATACACACAACTCTTACACTTGCATGTTTCTTCCCAGGGTGAGACCAGAGCTGGTACTGAGACGGCTGCTGTGTCCCCTGGTTCTCACCCTCGGTGACTAGTGTATAGGAAGGAGTGCCACTCAGTACCCATTGGAGGCCCCAGTGACACAGCACATCATCCAAAACCTTAATTCCGGAAGAAAAGAAAACATAACTCTTTCAATGTCCTTAGAAAGGCGCACGGCGCGCATGGCCTCTTTTGTACTGGCAGAAGTTTGTAGTTGGATACGTGGACATCACCCAGAACATGAAAACATGAAGCAAAAGTATTGACTCAAAAGTTCGCCGAAGAAAGCAATCCAAACGTGCAACTGGACGATTCGACTTTTCTTTTTTCAGTCAGTTTGACTTCCTTCAAAGTCCATGCTGCATGGGTTGTTTATGGCAGGCAGGGACAGCTTGGTTGGTCTAGCCCATGCTTTATTTTTTTCAGCTTTCCTGACAGAAAGTGTTATTTGTGTTGTGAGATTTACATCATCTTCTCTTTAATTGTATCAGCAGATAACTGGGTCTAGAAATAATGGCATTTAAAAGGAAAAATGGCAGACATCTCCAGAAGCCAGCATATAATGGAAAAAGCTAATTAATTTAACCTCCCAATCTCCTACAATGGCAGGCCTTCATCAGGCCCCGATGGAGCTCCGGGGAATTCACACCACTGTGTCTTCCCTCAGACTCCACAAATACTGGTTGGCCAGAGGGAGATTTTTCTTTTTGTTGCTTCAACATCTGCAATGACAATATCACCTTAAAGTGTTCTATATTAAATAATAATAATAAATAATAATAGTAATAATAATAATAATGTACCTACTAAAGAATTTAGAACTTGTGACACTAATGAGGAAAACTAAAAGAAAAAATAACCTATTATCTCCAAGACTTTTGACTTTATATGGTAGAAGCGAGAGAAAAATCTTTGTTAAGAGATGCAAGACCAAGAATTCAGTATTACCTGTAAATATTATTTCAAATTCACAACTTGCAGAAAAAGAAAATAAAAAAGGAGAGTCCGGCATTCCTCCGGGAAATGAGAGAACAACAGGTGTCTGCAGTTAGTTTTTTTGTGAAATCCCAATCACTTTTTTTTCTGCCCTGTATGGTTTTTAATGTTTTCCAAAAACTCTGCTAATAGGAAAAATAATGCAGAATGGTATGATCTTCACTCAAAGTAATCTGTGGGTTTCCTGGAGAGAAGCTAAGACACCAGCCTGGATTTGGCTATGGAGAGCTCTTCCTGCACATTTACTTCCGCTCTTCCTGCACATTTACTTCCGCCCTAGTTCATTGTCAGAGTATCTGCGAACAGTTACTTAGCTTCATTCCTGCCAAAGAACCATTAAAAAAGCAAGCAAGCAAACAAACAAACAAACAAAAATCCAAAAAACAAAACTCTATCTGTATTGGTTCCCATTCCTTAAGTGTAAATATAAACATGGATTTGTGGATTTGTCTTTCTCTTATCACGAGAAGCAATAGTGTTTGTGAGGATCCCATTCTTAGGATGTGCTAATTCAGAGTCTCAGAGAAATTACCTCACAGCTCTCGAAGCGGACAGTCACAAAATCACAGGCGTTTGCTCAGGTTCCTTAGCTTGGAAGGCTCATAGCTTGGAGGCTGGGAAGTTGGCAGCCAATGAAGGATATAGGCAGACATCATGGCCAATATCAGGACAAATGTTCACCTCAGTGAAGCCAAGCTCCTAGGCTAAGGCTAAGAATGACTTTCAGAAAGTACCCCTTAAAGATGGTTGGTTTCACACACAGCCTCTGTTGCATCCTTTTAAGCTTCTAATCTAAATTTCCAAAGTGTCTAGAGCCCCCCTCCCTCTCCCCTCCTGCCCCCCTCCCCGCGCCTTCGGGGAGCACATCTCCTGGAAACGGTTGTGAATGGCTTTCTGTAGTATGTGGCAGAGGGCCCCTGCCCTCCCAGCATCAGCAAAGGGGGTTTTCAGTGATGGTAAAGGGACGGCCACACCTTGACCCTGCTCAGTGGCTTCACTGTACAGAAAGAGCCTGAGACTATGTTTATCAAGCTGGGTAGGCTGGAGGAGAGATGTGGAGATGGGAGGGGAAGCTTCCTGCTTCATCCTGAGAAGTAAAGGCTTGAGGTAAGGCAGTCTAATAATAATAATAATAATAATAATAATAATAATAATAATAATAATAATAATAACAACAACAACAACAACAATACAACGAAGGAGCATCGAGGGTTCCATTCACTGTGATTCTGCCCGTTTTTTTTTTTTTTTTTAAACAATAAAGATCCATATCACAGAACTGAGATTAGTGACCTAAGCTCAGGAAAGAGAAAGGGTTTCGCTTCATTGGAACCTGACACTAAAATGTCCTCCCTCGGGCTTGCAACTGCGGCGGTATAGGTTTGGTGCTTGCTGGGTTGAAAAGAAAACCACCCCAATTAGGTTGCTTCTGGTTGTATTAAAGGGGGTGTGCTCTGGGATTCAGACAGGTGAGATCTGGAGTTTGGGACCACCTGGCTGGCTGTTCTAGCTTTAAACAATTTCCTGGCGGATCTCCCTTCGCCAGAAATTATTCTAGGTAAAAGACATAGAAGCCTTATCTTGGCCAGCTGACCCTGAAGATTACATAAAGTCCATTTGTTAATCAGAACTGCTGGCAGCCAGGTTCCGCCTTTCCCCGTGAGATTTTACATTCGTGGTGGGTGTGTCCTTTGCCTTTAGGAGCACCTTAGAGTCGGACACTTTGGTCACTTCTGGGCAGGCCAGAGGGTATTATTACTCTTCCCGCCAAGAAGGCAAAACAAAACTGTGAGCTTATCTTAACCCCATGCCAACACCAGACGCTACTGCAGGTTGAAAGAGTTCCTCGTCATCCAAGTGTGTGAGCATCCTAGGTTTCGAGCCAAGTCTTTGCACCTAGCAAGGAAGCCAGGTATGCGAGCACCCTGAGTAAGGCACACTCCAGGGACTCCGGAAGCTCAAGAACTTCTCTCCAGCGAGGAGAGAGAGGACACTAGTCAGCTGAGGCTGTGACAACCCCAGAGCCCACACCGCCAGGAGCTGCAGATTGGACTTCCTGCCCAACTCCCATCTGAACCTTTGGGATCCGCGGCTGCCTTTTCCTTCTAGGTCTCTAGCCACCGCTGCCAGCGGGGTGGGGGGACCAAGGAGTGGACCTCTGTGAGACAGTGCCCCAGGAGGTCGTGGGGAAGCCTCCCCAACACCCCCACACCACGGGCCTTCCTCGGGAGTCCATGCGCTCAGGGCGCCACAGGTGACCCGCAGAGCCCGATGTCCCCAGGCCTCTCCAGGCACGGACGCGCGGTCTGCTCCAGCCTTCCCTTCTCGCTAGGGCCTCCGGGATCGTTCCTGGTAGCGCCAATCCCCGGATTCCCGCTTCTTCCCCCCGCTCCCTGCCCCGCACCGCATTCAGGGTCTGTGAACCCAGGCGGGTGGCTGCGACACGGCGGTGACCTGCGGCAGCCGCGGAGGAGAGTGGTGGTAGAGGTGGGGGAGGGAAGGGAGGGAGGGGAGGGAGGAGCCGAAGCAGAGAGAGCCGGTGGGCTGGAGCCAAAGTGGTCCTCGCTGGGCTAAGCAGAAGCAGCTGCTCGTAATAGACGCCGCCGGGAGCGGGCTGGTGTCCGGGTCTCGGAAGCTCGAGGGTACGGAGGGCGAGCGCGAGGGCCACCGAGGCAGCTGCGACCCACGCAGCAGGCAGCTGCTCGGCGCTCCGTCCACACTGCAGACCAGTTCCATCTAGGATGGGCCAGAGTCCTAAGGGCTCCCTGGATCTGCCCTCTGCACTGGACCAGATGAAGTATCGGATCACCCCCATTTCTTCCACCTAAAAGAGTCCCCTCCTTTTCCTACCTAGCAATCCAGGAAAAGGTGCTATTATTTAAAGCTTTCCAACGAGGTGACATCATGGGGTTCCCCTTAAGATCCTCTCAGCCCTTCTCTTCATATAAACCATCTCTGCAAAATCCAGAAGCCTTACTGTTTCTTTAGGTCTTTAGGTCTAGCTGCAGGGATTGGTTTTCTCTCAAGCATCTCTTAGGTTACCTCTCCCCAGAACTTCACACTCCGGAAATAAGGAAACGGCTGGTCCCAGGCGCTTAGGGTATTAGCAAGTGTTTGTAAACGAACATTTTTTGGAAACGTTGGGAAATTTCTATCGCGGAGATAAACTCACACACAACAAACCATAACTGATTTCTATCATTTTATCTCTCCATTTATCTACCTAAATGCAAAACCCGGGATTTTCTGTAGTTTGCATAAACCACAAGCATTTGGCACTTGCGCCAGTGTTTTATTCCCATACATCCACGAATTTGGCAACTGGCCTTCAAAATCTACTAAATACATGCTTGGGCCCTAAAAAAATAAATCCAAGATACGCCTTGTGCATTTACATTTCATGTGTTTTGTTTTGTTTTTCCTAACTGGAAGAAACTTCTGTAAACCTCTCTCTTTCTCTCTCTCTCTCTCTCTCTCTCTCTCTCTCTCTCTCTCTCTCTCTCTCTCTCCCTCTCCCTCTCCCTCTCCCTCTCCCTCTCCCTCTCCCTCTCCCTCTCCCTCTCTCCCTCCCTCCCCCCCCCCCCGTGTGTGTGTAAGAAAGAGACGAAATTTTAGTGGCCCTCAAATATAATCAACCTAGAATTTCTTTGGGTGTTTACATTGCCTTGGGTTTTTCTTGCAGTGGTACTGACACGTTTTGCCTAATTCAATGCAGCTTCCTTGACAATGAGTTTTTGTTTTTTTGTTTGTTTGTTTGCTTGTTTGTTTTGTTTTTTGACTCGTTTACAAAAAAAATACCGTCCTTTCGTTAAAAAATAGTGAAAAGACAGGGCTTCCAGAAATATGCCACTCCCCGCCTACCTGTTTTTAAAGACGCAAAAGCTACAAAAGGTATCTCCATTTTCTCTACTTCTTAAGGGATGGGGGGGTCACTATTAATTAATGAAATTCGAATATCCTGTTTGAGGAAGTCGACACATCTCTTAATCTTGAGTTTAGACAAAGGCGCTGTTCATATCTCTTTGGGGGGGACTATCTCCCGCATGGAAACAGCCTTGCCAATAGCATCTCTCTCTCTCTCTCTCTCTCTTTCTCTCTCTCTCTCTCTCTCTCTCTCTCTCTCTCTCTCTCTCTCTCTCTCTCTCTCTCTCTCTCTCTCTCTCTCTCTCTCTCTCTCTCTCTCTCTCTCTCTCTCTCCCTTCCTCCCTTTCTCCCTCCCTCCCTCCCTCTCCCTTCCTCCCTCCCCCCTCTCTCTGATGGCAAAGTAACGCACAGTATTTTCAGCGTGCCTCCACTGCTAAGTTGAACACCACCGTGCTGTTGGAACCACCGTTGTCTAGTTTCCACTTTTTCTGGACAAGCAAGGCTGGAAAGAGCTAAAACAATGCAAACTGGAAAAGGAAAACAAGGAAGGCTCAGGCTGTTTCCTAGTTCCTACTTTCGCTTCTCTCCCCGCCTCTCCCCCCTCCCAATTTACAGACCCGTGTGTGGGGTTCTACATCTCAGTCAATTCTCCGGTTTCTTTTACAGTTTGGATTTGGGTTGTTTTGTTTTGTTTGCTTTCTTTTCTTTTCCCCCCTTCCCCCCCCCCCCTCCCTTTCAGTGGTAAGAAGACTTAATGCAGAGGGAGAAACGGTCTGCTTTCGGGTTGCAGAGCCGCCACAAAGACCTACAGGACCTGCTAATCAGGACTTGCTGGACAAGCTGATCCCCTGGGGCGCGCGGCTGACTACCTGAGGCTGTCCTAGCTCGGAGGGAGCAGGGAAGCACTGAGCAAGAAGCTAGTTTCACACAGAGTGGACGCCAAGTCAACAAAGGGAAACCCTCCTTTCTGAGGTGAATTTCACTTACACTATCTGCATCGGGCTTAAGACCTTTGCTCTCTGGTTCAGGACTAGCCCCTCATAGCTACAGAACAGCAGAAGACCCCTGCCCTACTCTGTCTGCTCCTCCTCCTCCTCTTCCTCCCCCACCCCCACATCTCAGTTTTTAAATGTGTCAACTCTTGCTGATCTTGCAAGCTACTGTCCCAGGATTTCTTGCACTATACATTTTTCGCTTTTCTGAAGCAAACGATTTAATCAGCATTTTTAGCACACAATTAGTTTTCAACGTGCATTCAAGTCCCCTTCTGTCTGAACTCACTGGAAATCCACTCAACAACACAGAGCCAGCACAGGTTAAATATATGTAAGTTAGCCCGATTGCGTGTAAATACGTGAATGCGCAGGCTCACAACCTAGACTCATTACTGACTTTAAGGAATCATACATAACTTCAAAGATTAAAATGCACAATAAGCAGCAACTGAACGTTTTCTTGTTTCCATATGCATGTGAAAAACTCGAAGTCCACCATTTTATCTCAGCCGATTACCAATGGTTCTCTCAGACGTTTGGCAAGTAATTTGAGTTTTCCTTTTGAAAATTTAGATTCTATTGTCTAGGAGGAAATGCCTCTAGCACGTTGGATTTGTTTGGGCTGTTTGCTTTGGGATCCTCAGCAAATTAACAATCAAAAATCTGGGAGAAAGATTTCAGGATTAAAATAGGAATGTTCAGCACGCTCTGTGGCGATGAAGGGAAGAGGGTGAGATTTCCCTTAGAGTCCCTCTGTTCAGGCTCACATATGAATGTTAAAGCTGTGATTCAGATAATACTCAGATTTTGTATCATGTAAATGCTTGGTTTAAGTGAATCCATAAGCAGATTTTAGTTCTGATCCTAAAAGGACAGCTTAGGAATTGTGTGTATCTCGTGTTTGGAAAAAATAACCACATGAGAGCCAAGAGTAAAACACACAGCCCAGCAAAGCAAGCAGACAACAAAAGAAAAGCAGCCAACCTCAATCAGCACGTGCGATCTCTGCAGATCGGACTAATACTTAGAGGCACAGTAGGTTTTCATTACGGAAACTGACCCTTCGGAGTGCCTGCGTAACAGAAATGAAGACAAGCTCTGCTGGAAACAGTTTTCCTCACTCCAGACATTCTGTGCTTGTGGAACAACAGGTCATTCTCCTTTCTGCCTGCCACCACTCCAGGGGCACTTTGGCAGGTCCTGGTTTGGCATGGAGCAAAGTTTGGAAATGATCTTTCTGCTCGCTCTGATACTGGCCTTCAGGAGGGTTGCAGGTCGGTGGACAGCTGCTTGTTTTGTCCAAATGAGCCTCTTTCCACACGCCCTGCTTTAGTAGAATCGGTCCTGATTGTTAAAACTGTCAGAGTCCAAGAACCCAAAGGTTCACTTTTACTTTGCATGGGGACAGAACTCAGAATGGAGCAGGGCTGGGTTTCTGTTGTTGCTATGTTTATTTTTAAGTGTCATAAGAACTTATAGCTTTAAACCAAAGTCACACACACACACATACTACCAAGTCAGGAGGATGATTTTGTGTGTGTGTGTGTGTGTGTGTGTTCAGTTACCAATCAAATAGCATGGTAAGAAAGTTGCAATTGAAATTTACTTAAGTAAATTCTAGGAGTATGTGTGGAGAAATAAATACTAAACAGCATAAACTTGAAAATTAATTCCTATTTTTCATGAATTCAACCTCCAGCTTTATTTTCTGTGGACACTGGGAAATGCTTGCATGATACATAATTATTTTCTAAATCACACTCATAGAACAGTGTATTGGATATTTTCTGAAGCTCGCTCACTGTGGGTGCTGTTTAAAAGAGGGAAAGTGAAGCTGCCTGCTTGTTCTGGTTCCAGGACAGCATAAACGTCTGAACTGAACAATCACGCCACTGCTTTCTGGTAGGGGAAGGAAAGGGATGATGGGTACATTAAGGAATCATGTGTCGCCAAAGCTCGTGTTAGATGATGTCTTTTTACAGGGCAGCCAAACATGGACATATCATTAAGTTGCATTATTTTGGAAAAGGCAAATCAGAAGCTCTAAAACCTTACTCTTTTTTAAATCAGTCACTAATGGTCAAATGTATTCACATACACACACACACACACACACACACACACACACACACACATACACTACCAAGTCAGGAGGATGATTGATGTGTGTGTGTGTGTGTGTGTGTGTGTGTGTGTGTGTGTGTATGTGTGTGTGTGTATCTGCCAAGAGAAAAAATGAAATAATAAAGGGAAAATGTAAAGTTAGGTTTAAAATGCAGAAATATTATATATCAATAAATGGAAATTTCACCTAAGACTGAAATTTCAATATTTTGTTTTAAAAAAAAAATAGCCAAACGTATACTAATATTTTCCGGAGTTTGTGAGATGTGGGGTAGGGGTAAACTGACCTCAGCTCTTTGCCCAGGTGGAAATCAGGTCAGGGATCCTCATCCCTCACTAGGGCCTCAGTGCAGAAAATGTCCCCCTTTGTTCCTTACAGCCCAGGGCCTGTCACTGTCTGTCTCAAGGCCTAGTGGGAAGATGAAAGAACCTGGTGATGTCCTTTGAAATCTTTATAAAAGTAATTGCATTTCCTAATATACAGTTGTTTGGGGAAACCTGTCCTAAATATAATAAGAAGCACCGGGGAAAATCACCATTTGGGTCCTGTTATAAGTACCTGTCTACTGACTAACCTACTTAATTCCTCTCAGAGATGTTTTATGCGAACGGTAGAGCGCGATTTGTGATCGTAGGATATTCTAGCAGACTGAAGAGTTCATATGTATATTTAAAAGTCTTGGAGCTTAGAGGCTGCCTTTAGTTTCATGTGTAATTTTTGTTGACTTTATCCCAGAGCCTTCAGTTAATGTTCTCTAACCAAGTATGTTCATCATCCGATGGGTTCGTATTATTGCCAACTGTATCAAGTGATGTAGCTGAGTCAAAGGAGTCATTTTGGGGTGTTTCTTTAGCCCTATAGTGCTTGGGGACTTGTCTGAGCCAGGATTTTCTTTGATGACGCTCAGGAATACATTTTGACGTAAGTTAAAAGAGTTAGCATCTGTTTTTCTCTCTTTAAGATTTGTCTTTCATTTTATGTGTGTATGCCTGCTACATGTATGCTTGGCGCCTGTGGCGGCCAGAAGAGGGCATCAGATCCTTGGTACTGGAGTCACAGATGGTTGTGAAGTAACAAGTAACGTGTAGTGGCTATGAACTGTATCTGAGTCATTCTGCAGGAGCAACAAGCATTCATAGGCACAGGCCTATGCCTCCATTCCTCTTCTCCTTTCTCAAGGGAAACCTCAGACACGAGGTGCACTTGGAGAGCTCTGAGTGAAGTCACTTTGCCAGGCTAAATAATGAGGGATAGTGGTCTTTTAAATCTGGACCAATCACAACACAGCCAGCCAATCTGGACCAATCACAACACAGCCAGCCAATATGGACCAATCACAACACAGTCAGCCAATCTGGACCAACCAATCACAACACAGCCAGCCAATCTGGACCAACCAATCACAACACAGCCAGCCACATGCTGAAGGATCTCTGACTCTCTCCTTTCCACAGCGTCACACTTAAGAATCTGGACAGGGCCCACGCTGAACGGTGCTCCCCCGTCACGCGTGCTCTCCTGTCACACGTGCTCCCCCGTCACGCGTGCTCTGCTTCTGTGTTGGAAAGCAGAGCGTGACACTGCACTCTGATATTTGTTGTGCCTCTAGACACGTGAAAAAATGCTGGTCTTTCTGTTTTCTACATACTGGTAATTTGGATAGGAGCTTTTATAGTCGGTAAACAGCTGGGTGTTCTAAGTGTGATCCAAGTTTGGAGGTGCGTAATTGTTCCCTTACAGCATTTGCTCGTCACGCACAAATTTAGAGATGAAAATACCTAGACACACCTCAGTCTGTGTGTACAAACATATTCGCGGCTGGATAATTAGAAGAGTGTGCTCTCAGTGTGTCATGGTAGAGGGCTGCAAAGGACATTACATTGTCCACTGCAAACATTTTATTTGTGTCCCATTTAAAAAAAAAATAAAAAGAATTTTAAATGTCGGAAGCAAACCTGCCTTGGGCTGTAGAACACATTTGCTGACTGTGACCTTCTGACTAGGCAGGACTGACTGTGCACACCGTGTGCCTGTGATGGATTTGAGATGTAGATTTCTGATTTGGCGGAGAGATGTGTAAAACCCTCAAGTAGTCAACAGCTCCCTATTGGCTGCGCATCAGAGGGTCTCAGGAACATTGTTTATCCCAGCAAGTATCTGGAATACATTATACTCCATCAGTTGGCTTCTGTTACTCCTGTTTTGGAGAATATGAAAACTTTGTATATTGTGCTAAAGCAATGTGCTTTGACTGAATAATTTTCCTTAAGAGAGAATCCTCAAGAAGACTGTATCTTCTGAATCTAGCACAGCTAATATTTTAAACACATGACAGTCCTAAATGAGCAGCAGTCAAATAATCTTCCACCTCTTCAAATAAAATAACTGACTTAGAATTTATATGCTTTTATCCCTAAAGCATATGAAACCAGATTTCCACAAATTAAAATAAAATATATTTGGATTGTGACTTACCCTATGTGTTTTAAGAAACACCAAAAGGAAGGATTAAAAGAATTACTGTAGCAATCTATGCATGTTTTTAAAAATATTTTAAAGAAATATAAAAATAATACTGAATTACAGGGATTGATCCTTTATTTGAATGCAGTGACTTTCCTATAGTCTTGGAGAATCTCTGGTTGTCTTTGGTGAGTTTTCATTAGACACTTGATATGGTCATTTGAGGTTGTTGTTACTGCTCCTTAAATAAATAAATAAACAAACAAACAAACAAACAAACAAATAAATCATGATGGCTTAAGTTTTAAGAGGCTCGGAAGTCACTTTTTTTTATGGGAATGAATTCTTTATACTTGTGGATGGATATCACTGATTAAGAAAGGGATTAGAAATTGCAAAGCTGTCCTTGTGAGGTGGGTTCTGTGGTTCATACTTATGTCTAAACAGTGTGGAGGGCCTCCTTACTCCACTAACATTAGTTAGCGTCGAATTCCCTTCTACAGGCTGTCTTTCTGACTCAGCATATTTATGCTCCGTTTTGGAAAGTCCTAAATCTGCAAATATGTAAGCATCCCACAGTTTAGAACAAACAAAACAGAACAGAACAACAGCAACAAACAAACAAACAAAAACAAAACAAAGAAAAAAAAACCAGCAACAACAACAAAACCAGAAAACCAGCCTTTGCTTAGACAACCCCCCCACCCCCAGGGTTGCGTGACCCTATCACTGAGCTGTGGTCTTTGAAGGTGAAGGGTCAGTGCTCACTGTTCTAGCAGTCAGGAGGTACCCCCTCAATGAGTCTAGATGGTAAGGTGCCCCCTCCCCCTGCCACATCATCTCATCTGAGGGGAGTCACTGCTAGGAGGGGTGGGGGAGTCATTAGATAGAAAAGATAGAGGAGAGTGTTTGATGGTCAAGGCACACTGTATCCGGGTATCTTTCACTGCTCTGGATTGGGCGCCGAATCAAGGGAGGATGTTCCGGAAAGTCGTGTATCTGATTACTGCCCCTTGATGACTGCTTCGCCAGGGCAGACAGGCTTTCCCTGGTGCCTGAGGCTCTCCCCAGTCACCCTTCCGAGGCACATCAGGGTTGCAGATGAAGGGGAGCTTGTTCCTCGCCGCCAAGAGAGTTAGATGAAAAGTCCTGGACATTGAATTTAAGTTCCTCAGCCTTCATCGCTGAGAAGCTGGAGTTTGGTTCCTATCTTCAAAAATCATGTCTCAAAATGTCTTTGACTGGTCTTGGATGTTACCATGGTTTAGGTTGACTCAATTCCTTCATTTCCTACCTGCCTCACCACCAGAACTTCTAAATCTCCAGGTCATTTCACACACGCTTCAGGCCAGCACTCCCTGTAAGTTCCCCCCTCGGCCACCAAGATCCCTATCCTCCGTGGTACATCTGAGAACTCTGCTCCCGGGGAAAGCTGGGCTTGTGGGGGAGGGGCTGGCTTGGCATCCTCAAAACCGAAGGTGCTTGAGAGAGGGTCGCCCTTGCTAATGCTTGCCCTAGTGCCCAAGCAGAGCCACCACAGGCAAGGCAGTAGTTTTCAAAGGAGAAAGGGGAGAAAAAGCTGCCATCTGGCTAGGATTTCCAGAAGCCGAGCATGGGGTCACACTGCAGCACGGAGCCAGAACCTGGTTTGGCTGGTGAGGCCCTGGTCTCTCCCTAACCCATTTTCGGTTCCTCAGCTGGGCGTGGAGGGGTAGGAGAAATAGATACAGCAGCAGTCCCGGGTCTCAGACACCCTCACTGTGGCTCCCTCCCGCCACTACATTTTCATCACCTTGGTTCGCCGGTCTGGCCTGGCTTCCAGTAAAGCTGAAACTAGATCTTTCATCAAGGCTGGAGGCGGCAGCCTAGAGCCAGGGGTGGCTGTCGCTCATGGTCCCCAGAACGTGGAGGGCATCCTGGACCCCCATCCCCCAACTGACACCACCCTCTCCCTTGGCTGTTTCCAGGACCTCAGCAGGTATGCAAACCACCCCTAGATGAGGAGCGTGGGAAACCCCTTTTTTACTCCTACCCATCCCCCTTCACTGGGGTCTTGGAGCTGTCGCCCCCTGCAGGAGAGATGGAGCTAGGCTGTTCAGTTTCCCTTGGGGAGGTGGTGACCGACTGCCCCTCCCCCCAACCGCAGTGATGTGCAATTGCATCTTAGACAAGTGTTTGGGGCTGGAAATTCCATTAATGGGGTAGTCAGGACCAGAAAATATATATTTTACCCCATTTTTATCCCTCCTGGTGTGTCTTCCTTTGGCCAAGAGGGTTTTAGTTGGTCTAAATCAGGAGCAAATTTAAAAGAAATAGCAGATAACTCCGAGGCATTTACAATATCGACAGTTTTAACTCAATGAATATCTGGAACCAAGTTGGGGCAAGCAAATTTTCTATTTTACCTTTTATGAACATTGCGCCAAGCTGAGTAAAAGAATGCAGAAGCCTGAACAATCCTTTGTTGAATTCTTTATGTTAAGCAATGTTGCCCACCCTACATTTTATTCTGTTCGCTAGCTAAATTGGTACCTGAGATTGAAAAATTTCAAATCTTAAAAAAGAAAAAGAAAGAAAGAGAGAGAGAAAGAAAGAAAGAAAGGAAGGAAGGAAGGAAGGAAGGAAGAAAGAAAACTTCATGAGAGCCTGTAAACCCAGCATTTGGGAGAGGATCAGAAATACAAGGTCATCCTAGATAGGGAGTTCAAGGTCAACCTCGCTGCATGAGACACTGCCACAAACAAACATTAGGTGAAAAGGAGCTCAAGTCTATCAGCAAGAATAAATTGATTATTCGTTCAATAGAATCTGAAGCCAGTGTTTACTGAGCACGGTACCCAGCAAGGGCAGGAACAGCCTCTAGTTTGAATGAGTTCATTCAGAAAACTCAGAGAAGAGTTGAAAGGGCCTGGCCTCACGTCGTGTGGGTGAGAAATGGTGCCTGCCTGTTAGGAGCACTCTGCTGATATTGTGAGCCAGGATGACTAATGCTCAAATGGGAAAGTACAAAGCCCCCATCCAAAATCCAGTGTTCAAGGCTTCCTCTCCTGGTGGATTGGGCTGAATGGTAAGTCTTTGATGTTACTCCTTAGCTGAAAGGAACACTGCCCCCTTAGGGAGTCCCTGGCGTCCTGGGTGGATGGAGGTTGGCCTTAAAGAGCAGTAGGAAAGATCTAGGGCAGAGGATGATTGGCTGGGGTATGCTGCTGTAAATGCTAAAGAGGAGGACTTATCCCTTATCCTCCCCCCCCACCCCACCCACTCACCCCCTCCCCCCAACCCTCCCACCCCCCACCCCACCCCACCCTCCTTGATGGGTAATAACTAACAACATGTGTAGTTTGCAGCATATTTTCGAAGCCTATTATTATTAACTGGAGGTAATGGTGCCTATCTGTAGGTCCCAGCCCAGGAGAAGCTGAGGCAGGAGGATCAGGAACTCAGGGCCAGTCTGAACTACAAGAGGAGATCCTGTTTCCACAAAACAAACAAAATTGAGCCAAACCAACACAACGCCTTACTTGTACTAAACGTATCTTGGTGTGGTTTCAGTACCCAAGCGAAGGACCCTCACCACTCGCGGTGTGTTTGCCACAGCCCCAACAATCCACTTCTGTCTCTCCAGGGTCAACTGACATCGCTTGCTCCAATCTAGCCCCTTGGCTGCACAATTATAGTTCAGCAGCAGTGTCCTAAGGTGTTTTGTTTTGTGTGTGTCTGTGTGTGTGTTTTTTTAAAATAGTGGGTGATCTATATCTTCTTTTTCCTCCTTTGAATCAACTAGGTTAGCTCATCTTTGAGATGAAGTTGCTGAGTCTGGACCCCAGCAAATAGAACCACTGAGTGGAAGTGATTTTGTTTTATTTTGTTACTTACTAGCTGGTCTGAAGCATGTTCCTTAAGGGAGTAAAAATTCCTAGTAGCTAAAAATCTCTTCCCGTGATTACCCAGAAACACAGACAATGCGAACCTGGTGTCAGTGGAAGCAGAGGTGCCCAGCCTGGTGACACTTCAGATATGTGTCACCGCCTGCTTGCGTTTCAGATTATTTTTCTTGGACACCTCGAGCTCCTTATCACACATAGGATTTTGCAGGCTGAGGCTCTCAAGACATGTGCTAGATAGCGTCCAGTTTGTGCCTCTATTCACCAGCCACCAGCCCTGAGCATGGGGTTAGTTTTCTTAACACTGTTAATATAAATAAATTCCATATCAAAAATAACGTATAGGTCTGTCATTCTTAAGAACAATTCGGGTTTATCTTCGTTGGCCAAATAAGTGGATTGTCACTTTCCTAAGCTGTGTCTAATTGCCTTCCATCTCCTATGAAATTAGACTAGGTCACAGATGTAGAAATTCTATAGCATTGTAGGGTGACTGAAGCCAACATTAATATAGTGCTTCCTCCCAAACAGATGCAATAAATGACTTTAAATGACCTCACCACAAGAACTAATAGATGTTTGTAAGTGATGCACATATTAACCATCCTGATTCTATCATTATACAATATACACATATACTGAAATA